>NC_092024.1:15910069-16217569 GCF_042242105.1 Pempheris klunzingeri | reverse complement strand
GACCAGTTTAAATAGATATTATAAAGGCACTGCTGCTCTCCCTCTCCCTCCTTCTCTTGCTGTATCTTCCCGTCTGTCTTGAGTCGTTCTATCTGCTCCTTTATGTGTTTAAGCACGGCTGAAGCCACTTTTGTGGTGCTTTTCAAGAGGAACCCCTTTGAGAGGCAGTTCCTCAGGGACTGGGGACAGGCAGTCGGCCAGCTTCCAGAGTAAACATATAATCATCCCTCGGACAGCTGTAATTATATCTGGGACGTGAAGGAGCAGAAGCAAGAGAGAGCCAGGCAGATACACAGTAGCAGAGGTAAAGCAGAGGGCTGTGCACCTAATATTTGTTTTCTGCCGTGAAATAAAGCTCAGGTTGCGTTCAGGAAAACAGTGAGGAGAGGGGATGATGGAAGAGCAAGTAGGCTCACAGCCTGTTGTGGCGGGTTTCTTTCTGGGCAGCGGTGGTTTTGCGTTAGCGTGCATATGCAGAGGTAGACGTTTAATGTCAAGACATGTCTGTGTCCTTGCACACACTCACACACACACACACACACACACACACACACACACCTTGCATGCACATCTCCACCCACATACAGTGGAACCACACAAGAAACAGTGGGTGGTTTCAGGGCCAGTATGGGGAGCTCCCCTAAGGCCTGTTCTTTAATCCAACATCTCTCAGCAGAGCGACTTTAATGCGGTTAACTAACTTGCAGGCTTTGTGGTCAACTATCATTCCACCGAGCCACACTGAAGAGAAATTGATTACAGCGCCTGGCTGGAAAATGAAATGACTTGCAAGATGTTTTTTCTGCCATTAAAAATGAATTTGTCGCTACTGAGAAGCAGAAATGAACCTGGCCAGTGAATACCTGTTTTCCTTTGCATCACCTGACTCAGTTCAAAACCAGCCAAGCCTTCGTCTTTTATGTGAAAGTTGCCCTTTAATTTTCCTTGTCTATGGTGCCCCGAGGCAGGTTGAATGGGGGTGGGGAAGGGTGACATCACACCATTTAGGCAAATTCCACATGAAAGAAAAAAAGGAACGGCTGAAGCTATTCTCAATAAAACAGTGGAAACACTATAAAGTTATAGGAAGCGATTAGCTGATAATTAAGCAACCTAAACAAACCCCCCACCGTCCTCACACATCATTACTGCCTCCCAAACATACAAAGCAATGCACATGTGCACACAAGCACACACAGTGGAGGCTGAGAGAAGCTGTCTCCAGGGCCGTAGGTTCAGGCATCAGGAGCAGCAGGGACCGAGGAGGGAGGGCTGAGGGAGCAGGCTGCAGCTGGGGTCACGAGAAGGCACGTTAATCACCGCTATCCTGTCAACAACAAAGAGTGGGCCTCACCCAAATGCTCTGCTCAGTAGCCATAATAACACCACATAGGTATCACGGTGAGTCAGGCAGAGGTGTCACTAAAGAACCGAGAAGAAGGAAGTGAAGACATGGTGTGATGATGCAATTATGGGAGTAAAACAGGAGAGGGGAGGAACACAGAGTAAGATAGAAAAAAGAAATCTTAAGTGGTTCCTTTTCTCTCTTAAGTATCACTTGCGACCACAGGGTTTTTTTTTGCAGAGGGATCCTCCACACCCGCTCACCCCCCAATTAAAATACGATAAATTATCATCATTGGCTGGTGTCTGACATGACTTATTGCTTGTATGCCCCTCTCATCCCCATAAACACAGCTACTCTTTTCACCCGCACCAGACACACTGAGACTGAATGTCAGGCACTGAATTCGGATAGATGCAATACCACATTTTCTGTAGCTCTATAACCTCTGATGTAGTGATTTTTGGGTAGTCCACGTCTCAGAGAGGCTTCTAAAATCTTCCTTACCTCCGTGCCCACATACACATGCATGTACAGTCTCTTTAGTTTAGCCTAGAAAATGTGTTGTTTCAAGCTTCAGTAATTGAAACACAAGCCTTTCCTGCAGTGACCAGACTGCGACCCCAGGTTGGGTCACATTACAGAGCAATGGACATGTTTAGATTTTTCACTTAGAAAGAAAACATCATTAGGAGAGTGGATACCACTTTTCCCTCATGTCCACAGCTCAGAGGTAATGGCAGCCTCACCCCGCAGCAAGGACCATGGCCTCAGACCTGACCTTCAACCTACTGGCCCTCCACAGTACACACACACAAACACACACACTACAACTTTCTGCATTTAAAATTATAACAGTGTGACCAGTTATACAAGTGTGAACTGTCTCCAAGTGGTCTTTTGTTTTTTTTTTTCTCTTCCATCTGGACTGTCTCTGCTCCAGCAGTTGTCTGATCTGACACTCAGCCTGATAATAGGGTCGGGCCCAAGTGAAACCAGAAACAATTTGTTTTGGTCTGAGCTATCATTCCATTTCCCATAAGCCATGCCTCTCCCTTCTCTCCTCTCAGCCCGTCTTTGTATCTCTTGCCAAGAATTAAAAGGAATGACTTTAGGCACAGTTACAAAAAGCAGCTGCTGAGTAACTTTCCTCTTAGAAACATAGCCTACTAAAGGCCATTCCAGATTTACATATCTTATTCCAAATCACAAACTGCATGCCTTTTAGAGAGCCCCAAGGCCCTCTGCTCGCTCAGATGGAGCAGCATTTCAGAGCCCTCCTCTGGAATGAATAAGGGAGGAAGTGGAGAGGCCACACTCACCCTAAGGCAGGAAGTGACATACTCTCAATGACGCTAGGCAGCAGTTGTTTTGAATCTTGTAAGACAAAAAGAAAGTTCTTAAGAGCAACGATGGAGCGAAGGGGAGAGGATGAGGAAAGGAAAAAGGTAATTTGATTAAAGTCTTTGCCTACAGCAGCATTTCCAATTCCAAACATGTCCGTCCTAAACCCGTTGATGTAAACACAGCATGCTCTCTGACCTCTGTGGTAAACATCTGCTCAGGGATAGGCTTTCACCCTCATTCGAGCACCGTCTGACATGGCATTGATGAATACGCTTTTAATCACCAAAAGCAACACATAAAATGAATCTTCATTATCTACTTAAGCAACTAAGTAAACACTGCTGTCTTGTGAGTACCAGAGCCACAAGTAAAGCTGTGCAAGCAAGCCTTATAGACAAAAAGGAAGTTTTAAGTTTGCGATTAGTTTGCTGTAAAGTCTATAATCCATAAGCGCTTACACAAAGTTTTCAAACAATGAATCTCAAATATCAAGTCACTTTGTGGTAATGAGCATCAAGCTTTGTCCTAATTATTTTCAGGACAAACTCATTCTCATTATTTCTGACCGCATTAGCAGTTATCTCTTCCTCTATCTGTCCTCAGTACGGTTCACATGGTGATACAGTTCTATTGGTATCATTTGAAAATTGAGACAATTGGAGTCTCGGTGCCTCAGGAGACAGGAGGACATCCCTTGCAAGAAAAGGAAGACCCTTGAAAGGGGTAAGCAGCAGCCGGTGGGTCCGGGGCCTGGGCCTCGTAAAAGAGCCGCAGCCGGCTAGGCCGAGGGGGAGGAAGGAGGCAATTAAAGGATCCGCAAGTGGCCTGAGCACTGGGCACCAGCTGACTTTTATCGTGTCATGAAATAACTACCACGCAGGGGCACTAGCTAAGACAGAAAGAGTGAGAGAGAGATGGAAAAAGGGAGAAAGAAATTGAGATGGAGTTAAATAGGTGGTGTGACTGTATACTGGATTGGGGCTAGGCCTGGCCGGACCACCACTGAGAAAAGGGGCAGTCTATCAAGACAGATGACTTCCTACTGGAGTCTCATTATCCCCTGGAGGCCCAGGGAGAGCCCTATAAAACCCTCCTCATTAAGACCGGACCATTTATAGACGGCTTAATGAGTCTAGGCCACTAAAAGAAGAGAGGGAACGAGGGACTGATAAAGAGAGTGTCCACTTACTACTTTGGGGTTCCTGTCTCTGCACCTCCCTGCCCTCAGAGGTCTAGTTGGAAAAAAAATCACAACAATCACCTCTGTGGGTAAAAATCACAGGCAGCTAAGGAGATAAATCCAAACACAGCATGGTCAGATTTTAGAAATGTCAATACCTAAAGTGAGTTTGTTTGTCCTAAAATTATCCTGTAACTCAGTTGCAGCACTGTAGCATCACAATGGGAATATTCTGGTTTATATTAATGGTCCCATCTGTGTGGAGCTTGCTCAAAGAAAACATTGTGGAGATTGTAGACTCATGTCAGAAGTGTGTGAGTGTGGATATCTGTCCGTAGTGCCTCCGTTTTACCCCAGTGTATGCTGGAATGTACTCAAACCTCCTCATGACCTTTAAGACGATTAAGGAGTAGGATAAATGTGCTACTTAGGAAACACGGTCTCTGATCACAAATGTACATCCAAATCTGCTCTCTTAACAGGTCCAAAAAATGTCACATCTTGCTTGAAGTCATCCCTTGCTAATTTTTAATCAATCATTCTCCAAAGAGCCTTCATAACAACTCACAGTTTTTTGCCTCAGAGGCAAAAAAGCTCCAACACAAGTGCCTGGATGGGCCCTGAGCATCTGATAAGTCCTACAGTACAAACAGAGCCATGACCTCCTGTAGGTCATTCGTCATACCTCTCCCCCTCAAGCTCTCTGCATCCTGGTCACCGCCCTCCATGACTGATAAACCAACCTGATCCTATCTGTCCCTCTGAGAACAACAAACGCTACATCTTGACACCAGCTCCCCCTAAACATACACGCACACGAATGCGCACCCACCTGTGGTAAGTGTGCACAAGTTTTTAGATGCACAAACACACACATTCGCAAAACCACATACTGCTATAATCCTAATGCGAACCAAATGCTCCTTAGTGACATGTTTTAAGGAGAATTCGACTTCATTCAACAAGTAGAAAAGGAGAAAAAAAATGACATAAAGGCTTTTAAATTTACACCATCTTCGAGAGCGCATTGTAAAATCCCTGTTAGACTAATCATGCAATACTTATGATAATGCAATCCCCATAAATAGTACAATAAAACTTCTGGCAGTAGTCCTGGAATCCTTTCACAGGGCACTTCTAATAACTGCAGATGGATTGGTCTCTCTATCCCTTCACTAGCTCAGTGGCACACTGGGTGTTATTCTCCCCCTTAAAAATAAAGAGGCGTTTTGTTCTGACAGAAAAGGGCATTGGGGTGGTATCAGTGCGCCACTTTGTGCCAAGTCAGAGAAAGAGAAAATGAGAGAAAGTGAGACAGTTGGAGGAAGAAGAGCTTTAGAAGAGTGGGTGATTAATGTTAGTCCTGCAAGCAGAGGGCAGTCGGGAAGGGGTGAGATGCCACAATAAGACGGAGTGATTAGAATCTTACACATTTAATTAGATAGTTCCCCTCCTGCAGATCTCTTTAGCATCTGAATCCAGGTCACAGTACAATGCAGCGACACCCCTGTGAATGGATATCATAAAGAAAAATAGCGTCCGACAATCAAAGAATAGCTGAACTCAAGGGAACTTTTTTTTTCTT
Source organism: Pempheris klunzingeri (assembly GCF_042242105.1). NCBI lineage: Eukaryota > Metazoa > Chordata > Actinopteri > Acropomatiformes > Pempheridae > Pempheris > Pempheris klunzingeri. The sequence goes on along the minus strand of NC_092024.1, from coordinate 16,212,112 downwards.
TCAACCAAACCGGGAAGCACCTTGGAGCATGAAATGTGGCTCCAATTGTTTCTCTGTGTGTGTATCCACCCATAGCGCTAGAGAAGGGTTATTGGCAGGCAGGAGGAGGGGAGTTTCGGGAGGGGATGCTGAGCTGAGAATGCCAGGAATGTCCAGCCCTGTTTACAGCCCAGGCCGGTTCACACCTGCAGGTCAGGGTGCTATCACCAGCCCGGGCCCCTCCTCTCCCTTCTGCCCTCCTCATTACAAGAGGGTCAAGCTCAGAGGTGACCTAATTAGAAGCTCATTACATCACAGACAATCTCCATTAGCATGCCAAGCTGGCCTGTTAATCCATTAGCACCACAGAGGCCCCCAGGGTTGCCTTTACATTCCTGCCCCTGTGGCCCTCACTCAGGGCCCCCGCCACACACAAACACAGTCACCTATACAGTCACAGTACCTACACCTATTTTTGAGACACCAAAATAATGCTAATGTTCTTCCACAAACACGAACTATAACACAAATATGTTAAAACAATGTGTTTCGGCATGAAACAGTTTTGATTCCAGATTTTAATTTGCATAAATCACATACTTTTCTACTGAGGTCAAGTATCTGTCATCACTTTAAACCGAGAACATCAGTGTTTGGTGAAAAAAGTCAGCCTGTTATCACTGGGATATATAATAAATATATAAAGTTGAGAAAATCAAAATATGTCGTTCTGTAACTTTTATTTTCACAAGTTATACTGGTCCTGTGAAACCTGCTATTGAGAAAGAAATATTTTTTTGTTTTTGGTGGGATCCTGCCAACATGAAAGGTAGCCATTTCGATGAGGCGGTGATGTCTTGACACTTCAAGGTCTTTAGGCACAGTGGGACAGGCGGAGGAGGGGGAAGTGTCAGCTACTTCTGGGCTTTTATATGACTGTGGTCTCTGAGTAAGGCTCCACCTGAGTATTTTGGCCGGAGACAAACTTAAAACATGTTAGCTCTACTCTGTCTTGCTACATCTGCTGAAGAGCATGTGCAGCTCCAAGATAAATCCTTTCCTCCCCCCTTTTGACCATTAGAGAGACATGAAAAAAAAAATGTAAAACTGAAAGTCATATTTCAGCAAGCTGTTTTTTGGCACTGAAATTGCAAAGTTACAACCCTCTAAATACTTTTGTGTATTTACCCTAGGTCTGCTTGTCATTATCGTACACTTCCAACTGAAGTTTTAAAAAAGTGAAAAATTACAGATCCTCTCACAGTAAGGCGCTGAGGTGGAGTCAAGCATGTGTCAACGAATTTCCCTGCTCCCTTTTCCACTGTTTACCCCCATAAATGAACTTCCCTCTCTGTGCCTTTGTCGGATAAGGCCTCTAAAGTGCTGGGTGTAGCTGTAGGGTTGTGGCCCAGTGCTGGGGACTGAAAGAGCCAGTATCTATCTCCTCACTGGGGACCTGGGAGACACTGAGCCCCACTACCTTCCCTTTGAAACCTCTCCCCTCTGGTGACTGGCAGACCATACAACGCTCAGAGCTTTGTAAGTGACTCCATTGTCGGGGGCAGATTGAGAGGAAAAAAGGGGGCTAGCCCTAGGGATAGAAAAGCAAGGTGAAACAAAAAGGTCTGGCTCTGTGGTCTGAAGAGGGCAGGAATGGATCAAAGGGCTGGGTGCTGACCCGCGGCCTTTGTCCGTCAGACAGCCCTGGCTTCATTTAACCTCTCTCTGGAGGCCGGCAAAGCCCACTGGGATATCGTGCTACACAGAAGCCATGCCCTATGGGGACATCTCAGTGCCTCCTCAGCAACCCCTCCACCTATCCCTCTGTCTCCTCCTCCACCCCTCCACCTGGGACAATATCACAGGTGAAAGTGGATGGGAGGGGTTGGTCTGTGCTTCGCCCCAACCTGTCAGGGATCCACCACAAAGGGAGCTGAGCCCTCGCTCCGGATGCCCGGCGGCCAAGTCTTACCTTACTACACAGCATTCACATGGCTTTGCTGCCTCCCTGCCCTCGCTCCGCTGGGAGAGCCTCAACATGGAGGGAATCAGCATAGAGAGGAGCTCTCAGTCGCTCACCTGGGGATGGTAAACCTCAGCTATGTGGCAAACAAAGGTGAACTTAGTGGATCTCTGCTGCATTGTTTAGTTGGGGAAACTTAAATCTTCAAGCCTTAATGAACTGTTGAATAGAGAGGATTTTCTATGGTTCAAGGGGCCATGTGTGACTTTTAAAAACCTGTCCATCATGCTTTCCATAGGGCCAGGCCTAACAAACATGCTGTGCACAATGCATTCTAGGATCTGATCTGAGACAGTCAAATTACATTTTCAGCAACTGCAATAAAAGTATACTGTTACCACACTATTAGGCTTGTTATCACATGAATTGATATTGAGCAAGTCTTTCACACCTGTTGTGCTGGTTTCAAGTGAAGGGCCTGCCTATCTCTGTAATCATGAAATTCAAATTATTAGAGGCAAGGCGTGCCTTATGGAGAGATTGTAGAGGCAATAGAGCATTTCCAAAAGATTTGCCAACCAAAAATTTGTGGAATCATTGCATCGGCCTGCCCCAAAAGGGAATCAGAGGTCAAGGTGTGGAGCAGTTGATGTGGAAGGAGGAAGCTGGGAATGGGAGGCAAATGGAAGCAGGAGTATCTGCACTGAGATGGAGATGGGGGGGTCTAACTATGTTGGGAACGAAAGCGGCCAAATCGTCCTGCTTTCATTAGTGCGCTGAGTGAAGCCTCTGCCGAGGCCTCGATTCCCAAGACTCTCAGATAACAAGTGGCTTCCCACACTGAGGCTTTCTGTTTTCTGTTTCCTCTCCAATAAAACCAGTGAGCAGGAGAGAGAGAGAGAGAGATGGGGGAGCAAGAGTGATAGACGGGTGGAGAAAGGGGAGAGGGGACCCCCTTGGTCTGCTGTTATCTGTCTAACTCAGTCATTTGGGGCGGGGGGGCAGTTTGGTTTATTTCCCCAAGCCCAATGAATGACTGCCGACAAGGCATTTCTGATGACTGTGATAAGATATCCCACCCCCAGTGTTCTATCCCTCTAACCCTGACCAGACCTCCAGCTCCAGCCTTTCAAGTAACCAGGTTAACCATCCTTCCAAGAGCTGGTACTGAAAGACAAAGTAAGGTGGTCTCGCGCTGAAATGCACAAATGTAGCAGACTGAGTGAAAGCGGAAGGCAATGAGTGGAGGTCACTTATATGACCTCCCACACACAGTAATGCACAGGCCAAGACAAAAGCATTCCATAGGCAATGCCAGCCATCCTGTTAGCGATAGGCTGTAGATAGGGTCTATATAGTACTCCATGCAGCTGGCTTGTGTATGCAGAGAATGTTGTGTTTGTCTGAGGCCCAACCACAGTCATATGGATGCAAACATTATGGATGTACAGAGGTCAGAGCTGTTGACTGTTTACCCAGCTGCCAGCTGCTATCATACTGTATGATCAACGTGTATATACAGCAGTAATGGAAACAGTATAAGCATAAAGAGTCATTCATGCATTTGTGATTTGTTTTACATGAGTGACAGGAGGTTCCTGGTTATGCAACATTAACTGAAGATGATTAAGCAGAAATTCGGAAGGCTTTGTACAGGTGCCGTCATATGAGCGCGGTCTGTGTGACAACACGGATGGACCACTTCCTCTGCTCTACAGAGCACGGCTGTTTAACACCACATAAAAAGAAGTTAGGAGGAGGCCAAGTAGGGAAGACGCAGATGAAATCCAGCGGGGGTAGCCTTATTACTTCCTGTCATATACCCTATCTTTCCTCCTACCAAACAGATGATATGATAGGAACGCATTAACTAACACACAAATGTGCATTTAGATACATTTAAGTGCAAATAAACACTCACATACTCACCCACACATCTCACCACATAGAAATAGTTAATGCAACAAGCTGAAAGCAAGAACTTATAATACTTCCTTGTCAGCACTGAGTTTACAGAGGAAGGGATTAAAACTGAGACACAGTGACTCGAGGGGCAGCATGGACACAGAAGCCAAACACATGTACACTAATACACACAAACGCACAACCACAGCATACTGAGCCAAGCTGCTTCTCATTTAGAGGTTCCTCCACAGAGCATGCACACCACCAAATGGTCCCAATCGAACCTCCCTGCTCTGGCCTGTCCGCTCACCTAACAGATAGCCAGTGGGGTAGAGGGAGAGACGGAGAGGAGGGCAAGCGGGTGTTTGTGTTGGAGAGGTAGGGTGGCAGGGGTGATAAACTGTGACCTTCTCCTCATACTGCAACATGCCTAATGGCTGCTCTGAGTGCTCCAGCTCAAGGTGTCTGAGCCTCTAAATGGAGGGGTATTTTTATCCTACTCACTCACACACACACACTCACAGATTAACAAACACTGTGAATGGTGTGTATAGCCATAGCTAACGTCCGGGTGCACCACAGGGTGAGCTGGGGCTGGCGAGTTGGCACGCAGCGCTGGCAGTACTCAAGTTCCTGATAGCTTTCAGGGGCCTTTGATGTTCTTTGCATCCCCCGGCCCCCTCACCACTCCATCCCCCTGGCCTCCCCCTCGCAGGAAATTGCATTCTGTCCGCTGCCACAGCAGATAAATGAGGCAGGAGAGGGGCTGCACACTGTCACCAGCCGACCTGGCCTGTCTCACACTGCAACCTGCAGTGTGTTAGCCGCGTGGGCTCCTATCCGGCACCCGCGGCTGGCCTCGGGGAGAGAGACTGCATGTGCATGTTCACACAAACACACGTGTGTGGACTGATACGTACACGTAGACACATACACAGAACTGTAGACAAGCACACCATTGTATTATCTCACATACACTCACTCCCGGTAGCTACCGGTGTAGATATAACAAATGACATCCAGCAAGTTCAACGCGCACATTAATCAAATAATGAAAATGAATGGGAACTTCTACAGCTACAGAGAAAGAAGGTATATGTACTACAAACTCTAAATAGTGGTGCAAAGATACGACATATATCTTAGCTCTATGTCTCAGATATGAGCTTTAGCATCAGACAAGGATAACAACACTGTTCACGCTTGCAGCTAGCGTGTCACATCTGATTACATCATGGTGAGATTCCTGCAATCGCTCTGTAGACATTGTCTGGGAATGTCGAGAAATAATACAGCTAAAAAGGACTGCTCACGCAATGGGGACCCCAGTGGTACTTATGGGCATGGAGGCAAATTGAAATTTACGGGACGTTGCCTATGAGCATGTGTGTAGGTGCATGTGTGAGATCATGCTTTGTGGTGTTTGAGATTGTGTGTAAGCGTGCACATGTGTGACTATAGGTACATGTCTGAGATCATGGGCGTATGTGCAAGCAACTAGCCTCAGCCAACAAGTATGTTTGATTAGTGTTGCACTACATGCAACAGGGTCCACTGTAGCAAAATGAGTTACAGCTACAAGGTGATGTCAGTCCTATTGGAACCCAAAAATACAACCCCACCCTTCGTGCTATAGGCTTGGAGCCCTTATACTAGGGGGCCACTATGTCCCAATGTTAAAAACTAAACTGCTGCTCTCAGATGTTGATGTATTTCAAGTACATACATCAAAATCAGTCAAACTCAATTTATATATATGTCCAAGTAATGATATACATGACGCTGACCTTGACCCCTGTCTTTCTGAAGCTTTATCAAGTTGTTTTAGTCATATTTTGGAAATATAGGGTGCACATTCCCGAGTGTAAAGTTTTATGTTTGTGCATGACTCATGGAGGCCATGAGCATGCTCATAACATTTTAATGCTTTAATGTATTGTCGTCTACCTTCCCACTCAATAGTTATCCTCTTTCCCTCAGTGTAATGACTGAAGATGTTTGGTTTGAGCTGAAGCTGTGTGTGGCCTGAACAAAGAGAGGATGTACCAGGCAGTTTACCGCTGTCTTTTCTCTTCTCTTCAAATACATTTGAAAGAATTTGAATATCAAGTCGTGTTCTGTCCACAAGAGCATTTGTGAATCACCACCTTGACTCGATACGGCCTAGGCGATAATGAATGAATGATGATTGAAGAACACAACTGGATACTCTCGCCATCTCATCGATGTGGTCTTTCATCACAGTTTAACTTCCAATACAAATGTTCTTACTAACATCAATTTTCTCTCTGAGTGAAGGTCATAAATGCTACATGTTAGAGTAAACAAAGCTACCAGTTATTTATGGTCTGGACCCTCAGTATAATCACAACTTTATACTTAGCACGAAGGGTATTGTATGTCAATGGTTATGTTTCCATAAAATGTTTTGAGCAAATTTCTATATATTCATAATATGAATGGGGGGAGGGGAGCGGGTCCATATGCAACAAGCGCCTGTCTGCACTTGAACTGTGGTCGCTGGAGTTACATGCATCCCCAACTTTTATTCACCTTTATTTTGGAGTGATGTCACATGTCATGAACGTTTTTTCTACAAGTGAAGCAGAACAACATCAAGATTTGTTACCATCAGCCATTAAAGCCAGCTTCTTTTTTATTTTGTTCAACTACTTTTTTCCAGTTGCTGGTGTTTTTTACTGGGGGATTTTATGTGAAATGTGGAAAAAGCAGGTGGCTGAAAATGTACTTTATGACACCACTTTTATTGGCATACATTCATGCATGATGTTTCATAACATCACTGTTTCAATGTAGAATTCAGCCATGTCAGCGTTTTCTAAGAAACACACGCAGCCAAAATGGAGAGAAAAAGGTAGTAATCGTAATAGTAATAGTATCAAACATAGTACCTTACATACCTCTCTCACCCCCTTCACCCCTTCCTCTCTGTAACCAGCAACACTTCCCTCTCCTGCAACACTCTCCTGTTGATGTGAGTGATCCTGCATGTGGTGAGTGAGGAGAGCAATGACACCATGTGGTTCTCTCCTGTGTAACACACACACCACATGCACATGCACACATTTATGTACACATCGACCCCATTACCCACCACCACCTCCGCAGCTGCCCCACATGACCCTTCATCCTCTCCTGAGCTGTAGCAGAGCGCCCCTACACATCAGCAGGCTTCTGATTGACAGGCCGTGAAGATACACCAACATGGTCTCCATTTAGCTCAAGTACCACACCGCCATCACCTCAGAAACCCCCACCCACCCTCCTCTCCATGTCCCAGGAGAAAACACACTTGAGCCAAAGTGTTTCAGAGCAGGATGTTTCCTGGGGAGAAAAGGTTTCGTCTCGGGTCAGCGTGCACTGCTGTGATGGAGGGTGCTTTTTCACAAGGGTGTGGGAGGGGGCAGTTAGCTTATGGTGAGAGGATAGAGAAAAAAAAACAAGAAAAGTTGGAGTAGAAGTGAGAAATGGAAACAAGGCGTGTGGTTGTATGAAGAAGCCAACCATGGAATAGGTAGGGTGGCAGAAGCATGTGTGTATTCGTCTCTGTGTGTGTGTGTGTGTGTGTGTGTGTGTGTGTGTGTGTGTTTGGAAGGAGCTGGAAGTGGAAGTTGGATGAGTGGGTGGTGGGGTAGCAGGGTGTCTGGGGGTTAGAGAGTTTGGAGAGGTGAGATGGTGGAGGGGGTGCTGAGGGTGTTTAGTCCTGAGAGGAAACATTAGCAAAGCGAGGAGGAAAAGCTGCCAAATTAACTTCTCACCCTTTCAATCACACCCCTGAGAGTTCCTGCCCCACTTTACTTCTGCCGATCTGGCTCCACTTTTTGGATGAAGAAGTTGTTTCTTTTTTTATCCTTTTCCTCTTTTTTTTGGTCCTACATTGAAAAGAAACATTGCACTCTCACACCAAACCAAGTGCAACCTTATGACCATCTACACCCTGCCCCATGCATCACATCCCCCTTGTTGCACCCCTGTTTTAACCACTGGCTAAACAACTACAAACACTAGTTCTGCAGCCAATCGGCTTGCGGGACCTCCCTCTGCCTCCGCTCCTGATTCTGCAGCAGCAGAAAGGCTTCAAACGTGCCTTTCCAAAATAACAGTAACGCGTCAGAAATCAAATTCATACCATGTTAAATACATCCACTCTCAAACACTGACGAACAGAGTGAACCGACCCCCAGAGAAAAGAGAAAATCGCTCAATGTATCACATCATTCCAGGAAGAGAAAAAACTGCATTAATGTGGGTTTAAAAGATCACCAGAGGAGTGGAGCAGATGGTCTTTCATGACTGGTGCTTTTGTAAAGCCATCCATGTGCATTCAGCTCAACCCGCTCCAGCCTGAGCAGCATGGTCTGGTGTGTAGTAATACAGTTCAGACCTCTCTCCTCCTCTCTGTTGTTCACTCCCGCCCTCCCTGACATTCCTACACAGAGCTATTCTGGCCTAATTTGTTTGTATTTGTGCATTTTTCGGCTTTCCATACTTTCTGCTGCGCCTGCTTTCTTTTCTCTCTCCCTCTCTATCATGTACCAGATTAGGTGGTTGGTTCCTCCTCTTTAGGTCCCTTCAATCTAAAATAGATGATTAGAGTCATTCTGCAAGACAAATGTAACTTTTCTGGACGCTCTAAATCTGTTTAGGCACATTTAATAGTGTCAATTATTGTGGGGCCAGACGGGGGACTTGGGCCTTTCTGTAGTCAGGGCCCTTAATAACATTGGCTACAATGAGAAGCAGATGCTGACCCGCTTGGTCCCTTTGAAAAAAGACATTTGAGTAGCTCTGCTTCTAATTTATGAGCCCTCCTCCACATCTGGAATTCTTTATAATTAAAACATAAACCCCAAAGTTCTACTTCCACCTGTCAAACGTTGAGAAGATGAACATAGTAATGGGCTTCTCCTGCAATGGTGGAGAGATGGAGAAACCGGTTTTGCTTGTTCCCTTTTTAAAGGGGGGAAAGAGGCAATAAGGGGGTGCAAAGAGAGCCTTTCTTTTGTGATTGTTTTGCTTAATGGCAAGGTCTGGTGCACTGCGTGATTCTCAGCTCTGTAAGTTCAACCCAAGTTACAACGAACACTTGTGAGATAAAAGCGTGTATATTAAAATCAGACTTTGCGGAAGTGTACAAATTCATGTTTAGTGTCAAATCTCTCTGTGTCAGTATTAAGTAAGAAAAACAAGAACAAATGTGCCATTTTTTCTCTTGAAGTAAGTAAGAATCAGGTTCAAAGTGATGTGAGACAAAAGCATTACAGCAAGACGGAAACAAAGATTTCCGATCTCACACTTAGTGCGAACAGGAAGCATCACGTTCAAGATTTCCTGTCCATGTATTAGCAAGTAATGAAAGCTAAGAAATGGATTTGCCATGGTTGGTGAATAACATAATTGCCCATAATAGGGTTTGTTCCAACAGATCAATAGGACCTACATGAGTGAGAACTGAGTGTGTGTGCATGTGTACGTGCCTGTGAAGGTGTGCGAGCGCAAAGCCTCTCAGAGTTAAAGCTCCCTTCATTAAATCGAATTAAGATCCTGCACCCAGCAGATTAATTTTCTTTGTCTTTTTCTTCTCCTTTCTTCCTCTCCTCCCTCCTCCTCACACCCTCCTTCCTTGGAGGGCAAGACAAAAGCAGCTGTGAAAGGGGCCGTCGAGCTTGTGGAGGTTGGAGAGTGCAGCTCGTGCAGTTAATCCTGCTGTGAGTATGGCCATGAGGACGGCATTCCTTCCATTTTCTCTGCTATTACCAGATCACCATAATTAAGTCTTCAGTGTTAACAGGGCAACCAGGCCCGAACAGAGAGCTGATCTACACCAACTTCCTGTGGCTACTGCTAGAAACAGTGAGGGGGCCCCACATACTGAGTATAGGAGGAAAGCGTCTGAGAATCTACTCCCAAATGTACACCTGTAACACCTGCAGTAAGACTCGTGGATATATGAGCCTGCATGGCTGAACACATATTAGGTCACATGAAAATGCAGCCAGCGCATAGTTATATTTCCCAAGGTGAAGCATCCGCATCCTGTAGGTATCATGGTCCAAATGGGGTCCTCGCAAATCTTCCTCAGCCCTTTCCTGAAGGGAACTGCCCTCTCTTGCGACTGCCAACTCATACTGTCTGCTGTGATGAAGAGAGGCAACACGGTCAGCAGGTGTGAGGCAGTTAAAACCAGACCAAAGTGGTTCCCAACAACAACATAAAATGTATAGCTTCAAAGAAGGTTGAGGTGGGTGTTTTTAAAAGGGAGGGGGCCACGCTGTTGTCCTGAGGAAGAGAAACGAGCAGAGTGTGGGGCAGGTTTGGAAAAAGAACGAGGCAGCAGGGAGGAGAATATTAGTTAAACAAGGTGGACGGGGAAGAAGAAGGTAGACTGTGAGCTGTGTGTGAGCAAAAGGGGAAAAGTGGCAGAAAAATAGGGTGAGAGGAGGGGAAGGGAAGAGCAAGCGAGGCGAGGGCAAACTACTACACAGAGAGGGAGAGAGGAGGGCCTCTTTGTGGATCATTGACAGATAATGGGCTCATTAGGCCAAACGTAGCTTAAAAAGGCTGTGGCTCTCTAAACAAACAGAACAGGCGCTGAGGAGACGGACTTAAGGGCCTGACATGGAGAGAGATATAATGAGGCCCTCCGCCTGCGTCCTGCAGAGCAAAGGGAAGCCTCCCAACTGGCTGCCCGCTCAAATTCCCCAACCATCAGCCAACCTGCTTCAACCCCAGTTACCCTCAGCTACCTCACAAATGAACCCTTCTTTGATTCTCTGTCACGCTTTGTCTCTCTGCCTCTATCTATTTTCTTGCTTCTCATTTCTATCTCTTTGAAGAATGCGTTTTCCAAATGTGCATAAAAATGAAAATGTTGGAAAGGCTTTTCAAAAATAGTTTTCCACAATGAATAATTTTGAAATTGTGTTTCCTGCACCATTGCTCTTCGTGGTTGGGGTTAGGTCATTGGTAGGGCAATGGTTAGGCGTAACTGGTTAAGCAGCGGGGTTAAGCACAATGGAAAATGACTGGTTGGGATCAGGGATAAATTTGGGCTCAGGTTAAGGGAAAGAGAAAGAGAAACACAAATTGATTGTGAAAATAAACTTCGACACAATACTACTCTCGTACTTAAGTGTGCAGAAGGAAGACCACGACCACATGTAAATATGCATGTATATGTATGAGTTATCATATCATTAACTTGTAGTTCTGTACAAGACGTCAGATGGCTTCACAATCATAAATTAGTGATTTGATGCATACAGCACAGGAAAAAAGCTATTAACCTGGTTGACAGGTATTGAGTAAATCACTTTTTTTTATACCTGTTCAATTGTCTGTCAACTAAAACAGAAAAATGCGTAACTAGGAAGAGCTACATTGTTGTTTTGGCTGCATTAAAACACATGTGATCACAGGTGATAGCAGTGGGATGCAAAACAGCAGTTAAACTTGCAGATGAGGCTCATCCTTTCTGATCTGCTGATGCTGTCTGTCTCACTCTGTACCAGATGTTGGCTGCTATGTTCAGTTTCATTGTTTTCCTGTTGTTTTGGAATTTTAGTGTAGACAGAACCTGATATAGCCCACTTAGTGTGGACATACTCTCTCACATGCACAAATATAAACACTTTTCAACTCCCCTTGCTCTACTTAGTGGCCTGGGCCTTCCCAAGTTGTGTAAGCAGTTCTGTTGTAGACGAGTGGGAAACCCACATTTTGACTCGTGCACTAGATTCATTCTCCTTCATAAAACACCTGGAGTTATTTATTTTCCGTCACCTTATTAAATGCAGTCAACATTATAGTGTATGCAATCATGCTGTATGATTCACTCATTAGGCTTATAGCAGCCCAGCACTGTCCTCATCCTCGGCTCTCCCCAAGGAGCAATATTGCTAAGAAAAACACTCAAGTGATGCAAATAAAATGTTACTGAGACGGCAGAAGAAATGTGAGCTGCAGTGTTTAATGCTTGTGGTAAAAGGATGCTGTTCCAACAAAGACGTTTGTGGGAAACTTGAATTCCTATTAAGCAACTGGGATGTGAGCTGCATTGCCAGAAGGGGATAGGCCTTCAGTTGTGTTCACTCAGATGCCACTTACAGTAAAGACCATCTCTATGCAGCAATGGCTTTGGTGAATAACAAATTCCTTTAGAGTTCCAAATTGATATTGTATGACAGCGCATGCGATTGAAGTGCTCCACTGTAGCATACTATTAGGTACCATGGCTGTAAGCAATAACAGAGCAGTTCGCCTTGAACTCCTTTGTAATCAACTCAGGGAAACGTTAACACAAAGCATGGCCATCCAACCATTGAAACTGCCACGAGATTTATAGTGAGAAGAAGTAAAGAGGCTGCTGTCTGGTTCTCCAGGAAACCAAAATATCTTCCTCTCCCATTACAGAATGTTTGCCTTTGTTTGCCTTTATTAATACCAATATATTACGCTGGGAAAAGCAGGAGAGCATTACATGGAAGGACAGAATAAAAAATGGAGGTATTGTAAGGGAGGCCGGGGCGGTTTCTGTTCATCTCCAGCTGCTTCCCTGCTCATCACGCTGAGAACTAACATGAAACACACTCACGCTACAGCCTCCTCTCACACACATCTGACATCCATTAAGGATACTGATGGAGGACCAAGCCTCTGAGGGGACTTGCGGTCCCATCTCTCAGCTCCTCTCCTAGAAAAGAAAAGAAGGGAAAGGGGGAGGACGAAAGAGACTGAAAAAAGGGGATATTTCTGACAACTGGAAACTGGTCCAAACTTGGGCTACAATGCATGCTTTTTCTCCTCTAGATAGGCACCCGACTTCTTCAACATGTGCAGAGACACTTTCCCTGCAAAACAGCTTATTTCACTATGAGTATTTTTAGCATGTTTGACTCCCAGAGAAAAGTCTCCTCCTATTTATTTCTCATAATACGAAGGTCCAATCAATATGACAACATGCAACAACATTTTCAGGATGGAGTATAAACAGGAAAAGTCATGAAAATGAAATCTGGACAAATGGGGCACTACAACAGGAACATAAAATTTCTTAAGTACCTCAGAGTTTAGTAGACAAAAAAATATGTATATATTTCTTGCTCTGGTTACTACAGAGTGCAGAGTCTGGAGCAAACCTGTTTTTGAGGGTCCTCGGGCCATTCTGTAAAAACATTCCAAAGCTGTCTGTGGGATATGTCTATTCCCTGGGAACTTTTTCCCACTCAGATAAGTCAACCCTGACAGTGTGAAACATCATCTGAAAACACTGAGGCTCGGCCCAACACATGTAGGTCTCCATGCAGGGCCACAGAGGTCCTAAGGGCAAAAAACTCACCTTGTTCATGACAGGCAGATCTTAAAGAGAAAATTTACTCAGGGACAATGTGTTAGCCATCACCTTTGTGCTTATATAGGGGTTGTCATCCTTCCTGGAAGTGAGGGTAAAAGGCAGATGGTCTGAAAGCAGTGTAGCACAGACTTTTATGCAGGCACAGACAGTTACAAACAAACTTTTTTGCAGAGAGATCAGCACCACTCTCATATAAGCTTGTTCAGTTATCCTCATTAGGTTTACATTAAAACTGGAAACATGGGGAAAAGAGCTGGCCTGGCTCTGTCTGACAGTGACCGAATCCACTTACCAGCAACTCTGAATCTCACTAATTATTTTCAAGTTATATTTTACTTGCGTCATCCACATAATAACCAAGGTGAAAATTTACCATTTGTGGTTTTACGGGGGCTTATGTGCTGGACTATTTCTTGGTCGGGCGCTGACTGCCTGACAACCTTACAAAAATACAAGACAACAAAACTCAGCGTCAGTGTGTAAAGCCAAGAAATAGTTCCCCCCTGTTTCCAATCTTTATACAAAGATAACTGGTTGCTGGCTGTAGTTTTATCATTATTGGACATACTGTGTAAATGAGAGTGGTGTCGATCTTCTCAACTAACTCTCAGCAAGAAAGTGCATTCCCCAAAATGCCAAACTATTCCTTTAATGTGCCACTTTTGGCAAGAGAACAAGTTAGGTTGGAAAAAATAATCGTAGGTAACAAGTGTGTAGATTGACGAGGCTAGCATTGGGAGAAAATGAGCCGGAGATGGTATTTATCTAAACAATGTAACACTAGCTCCCTGTTTGATGTGTATAAAGCTGAGTGAGAGGAACATCACCCTGCTGTCTCCTCTACTTGTTTACTTGAGCTTGTTACCCCATAGGGCCACCCCACACGGACCCCCACACACATCGACCCACAGCCCGCACAGGCAAACAGAGGGATAAAGAGAGGGATAGTGTGAAAGAGAGGAAAGACACACCTCATTAATCTTCCTGGCACTTTCCACTCCACGGCTGTCTGTTTTACCAGCAAGTTTACTTTTACATGGAGGTGAAAGTGACTGATACCCAAACGGCCGCCTTAAAATGCAAAATGTTCAACGTCACCCACAAGTAATAATTTACACAGTTTGTAATTTACAAGCTGTCCTATTTTCTGAACTCTTCCATGCCCTCTGCATTGCGCTTGTCTCTTAAAATGGAATTCCCAATATGTTTGGACAAATACTTTCTTCTCCTGGCTGGCATGTTGAGGAGTGGGTCTGGTCTATTATGACATGCTAAATTGAACCCATCACAACTTACATGGGCAGTTTCTTAACTTTCCCAGTTACTTTCAAATATCTAAAGACGGCCCTTGTGAAATTCTCTGACTCACTCACACCAAGTTATTTTATTCAAGTGTAAGCCTTTTGTCTGCAGACACGAACCAGGCAGGCTGACTTGTCCACCTTGTAAAACAACGCGGCATGTCCTTTTGTTCTGTTGGAGCAGACAAAAACAAATCTTTCAGAAGCAGTGCTGTGGTGGTGTGTTAAAATAGTAAAATAAGTATGCATTTTGTTAATATGCTCACTCACTTTCTTGCAGAGTTGGATGAGAAGATCGCAGTGACTCCCTTGAGTCTTGTCCTCACTGTGAGACTTCCAGGCAACCAGCAGAAGCTCCAGGAAGTTTCTGTTCCTAGCACATAATTACGCTTTAAAAAAGCAACTTGTCATTTTAACGCCTTTTTCAACTGGTTAAACAAGCAAGATACAGCATGTTTATTAGTAAGCTCTAAAGGTGCTGGCAGATGGGTTTTCAAACCTTTGAATAGAAACAGGCTAGCTGTTTCCCTTGTTTTCCAGTCTTTATGCTAAGCTAAGCTAACAGTCTCTCTGTCCCAGCTTCAAACCGAATGCATTATACATAAGAGATCCATCTAAATCTCGGCATGGTAGCAAATAAGTGCATTTCCCAAAATGTCACACTTTCTTTTTACACCACTTGTATGCAATGCTTTTCTTTGTTTTCTGTGTTTTTCAAGCCAAATAACAAAAGAGATAGCAACACAGACACGAAAACAAACAATAGACTTGATTATTAAGAGGTCTTGTAAGAACACATTGTAATTAAAATACCGTCACATATAAAGGCTTATTATACTTGACAAGCTCACATTCTCTCACACAAACAAATATGGGGACGGCAGTCAGGCAGCCCATCCCAGACCAGGCTCCAGTACGGGAGGGATATCAGACTTGTGAATTGTCGTAAGGAGCCTGAATGACAATGGGTCTGGTAGCCCTGGAGGAGATCATTACTGGCAGCAGGACCAGGCAACGGCTGCCGTGTGCTGGAGTCAACAGCCCCAATCACCCACCTGGAACCTGGAGCCCAGACAGCCAGGGGGAGGTGGAGCCGCTGGCCTGGCCTCGGCTACAGGCTGCAGGGACGGAGGAGCCCCAGCCCAGACAGATCAACCAGGGCTCTGATGTGACTTTGCTGTAAGTCCCACCCTGTTGGTGACCTGCATGGGCCCCTCCCTTCTATTATATTTGCCCAGAACCAGCCTTGCTAAATTCCCCTCTGTTTGCTCTCATCCACTACCAGTTCCTCCTCTTTTGACCACACCCATCTGTCCCACCCAAAACTGCTGGGCTCCAGTATAATCACCTCTGCATGTGGGTGGAGGTGGGTTGGGGCTTTGGGGGTGGAGGCGAAAACCACATATTACATCATATATTTACTCATCGAGGGTTGCTAGCGAGTGACATGAAGAGTGGAGCTAGGGGTGAAAGGTGAAGGATTCAGGAGTAAATGAGTCATGACCAAAACCAAGGGGTTGGATTCTAGGGACAAGGTTGCTTAAACACCAAAAGGTACACAACACCTCCACAAAGACACTAACATATCTGTGGTTGGACCATAAGAGTCCTAAAACTTTTCACCTGGGGTTCGTGTGATTGCTACAGACAAATTTCTAAACTAATCCTCAGAGGTTTCCCAGATGTACTTGTCTTGAATATAACACTATAATGTTTCCCAGAATACAGAGTAAGCACTTTGAGATTATTTGCTATTAATGAAAACAATTAGGGGCTCAGGCTTTTGGTAGCTTGCCAACTACTGTTTCAAATTTTTTTCCTTCCTTGCAAGTGGAATTTGAACTCTCTAAATTGCTTCCCTTTAGTAACAATGCAGTAAACACCCTCCAATCCCCTTTCAACCATCTGCCCATGGTCAACATCACTTCAGTAACTGCAAGTGACATGTGCCGCTGATCGGCCTTGTAGTGCGTCCAACTACCCCACCTTAGCGAGGTGGTGCAGCTCAGAGAGACCAAACAGACCCAGTGAAGTCAATTGGCAGGCTGTTCCATTTACCGTGAGTGTGGGATTTCTTTATTTCAATGGAGAGATCCTCCATTCTTAGAAAATAGGTGGCCAAGAGGGGGTGAAACAGAGGTAAGGAAGAAAGAGGAAAAAAAGGAAAGTAAAAGAAAACAGAATAAGGGCAGGAGTTGAGATGGGTGGATGGACTTCCACTTATTCATCTCCCATGTCCCAGCAACCCTTGCCTGTCTGTTGGAGCAGCAATGGCCCGCGTGGAGACATCAAGCACATTCCAAGAGTCGGCCCAATTACGGGTAGATGAGGGGCAGTTCTCTTTGTTTAAGAACAAAGCCAGAAGTGACACAACTGGTCTTTAAAGGGAGCTCTCACAGCCGTGGCTGAGGAGAGGGGGGCCCAGTGGGTGGGGGAGGTGACCAGCTGGTTATAAATATCTATTTGGTCAGTTACTGGAAGGAAAATTTGCAGTTTGTTTGTCATCCACTCATCCAGGTGGTGGGCCTGGCGGTTGCAAAACATCAGAGCAGAAAGAGACAGAGAGAGAGAGAGGCCAACCTGTTTGAGTTTGGCTGCCAGAAATGAGGAATTTGACTAATTCTTATATGAAAGCCACATGTCATATAGTGTAAACCTGCAGTGAGAGAAACCTCTTGGCAAGAACTCATTGCATATTTAACACAGTAATCATTCTGGCCATAAAGATTTGATATTACTGCAATGTGAATTAGTCTTGCACTCATAATTACCCAGTGTTAGAGCAATTTTTAATGAGGATCATCTGGCAAATAGCAGTATTAGAACGTTCATGGAGTGCATATCATCATACATGATGTGCATCTTTTGAGAAACAAAACACTCACCCCCGATGGGCTAGAAAGGTGCCTCTAAAAAGTTCTTTGTTAATATTGAACAGTGGCTGTACAAGTGCAGCCTGTGTTCAGTCAGTTACATTGGTTTCCACAGGCGCTCAACAATGACCAAAACATACACAGAAGCCTCTCAACCTATTTTTGCAGAATAATCCACCTCTCAGGTATCCATCCATAAGCCCAGTTCCAAACAATCATCATTCAGCCAAAACAGAGCTACATAAGCTGTTTCCACATTGTGCTTTTGCCCTCAAATAAATCCAAAGTTCCTCCGGAAGCTCTAGCTTGGACTGAAAGACAACATTTTTTACAACCACGATCCAAGCCTGCAGGGGGTGTGAATGTGATAGCCTACTAAAAAGTCTGATTTTGGGTGAGTAACACTTCAATAACGCACATTGTGCAAGTGGTTGTTGATGGCCAGAAGCATGGAGTATTGGACTGCAGAGGGGCGGGACGAGTTTAAAGTTTAATTCCCACTCTGCAGTAAATTAGAACACAGCAGGGTAATGTCTGTTTATCCCAAATACAGCTGCCTGGGCCTCTCTCCTATCCCTCTCCTTCTCTCCCCACAGACCACACCACGGGCTCAGGATCACCTGGACCAGCAGTAAACACACAAACGTCCCTACACAAAACACGCATTATGCAAACACATGCACTTGCATAAACAAACAAAACCAGTGCATGCGTGCACATGCACACAGATAAAACTCACACTGTCCTCATGCACTCAGACACACAGATGTAAACACACCGGTTGTGCACTAGAACACATCACAAATAGATTTTGGAGTTCAATGGCACCAGTGACCAGTGACTCCCACCAGTTAAGTGGGAGTAAATTACTTTGTGGCTGCTTGCTTCAGTTTGACACTATCTGTATCTGACTGTACACCTCTAACAGTCATATACAAAGAATATTTGTATGGGAAATAGCCTATATGAAGGAATAAGAAGTGTTAAATTGAGTCTGTGTCAGAGAGATGTTTGTTTTGCTCTATTTAAAATCTTGTGGCTGCAGCAAAGTTTGCAGTGATGTTGTACTGGACTGTAACAGCAGTTTTCGTCAGTGCACTGAACCAGCTGTGATGTTGGCTTTATAATGAGTAGATATTTGCTGCTATCTGGTGGCAGCTCAAGTTTTTAGAAATTAAAATAAGGCCTCTTAACTATTGATAGGCGTTTGTCTCCATCTAGTGCATAACAAGAGGAGTGCATCTTATTAAAAAAAAAAAAAAAAGCCTGTCGTCACGTTCGCGCAAGTTCTACGTGCGCGTTCACGAATGAATCCTGTGATCTATGCGTCAGCTGTCAAGACACACACACGCGTGCGCGCGCATCGCACAGCACCGTCTCTATGGGAGATTTGTTTGGACAACGAATAAATCGGAAATTCCTCAGAGACCGGAACATTCAAAGTATGGTGACTGCAGTATTGCTCCTATCGAGCTGGACTAAAGCGACGCGGCGACAGGAGAGTGGTTTGGTCCTGGTTTTTGTTAGTTAGAGGAGGAGAAAAAAGGGTGAACAGGTTTTCCGGTTGCAACGTTGCAGACTTGCTAATAAGCTAACGGCGGAGTTCTCCAACCGGCTTCATTAGCTAGCAAGCTAGCAGGCTGTCAGGCTGGCGCTGCACTCCGTGGTAAACGCCGTGGGAGCCTGTGTGAAGGTGTTAAGTTTTGTTGAATGTTTTTATTGTAGCTAGTATGAAATCGCCTGATGGCTGTGGCGAAGTGTTGCGGGCTTTGTTAAGGTGAAGTGGCCGCCGAGGAGGTAGTGAGGTTGGGTTGCTCAGATAGTTATGAGCAGTTTCAACATTACGACCAAAACCTCCGTTTTAAGTTCGTCTTTGTGCGCCGACTGTAAAGGTTCGCGGGTCAGAGTTGACGCCACCAACAACAACAACAGCGAGTGGGATTTGGGAGGCGATGTGTTTTCGTGCTGTCATGAGATGAGTCCCATGGACGATGCGGTGCAGGCGGGGATGTCCTCGGTCCAGTCGGGACTGGACGGACACCTGCCGCTTCTCCACGCCAGACACCACAGCACCCAGGACGGGTTGCTGTTTGACCTGAGCTCCCCGGAAGCCTACCTGGACAGCGGTCCTCTGGAGTACGGCGGCAATGATGCGAGCAACGCGGGTCCGTTGTTCGAGAGGAGGAAGAGGTCGAGGTCCAACAGCTCCAGACACCGATTCAACGAGGTGGTCACCGAGCTGGGTCCGGAGGAGGTACGGTGGTTTTACAAGGAGGACAAGAAAACGTGGAAGCCCTTTGTCGGGCACGACTCACTCAACATTGAGCTGATGTTTCGAAAATACTGCGAGCTGAACCCTGGTGCAGCAGGCTCCCAGGTCAGCCGTGGGGAGGAAGAGTGCGGTAATAACGGCGTGGAGAGCAGAGGGCTGAACTGTGCAGTGCCTGTGGAGACGAGGACCAGCAGTGTGCACGGAGGCCGGGGGTCCCTGGACACGTCCACCGTGTCCTCGGATGAGAGGGACCCTGACAGCATTGAAGTCAACGTTGAGCCTGTTTGTGTCCTTGGAGGGCTCTATGAGGTGGATGTCAAAGAGAGGGAGTGCAATCCTGTTTACTGGAAGCGTGAGTATCATAAAAATCACCTGCCCAAACTCTATAAAATCAAATTTTTCCTGTGCATCAGTCACACATTATGTTGCTCATAGAGGCAGGTCTCAGAGGCATCAGTTAATGCATGTCTATAATTCTTGTTGTATGCATATACCTCATGTATACTTTATAATCTGCAGCATAATAGCTGACAGCATACAGATTAATGACCCACTCACAGACTGTGGTGCTTATTCAGAGACTCGTTGCAAGCAACATCCATCCCTGCTCCCATAAAAGATACAAACTAGCAGCTGATTTCTCATTCACTTAAGTCACTTGCTGAGTCCTGCATTGTTTTGCAGTTGTTGTTGTTTTCAAGGGCAAGTAATTATGTACTTGCTCTTTTGAGAACATCTTAACAACCCAGGAAGTCTATTGGGCTCAGCTGATCTGTGCTAACTAATTCATGGATATTTCCAGGAAAGGGGAGGGAACAAATAAAGGCGGTCACTATAGAAGCTGTAGAAAATCTGACCTCGATGAAAGGGTTCATGGGTAGCTGGTTCTTTTGAAGGTTAACACCAAGTGACATTTAGAGAAGCAGTTATTTTCCTGAATGTCCATGCCGTGGATGTAATTCCTTTGTGGTCGGCTCAGACCCTCGCTGTGCCTTTTCAGCTTGGCCTGTACCATGTCATGTTAACACTGAAGACCCTGATACACTACATTTGAGATGGAAACTAATACAAGAGGAGATTATTTAAAGAGTAATCAAAAGCATATCAGTTAAGCAGAGAGGCGCCAGTTCATGTGATGGGAGATGGGAGGCGGAGGAGTTGTTGATAGACTTTAATCCAAGATGTAAAACATCCACTAAAATCCAAAAAAGAAAGGTTTTGGAAATTGTTTTGGCAAATAACATGGAGCCATTATAATAGCTATTTATTGTTGTATGTAAATGTAGCAAAAGAGTTAAAAAGGTCACTTTTCACTTCATGGGAACTTGATGTTATGTTATGATTACAGGCTTATCTTCTCTGACCAGACATGGGCCACTTGAACAAATGAATGAGTAACATCTACTGTGAGCCGATATCAGTGTCTTTTCCGTGTGTCTATCTTAGCCTTGGCATTGTGGTTGGCCTCTCTGTCTGTACATAAGAGTATGTGCACATGCGTTTTTATCTTTGTCCAGATAAGCAGTCTCACTATGTGCAGAAAGGGCCCTGTCTTTTATTTTTAATCTCTAATTACTGTATTCACCTCCCGAGAATGAGTTAATAGTGTTGCTCAAGACTGTGATCAAAACTGACCTCACTCCATGAGCCACTGAGACTTGGCCCTCCTGAGTTTGCAAGACCCAGACGTGTTGAGTAAAATGGAAATCGGTTTATGTAATCGAAGAACACATTCTGAAAGAATAAATGACTCACTCAATAAGGAGAAAGTAACTGTTGTAACACTGTCAACAGGAAGGATTTCTACTTAAAGGTGCCCTGTGGAGTTTTCCCATTAGATTCAGCGTTACTCACCAAAACACACTGAGTGTATCCTTGCTTTCTAACAAATGATGCATTGCATGCATGCTCGTTAAGCATTTGGAAAGCTGATTTTTTTTAAAGTACTAGCTAACAGTTTCCCCTATAGTTGGTGAGATATTGTGAAGGAGCTTGTGCACATGCATGAGACAAACTGAACAGAGACCCACACAAAAATGCTCCATAGCACTGCAATTGGTCAAAAACTCCAGAAGGAACTGTTAATATGTAAAATGTAAAATGACTTTATTTGGCCACAGTAGGCTGGCTCTAAAATGTCCATCCTACTGTTAAGTTTTGTATTTAAATCCATTCTTTTTTGCTGTCTTACAGAACAAGACCATATTCCCGTCATGAGAGGCCAGTGGTTTATTGATGGTACCTGGCTCCCATTAGAGGAGGAGGAAAGTGACCTCATCGAGCAGGAGCACCTGAGCCATTTCCGTGGACAACAAATGCAGGACACCTTCGAGACGGATTTGGTGGTCAAGACCGTTGACAGCAAAGATGGTGAGAGAACGGGAAGGGGAACAGTAGGAGAGTAGGGATAAGGTAGTTTAAGTTAAGGAATGCGTGGCGCCTAAGAAGCGCCTAAATCTAGAAAACTGCAATTTGTATCAGATTAAACAACACAGAACTAAGGCATCCACTCTGGTAACTAAAGTCTGAATAAATAAATGCTGTTAATAACTTGGTAATAGCTACATTTGCAGGTGGTGTCAGAGTATGATTTTTGGTTGAAAGAAAAGACCAAAAACATTATTGCGTATAAATCAAAACACAAAAACTGTACACTGCATTCACCAGCCCTGCAGTATTTTTATTCCAGGCAGGCAGTATCTTGTAAATGAACACCTGTATAGTGCTGTGTTAGGGCAGCGAGGAGATGAAAAGCTCCCATAGGCATTATTGGTGATGAATTCCATTAAAAAGTGAAGTCATCGTCTTCACAATAAAGCCAGAAGAAAAGCATTGCGAGTCATAAATGAAGAATGATGTGACAGCCCTGCCCGCTGTAGTATTGACGCACAGTCAAGATAAATGAATGGTGCAGGTGCCTCCATACATGTGGGTGTAGGTTTTGTCATGTCATCCACCCAACTTAAAGCAAGTGCAGCTCGTGCATTGTGGGACGTCTCTCCTGCAGGGCTGGCTCAGGGAAATGTAGCAGGCTTTAGCTGTGAAAAGCAAAAAGAAAGAGGTCCTTTGATTTAGCGATCTCCTTAAGGCCGCCAGATCTACAGGACCTTCACTGGTGATAAATGTGTGGGTGTGTGAATGTGGCAGATAAATAGAGTGAAAAAAGATGCAGCAACTGTGAAAGAGGGTGAGAAAATGTTTAGTCTGCTTTATAAAAACCAAGCAGATAATTGTGAGGGACGCAGACACATTCATCAAAACATCACCAAGGTAATCTGGAACATTCATGCAAAAGTACAAATCACCAGCTCTGGGAAGGAATAGTGACATGTCAGCTGACATGTCACTATTCCTTCCCAGAGTAAATTAAGGCCTATAAAGAAAGATATCATCAGAGCGTTCTAGTATGTCGGTGATTCTTGCGTCCTCACTGTTTTTGTCATGTACATATAGCAACTTCCACATCGTTTCTGAACTGAATCTTTGAGACAAAACTGGGCGGTCACTCCTGGTTTACAAGCATATGTGTACATATACACATGGACACTGAAAGAGCTGTATATGGAAGCAGCCGTATAAACAGTCACAGAGGACAGGGGATCATAGCCAGATTATCTGCAAGTCAGGTGTGTGAAATATTGTACAAGGGCACACAAATTGGTTGTGTGACAACCTCCATTGCACAACACACAGATCATATGACCTTAGTTTGACCAGTGGATGTGCTGCATTACTGCAAGGCAGAATAGGGAAGAATTCTACTCACCAAATCATGTAATGTGATGTAATGAGAAATATGCGCGTACCCTTACACAGTAAATGTTATTAAAACCCAATGCTGGCTGTACTTTTACATGTTGTTACAATTTCCTTTTATACGTGGAATTTAAAAACAGCGGGCATGTGTTTGAAACTCCCCTGCTGCCTTTGTTGGCAGATTGTTTTCCACTCCTATATTTAGCAGAGTGTTAAAGGGAGCGATACATCCCGCTAATTCACCTTGTTTTGGTTACAGGGAGCCTTCACGGTACACTATTTCATCTTGAAACTAGTAATCTGATGCACTTGGAGCCATTAGTAGGCTGCCTTGAACTGCAAGCAAGAGAGCTGTGCTTTGACATTACTGCAGTACATACATTTCCCCTGTTATCTCTCCCCCACCCTATCTCTAGTCTATTCCTTCTCCCTTCTCTCTGCTTGTGTCTGAGTAACTAGCTGAGACTAAAGGTTAGTGAAGCAGAAGACATATGGTAGGCATACCAGCGTGCTATGCAGGCATAACACTGAAATGTGGGCAGGACTACTGCTAGGTACAGCAAGAATACCCTGTTCTCTTGTGAACTTTCCTGCTTATTCTTCATTAAATCATTTCGGACAAAGGCAAATTCAGAAGTAAGATTGTGTATGCGTGATATAGTAAATTTCACTAAGGAAAGATCAATAGTCAGTCTTATTGCTAATCACATAAAAATACAGTGGTAGTTTTCACAGAGGTTCTTTCAAGATATCCAAAGAAATGAGGATTCATTTAATGGCTCTTGTGAACTTGAAGTGATTATTTTTAACTTGTGGCCCTCACAGCTCTTATTTCAGTAACTGAGGCTGAAACTGGCCACAAGATCATTACAGCTGATGAATTCTATAAACTGTCTTTTAATATTTTGATTTCCATCGGCCAACTTTGATTAGCAGAATGTTTCTCAGCATAATGGTGTCAGTGTTATTAAAGGTACACCCCCAACTGAGGAATATGATTTAACTTAAGGTGAAGCAGGAAAAATAGTTAGAAGAGGATCTCATCCATTGACTTTAAGGTTCTTGTAATTGTGTGTATAAAGCAATAAGCCTATGGTGGAAACTATAGGGTGTGTCCCAGTCTGTCAAGCTGTTCAGACGTCAAGAAAAATAAAGCCAGCGGGCCTGGCACAGGGTCAGCTGTCAACATGGTACTTTGGTTTCTTTGAGGTAGGCAGGGCCCACACGTTTGTTTGTGTGTGCTACATATTCAGCTGCATATTTATTTAACCAGCACATGAGGCTGGGAACACACTGCTTGATTGATGACTGACACACAACAAAAGGAACCAGAAATTGCTCGTCTAATAATTAGCTGTTGGGATCTTTCTATTTATTTCTTGTCAGACGTCAGTTAGTTTTGGTCATCACTTGTGCTCAACAGTAACAGCAGTAGCTGATTTGTTTGGTCAATCTGGAAATTAGTGGTGATGATGCAGTCGCACCTTCAGGTGACCTACTAGTCAAGTAGTGTGATATAAACCCAAGGATGGTCGTACACTGCAAACCACCACACAAATTGATTCTCATAATATTCATATGAGAATTGTGTGCACAGTAGATGGTCCAGTCACTAGGGAGCACCTTATAGATGGATCCATCAATGCTGTAATGCCCAGATGGACTTTACTAATAGCTTTTACAGCAAACAAACTTCCTGTGTACTCAGCAGGTCTCTGTTCCTCCTCAGCCTTTCACCTCTGCCGAGGGAGACACTGCTGACATTTGCAAGTCTGATGTCTGTGTTATCACGGAATGAAGGATTTAGTCTGATCTGAGACTTGTGGACTTTGCTGATTTGATTAACAAATGCCGTCAGTAGATGAAGACATCCACTTACAGCTGATTCAGTGATTTCATCGACATGGAGCAGCTGTTAGATTTTGATTTTAGCTAGTATCTAATTGTTCTTTAGGACAATAATTTGGACATGTGATTTCTTTTAACTATTTATTTCAGTTCAACAAATATTTACCAATAAGCATGACAGATTATAGCTAACTTACTTTTAGTCTCTGTACATTTCAACAGGGCAATAAAATATGATTTGATTGCAGTCAAACCTTATATCACAGTGACATTATTTTCATTATTGAAAAAATATATATTTGCAGAAAACCCTTAGTCCAGGTCATTGCCCTTGCTTGCCATTGTTTTGAAGTCTTTTGTGTTTGTGGAGCAGTTCTTTACCAGCTGCCATTGTGTCATCCAATGTCAATATTTCGGACTCCAATTACTCAAACATTAAATTGTAATTAACAAGAACGAGTGAATGAGTTGTGTTTCTACATTACTTTATTATGCAAGAACACTGTAATTATCTCCACGTATCTCGTTCTAAAAATACTGTAATTTAATTGTGTTCTCTACTCTTATTATACTCTTACAGATCTCATTGTATGTTTGTAGTCAGCATGTTCCTCCACCTGAGTCAGATTCAACATTGGTTCTGTAAAACATTTCTAGTATGCAAAATATAAACGAGTCACTAACCCAAACGGGACCATGAGTACTGCTAGATGCTTTTCTTGCTTTTCTTGATTTCTTGCTGTTTGTGTTTCACATCTTTGCAAAATACCTTGAAATCCTCACTAATTTACAGTCTATGCTGCTTAATATACAATATACTGGTATGTTTTATTTTCTCCTTATTTTAGACACGTACTTTGGGGAAAAGGAACTTCTAAATCTGTTTCCATTGATGTATTTAGCAAACAAAATGTTTTTTCAATACTACTGCCTTTTTTTTAAATCAAGCAGCAGTGTGTTACACATACACATAAATTTAAGATGTGATTAACTTCATGACCTGTTTAGCTTTCACGGTGACGGTTGTAGTCTTCTATAATGAGTGTAAAACAGATGCTACCTCAGTCATCCTAGGCATGTGTCAAGCAGCGCTGCATTTTACGTAGACCCCGGCCCTTTACTGAGCCATTATGTTGGATTATTTTCATGATATCTACCTGCAGCCACCAGTTTCTGTCAGTGACCAGTGCGGGCTCTGTGTCCAGGGCCTTGAAGGGGTAACCTGATAGCAGCGCTACTTGATAGATTGGCCTGTTCAAGAGTGATGACAGTGGTAGCCTGTGTGACTGACACCCAGGTTTTGGCCATTACTCACTCTCTCTTGGTTGTTAGTTCTCTCCCACCTGCCCCCTTTCTACGTCCCTTTTCTGTTCAAATGGAGCGGATATCAGACGAGTGCTAAAACTACATGTCACAAGCGCAAACGCTGCCAAGGTACTGTAAAATGCCAAGTTCTCTTTTAACTTCTGCTGTACTAGATCCGCTAGCTTGTTTCCTCTCTCCCAGTAGATCCTAGGTCCTTATGGAACTAGATTTTCCTTTCTGTTGTGGCTCAGACGTGTTCAATCTTATATTTAGAACTAGACCTAGGCTCAGTTAGACATGGTTGTATTAAAATGGATTTAGGCTGATCTCCCAGTGCTCCATTGCAGCCTTAACTGGGCCTAGTGGCTAGAACTTCTCCCTTTGTGCTGTGACCCAGAGTTTGGTATTACTGCTGTTGCTGCTTTTTGAGGGAACCTGTCTGTCTGTCTCTCATTTCCTTGCCGGGATAGTGAGTAGGAGGCACGGTTCACTCAACTCTACTAGGGCAAGACTCCTTAAACCAGTGAATTTGCAATAAATAAGCTGGTCCTCAAAAAGCCACCCCTCTTTACCCCTTTTTTACCTCCCCAGTCCCATCTCCCACGTTCTCTCTCATTGCTTTCTTTCGCTAAACCTTTCTGACAGTATGATCATCATTAATGAACCACCACCATCAGCTCTCACTCTGGGCTATGAACAAAGCTCTCTGTTGAGAGCCCAGCACAAGTGATGAGCTGAACAGAGGAGCTATTGTGGCCCTTTAGTATAGCCTCCTAACATGTTGTGTAGAGTCGCCCTCTCAGAGGTCCATCACTGTCCTAGTTTTTGGTATATTGACCCTCATCAAAAATGCCAAAGAGAGAGGTCTCATGGTCTGTGTCCTCATCTCATAGTAAATCCAAGCAGCCATTGACCTAAAGTCAGCAGGGAACAGGGATTTTCCTGTTCTCACATATCAGCTGGGTTGGGACTTTTACTGAACTACAAGTACTACAGTTTTTGACTAATTATTATTCTATCTTTTCCTTCTTTAACTTTAACTAATGAAGGCAATGTAGCCAATGCTTTTCTTGCCACTCTTGCTTGATAAAATGGCACAGTCCAGCATGATAGCAAATTAATGTTATTAATTTGTGGAGTTCATACTTCTTTCACCCCTCCCAGCTCTGTGGTTTCTGAATCTTTCTCAAACCCTCCCATAGACAATGTCCTTGTTCAACACTTTACCCAGTTCCTCCACACTCCTTGTCACGTCCTTTGTCCCTCACCCCTTACATTTTAACCCTCTTCCTCATTCTATGTTCCTCAGTAATTCACCATAGCGGTGTTAGAAAAACTCCCTCAGTAAACTCTTTAACCTTTCTTGGTTGGGTGCCAGCTCCTCTGCACACATTGATCCCTGTTGTTCCTTTCCCTTCACAATGCATTGCCTTTCACTGTAAAACAGGAAGCATCCTTAAACAACCCAGACGCATCACTCCGTCTCACTTTCACTTTTCCTTTTTAAACTAATCAAACTAATATTTTATATTTTATTTGGTAAAGCCAGCTAACTGGAGAAGTTCAACATACAGTAGTTTCCCCCCTAGCTGGACTTAAATAGGCCTACCTCCTGTTTTACAGTGGACTCTGCTACCAAAAAAAAAGCTCAACAGTCTGAAGTGGCTTCACCCACCCTTGTATAATAATAGTGTGTAGATCTCATGGCAATTGCTACTGTCCTTTTCTCCTTTGTCCTCACAAGTGTGTCCACAAAGGAGGCCACTTTAAACTGTTTGAGAAGAAGCCAGACTAGATGGTGGAAGGTTCTCTTCTCAGAGGAGTTATTTGTTCCCCTCCACTGCTGCTGTCATAGAGTGGTTTAGTGTTATTCTGTGTGGTGGTAGAGATTAAGCAGATGTTTGCTTTGTTGTTCAGTGGCTTCATTTGAGGACCTGCTAAGATAAATGGAAACGTGTGACAGAGGAAACTGTATGCTTCTGCATCTCTCGCTTAATTTGCTGGCTAGCAAAAACTTTGTCCTTCCCTTTGATCGTCCAATTTTAGCCAGCGCCCTTTACTGCAACCCCTCTGGTCCTTGTGACAAACTCTCGTTCCAGACCCTGCGTGTCCTTCTCCTTTAGAGGCAGCAATTCCTTTTCACACTGGTTGCCCTCAAAATGAACAGGTCCCAGCTAAGGTATAATAACTTCTTGGCCTCATATTACTTACCAGTCATTCTGGTCCGATGTTAGCCGCCATGCTACAGAAGCCCAGCTTCACTTCAGCATGTAACACATCAACACATAGGCTCAGTTAATATCTTGTTTTATTCATTCACATGTGATGTAGAAAGAAACACAGCAAGATTTTTGAATGTCTTGACAAATGTCTTACTCCTGCCCAGTCGACCTGGCAAGTGTTTGACTAAGGAATGTATAATCAATGTCCAAATATTAAAGGATGAATGAGAAGAAAGACATGGGTTTAAAATATGTACAGGTCTCACACTTGACATGAGCTTCCCCGATCATTTTCCCACTCCTAGAAAAGGTACATACAGTATAGTATGTAATACAATAATCATTTAAACATTTCTTGTAGTATTTCATTTTTCATTTTGTGGGACTATATGGTTTAGCTAGCAGCTTGTTTCAAGCTAGCAAAAAGGTAATCGGTAACATTTTATTTATTCAAGTACTTACCCCAGTATACCCCATTCTTAGGGGTTTTAATCCCCAGATTTGTTCAGAGCAGAACAGAAAGAGACATGATTGTGCACTGGACCCATGCCAAAGTCTTTGACCAGTTTCAACCACATGAACTTGACTGCACAGGACATTGAAAGGACATGCTGCGGAGACATAAATAACTCTCTCAAGTCAACCAGTTTCCTTTATCGCTCTTGGCTTCTATAGCAATTCTCTGGCCATACCTCTGCTCTTACTTGCTCTAGTCACTGCATTACACCTTGAAGCAACAACATGGATAAAAAGTTTAAGCGATGTAGAAATCGGCACGTAAATGTCGTCAGTCTGATGATGTACAAGCAGGACATACAAGCAAGAGCTGAAATATGCAATCATGGTATCAGATGGTTTGATGTGTTCTTCTTTCCACCTGCAGATCAATGCTCCAGACTGCATTTGATTGAGCTGTGTGATTAGATTGGTCCTTTAGCTTTTTTGTACTGCATTCAAGATGATCACAACTTGGTGAAATTCTTACAATGTCTTCAATCTCTCTCCCTCTCTCCTCACCCTGAAATTTGTAATCACAACCATTTTCCTCCAACCTGATTTTTCCCTTCTCTTTGCCCAATTTCTCACACTGTCTGCCAATGCCCTCATCTCTTTCCCCTGTCCATTCATTCACTCACTCCTCTCTCACTGCTCCCCCTACAGCCATCCACAGTCTGAAGCTGAGTCGGACCCATGTGGATTGGCACAGCGTGGATGAGGTATACCTCTACAGCGATGCCACCACTTCCAAAATTGCACGCACCGTCACCCAGAAACTGGGCTTCTCCAAAGGTCTGTAATATGCACACTGTCATTATTTTTCTAGATAATAAGGTATCAGTTCTCTGATTATACTGTGCGTGTGTGTTTGAACAGTTGAGGGTTTAAATCATTTGTTTAAACTGTCTCATTACTAGAAACTGGATCAATGTACATATTACTACAATTTCAAATGGCTCGGAGCTAAATGCCAATGTCAGATTGCTAATATGCTGACAGTAGTTAATATGCTGCTGTTCAGGTAATAATTACATTGTTCATCATCTTGGTTGTATGTGTTAGCATGTGAACAGTTGCTAATTAGCATTACAGCTGAGGCTGATGG
Organism: Pempheris klunzingeri; assembly: GCF_042242105.1. Classification (NCBI taxonomy): domain Eukaryota; kingdom Metazoa; phylum Chordata; class Actinopteri; order Acropomatiformes; family Pempheridae; genus Pempheris; species Pempheris klunzingeri. The sequence continues at coordinate 16,181,712 of NC_092024.1, read as the reverse complement.
TAATATCATTAGTTCAGTATTTATTTGGTCATAAACCAAAATATTGGACCAAGTGAAATTTTGACCTCATAATTGTGTTAGATGAACTGTCAGAGGATCACTAAAGTTAGTAGAAATCATCCTGACGGGAACATTAACGTCTGTACCAAATTTCATGGCAATCAAATATATGTCAAGATATTCCACTCATAAATAAAAAGGGGGAAGGTAAGGCAATCACTTAAGTCATTAGGATTCATCCTGTGGGCACCATGAATGTCTGTACAAAATGTCATTGCAATCTATCCTCTAGTCGTTGAGATATGTAAGGCTGGACCAAAATGGTTGGACTGCCTGAAAACTGACCAGTTGTCATACATTGAGCTAACATGGCTAAAACCTTTACTGCTTCCCTTCTTCGCCAGGTCCGCACCTGTTCCCACTTTGTGCACATCTAATGCACATGTGATAAACTGTACTGACAGCTGTATTCACTGTGCTGCCATTTGCACGTGTTATTCAGTAGGGTACAGTTCAGTCTCTTAACTGGATTAGCCCAGAAAATCATGCACATGTCCATCTGCTACGTTCAGTGGCTAGGTTTGATCAAGTGGCTCCAGTGTAACAAAAAAGGTAGCAACCACAGTTCGACTCAATGCTTGATCTGTACGAGTCTAATCTGATCCATAGTCTCTCAGCTCTACAGTGCATTTTCATCTCCTGCTTGCAGATTATAAGAGGAGGAGTTGGCACTGATTCCCTGACACACAAATGTTTAGTGGGGGGAAATCTCCTTAGTGCCAGACAGCAGCAAGCTCCATTGGCTCTTATCACCTTGCCACACAGCACATGACTGGACTAGACTATAGATTCTAAATTAGGACACACATTCATCCCTCTAGGCACATTACAAGTGCTGCCACTGAGTCTTGGGCCACAGTCACAGCAGGACATTGTGTCTCACCTACTGGCCTCTTTGGACTCACGCAGCACGTTACTTAAACACCATCACACAGATATTTATAGCCTTCTAGTGAACATAGTGTTTTAGCAATACAGTACAGAAAATACTATAAAAATTCTACACAAATGTGTTTTTTCTCTCCTTACTGTGCAAACACCACAAGCAAACAGCTAGCTATGATATGTCCAACCTCGTCCTCTGTCCTCTGTCCTCTTCCAGCCTCCAGCAGTGGGACGCGGCTCCATCGGGGTTACGTTGAGGAGGCCTCTCCTGAGGACAGACCCCCTCAGACTACACACATTGTGTTTGTGGTTCATGGGATTGGACAAAAGATGGACCAGGGACGCATTATTAAAAACACTGGAATGTGAGTTTTGAGAATGTTATTGAGGATTTATATGTGTGCAAGAGTTTTTCCACATTTATTGTAATAGAATTTGTAATGGGTGGAGGGAAAGTGTACATTTCTTCACACACTAAGCAAATCCAGTCCAAGTTAAGAAAATTGAATTTTGTTCCTTTTCACTTCTTTTCACAGTCTCTCTCACACTTCTCACACTGTCATTTGGTTTTTCTTGTAGCTTTTGTAAGGACATCTCACCTCTTCCTTCTTTTGACTTTGTATCTCTGTCTGTTATGACACAGGCACAAACGTGTGGCACCCTGCTCCTTTAAGTGGTTATGAATTGTGCTATTGCATTTCATATCTGTGTGGTCCCTGGCCTCCTGACTAACCTTACATTAGATGTTGTTTATTATCAACTGATAAGGGGTTTCAGATATCGACCTGTCTGGATAACTTTTTTTTTGTTCAGCAAGATTGCCAACTATGTTACTAATGTATTTATGGAATGCACAACTACAGTCCTCACAGAAAAATGCAGGCACTGCTCATTACACATTACCAGCTGCTGTTTGAGCATTTGAATAACACTGCACCTGCAGTCATTTTGTTCTCTTCTCCTCCTTTCTTCATCTTCCACGCTCTGTCTTCTCTTGTTCTAAACCTTGTATTGTTAAATTGCCCACAGTATGGGGGGCAAGATGGCACAATGCACGTAGAAAGAAAACAAAAGGAAACATATTTGCCTGATAAAATGCATCTAGTGAAACTAAGCACATCTGTCTGTCAGCAAGGCCTGATGCCGAATGCTGATCCTTTAACTGGCCTGACTTCTTTTTGTCTTTCAAAAGATTAATGTGTTCATGAGGAACATTTTTGTAGCAGCCACAGTGGGGAAGCTACAGTGACAAGGCACAATAGTCACAATGTTGTTGCTTTTTTGATAGTGGGACACAAAAGAAGTCACGCAGTAGCTCATCAGCATGTAGGCTATCTGTTAGTTTCACATTGTTATTCAAGACTCTAGATGGAGTCCTTTTTTGTGTGTCTTTGTGTAATGGACTGTGTAAAGACATATCTGACTAAATGGCACCACTGCACAAGCCCTAGACCATGAAGTAGTACAGGCAGTAGTACAGAACGTGGGGACCAGAGCCATGTGTGTCTCTGTGTCACAAAGTTAGCTACATGCCACTGCCTGCGGCTTAGGCCAGATAAGCAGGTAAATTAGACCAAGTCAAGCTGCAGAGCACTTTAAGCCTCACTCCCAGTTCCCCGTGGATTACATCGTACACACTTTCCTCAGCCAAGAGGAAAGATCAACCTGACATGTCTAGCCAGCTCCTTGTTTTGTTTTTTATTTAGAACCTGAATAACGTCAACTCTCTCAAGCAGCAGTGGAAATGTAAATTGTGAGGTTTTAGGGTAGTATTGTACTCTAAACCTAAAACAGAGAGCGTCTTTTTAAAACCTGTCTTAGCTAAACCTAATATGTAAAAGCTCACTGCCCAGTTATTGACAGCCTAAAATCAAGGGAATCCTTGTTAGTGCGTCACAGAAAGCTCTGTAGTGCTGCGCTCAGCCCTCTGAGCATTTAAGTTCCCCTACAGACACACTAGCCCACAGATAGTCCTGCATTAGGTGCCCCATTCACAGACCAGTCAGCTAAAAGCCTCTCCCAGGCTTCATTTACCCATGTCAACACTGAACACTCACCCTCTCTCTCTTTGTGTATTTAGCGTGTCCTGCAAGCTAATGCTGCCCCATATAGGACTAGTAGCATTGCAGCCATTGTGTGTTGTGCTACATGAGGAAAGCTGCTGCTTCAGTGAGCAGCAAAATGGGCGTCACTCCTCTCTTCCCAACAGTCTTTTAAGTCTGTGAGAGAGCGAGTACAAACACAGACTCCCTAGTCAGTCTGCAGCAGGTCCGGATATACAAAGAGCATGTTAGTCATCCACTTGTCATTTTAGTACACTGTTGTCCAGACAATCTGATGAGCCCTTTTAGTGCATTTTGTATCTGAATGTGTTGGCATATCAGCCAACATATACCCGAATAGCCTCTAAAGTAATAAAGGTGTCAGTGTGCAATGTTGCCCTCACATGCTGTGTGGTCTTTATCGTCATGTGTCTATTCAGGCTGAGGGAGGGTGTGAGGAAGATGGAGAAGCACTTTTCAGAGCACAATGACGAACACGTGGAGTTCCTGCCCGTCGAGTGGCGCTCCAAACTTGCACTGGATGGAGGTTAGTGTGTGTTTTAACATGTAGTGAAAGCACCTCTCTGAAAGTGTCAGTTGAAATTGAACATCATTAACTCTGTAGAATTAGGATTTTATGGCTGAGCTGTTAGACAGGATTACATTAGATTTTATAGGTGTGTTAGATTTTACTGGTGTACCTAACAAAGTTTTTAAATACAGGCACCATTGTGTGGCATTAAATCTGTGTTTTATACTGTGATGTTGGTGCTCTGATTCTGTAGATACGGTAGACTCAATAACACCGGACAAAGTAAGAGGACTGAGAGATCTTCTCAACAGCAGTGCCATGGACATCATGTACTACAACAGCCCCCTTTACCGGGACGAGGTGACAGTCACACACTTCCAGAAACCAGAAATTACATTTCCCTGTGACAGACTGTTAAATGTGTCCTCCTCTTGTCTTTCCAGATTACCAAGGGCCTAACACAGGAGCTAAACAGACTGTACACACTGTTCTGCTCCCGGAACCCCGAGTTTGAAGAGAGGGGAGGAAAAGTGTCCATTGTGTCCCACTCCCTCGGCTGCGTCATCACGTACGACATCATGACAGGATGGGATCCTGTGCGCTTCTGTCTGCAGGAGCATCATGCTGTGGAAGAGGAGCTGGATCTGCGCTGGATGTCGTATGAGGAGAGGCACCTTTTAGAGCAGCTACGGCTCACGAGGACTAGGTAGAGCATGCTAATGTAGAACTTCAGTGACTTCTAGCTTGGCTTCAAGGACTGCAAGTATAGTTGTAAGGATCTTCAAGAGACTTTTGGGAAGAAAGTGGTCAAGATCTGAGGGAGGCTTGAGAAATAACTTTTAATGTACAATACCTGCTTTCATAAAATCTGAGGTAGAAGTGAACATGAGCAGCAGAACACTAAAGAATTAAGTATTATTCATTAACCAACTATATACTATAGCACTATATTGGACTTCATTATGACAGTTTCCTAATTTCTCCTCAGCTCGGTCCGAATGAACTAATAACACAAGATGTTTATGCCTTTGAAATCACTCTCTGCCTCAAATTCAATAGCACACCAAGCATTTACCTTTCTATTCTTGGCACACACACAAAATATGGTGTGTGCTGTGAGCTGCTCATCTCATGCTCCATTTTTAGGTGGCAAGGTTTGTGTCCTGTTTTTGTGAGGCAGCAGGGCATCATAATGCTTCATGATCAAATGGAAGGGAAGAGGCTTTTGATATATCTCCTCTGCACCATACAGTTTAGTGTGCACACCATTACCTCAGTGAAACAAGAAGCGGCCGGAAAATATCTGAGTGGTGCTGAGATGGTTTGATGACTGGCTTATGGACAAAATTTTTCTGTAGATGATCGGAGAATCAGCATGTATGTCTAGGTACCTTGAGGTTATAATGCATAAGGGGATATTCAAAACAGTGTGTAACGGGACTGATTTTCAAGCTGTGGTGTAGTTTTTCGTTTCTTTTTCTAGTTTATTAACACTGTGTCCCCTCCTGCTTCTAAAAGGTTACGAGAGCTGGAAAATCATCTCCTCACACTAGAGGCTTCTAAACCCTCAGCACCCCCAGCCCTCAAATTCAAGGTAAGTTGCTCAATTATAAGAATGTATCATATGTGTACCATTACAATATTGCATTACTGTAAATTAATAAATATCAATGATTGAAGTTATAGCACTGGAGAAATGCTGTCTATATTAATACCAAGGACTCTGTTTTATCGTCTTTGCACCTTTCATCTCTCAGGTGGAAAACTTTTTCTGCATGGGCTCACCTTTGGCAGTGTTCTTGGCCCTGAGAGGGATCCGTCCTGGTGCCAGCTGCCACCAGGACCACATCCTGCCCACCTCCATCTGCAGCAGGCTCTTCAATGTCTTCCATCCCACAGACCCTGTGGTCAGTCTCCCCTGATTGCCCCCCAGCCCATACAGATGCTCCCTCTCTCTCAGGGCTATGACACGTCAAGATTTTCTTTTCTTTTTGTCTTTCGGTTTTCTCTCTTTTCAATTTAGTCCAAACACATTTATGAGTAGGGATTGGCTGTTTTTACTGGACACTTTCCACTGTGTTCTGCTAATAGAGACCCTTGCAATTTGTGATGTCCGGGGTTGAAATAAAATCTTGAATGAATTTGACAACTTGAAATAGTAATTATATCTAAAATAATTTATGTGTACTGTGAGCTAACTGAAGTTTTCTTCTTGCTCTGCTCAGGCCTACAGACTGGAGCCCCTCATTCTCAAACATTACAGCAATATTGCACCTGTTCAGATCCACTGGTAAGAATTTCACTTTCACATCTTAAAACAATTGATATTATCCCACAGAATATGAATCTGAATATTTGGGGTTTATTTTCTCTATCAGGTGTAGTGCCATTAACCCCACACCCTACGATGAGGTGCGGCCGACCTTCTTGAACCCAGTCAAAGACCCGACGTCTGACACGGAGAGCATCCCCAGCCCGAGCACTTCTCCTGTCCTCGCCCGCAGGCACTATGGAGAGTCCATCACAAGCCTGGGCAAGGCCAGCATACTGGGTAAGGCACTACTAAAAGTTGTTACGTTTTGGTCCAAACATTTTCATTCTTTTACATTCAGATTTTAAAGCTACCTCATGGTTAAAGAATACAGGATCTGACCAGTTTTAGGACTCATATTTAGCTACTTACAGATGTGTGAGGTTTGGCTACTACCGTGAAAAATGTCTGGGGTTTTTAATACATGTAATTTTCTCTTTAAACTGGCAAAGGGAAATAATAAATAAATAATATTCCATAGGTAAAAAATAATTAGCTCCTGTGAGGTTCAATATTTGAAGTAATGTTAGATGCTGACTTTGTACTTACTGCACTACATCAACAGTGCCATCATGTGGGGAGATGGAGAATGGGCCCATACACTTTATTTTCAAAAGCATTACTGCTTATTGTCTTCTTCTGAACCATAAAGCACTGAGCATATCTGTTTATTTTTCTCTTCCTCCCATCCACGCTCGATGTAGGGGCGGCGAGCATAGGGAAGGGCATTGGAGGCATCCTCTTCTCGCGTTTCTCCCGCTCCAACAGCCAGCCCTCAGTGTCGTTAGGACTCGAGGGAGGGGCAAATGCTGAGGAAGAGGAGCAGAAGCGGACAGAAAGTCAGTCCGCATACGGCCTTTCCACCATGATCCGACCCACCTCACCGACCAGTGACACATCACGTTAGTTCACTTCACCTGTCCAACACAAAACAATCATAAAGAAAAGTATCACATACGTCAGTGGGTTGGGAGGGTATAATATCTCTATTTCTGTCTTACAGTGGAGCTGGAACGGCGTATCGACTTCGAGCTCCGAGAGGGTCTGGTGGAGAGTCGCTATTGGTCAGCAGTGACCTCGCACACGGGTTACTGGTGCTCACATGACATAGCACTCTTCCTGTTGACGTTCATATACAAGCAGAAGACAACATCCTCTGACCCAGCAGAAGACACTCCGGAGCCAGACTAAGGCAGCACATAGTAACAACACATGCACACTTAAATGGTGTTTTACAACCCTGAAGCGTTGTGTCACCTTCTTAACTGATGACCTTCATTCATTTATTTTTCATGCGCACAAACTGCTCAAATACACTAATCATCTTTTTCCCCAATAGTCCCCTGTGATCCAGCTCTTTTAACACTTTACTGACAAACTGACTTAATTCCAAGACATGCTCTTTTTGTGTAGTTTGTACATTATGGCGCACCGTTAGGGCAACCGTGTTGGACTTGAAGCCCTTAAGGAGGTGTGCACCCTTTGCCAGTATGACCGCAAGCTACAAAAAAAAACACGGAACATGAGACGAATGAGTTTTGATGCATCGGAGTTTGTTGCACCCAGAGGAAGAAAGTTCTATCTTCATCCCCAAGTCTTCAACCTTAAAACAGCTGCGGTCTGTTGATCAAGTGTCCATACAGTTCATGTTCATCAGTGCTTAAATCCAGCCTCTCTCCCACAGACTCATCCTAGAGCCTTGTGATAAACTTGCCTGACCCTGGGTCACGGAGGCTTCCAGATCCATGTCTGTGCTTTTTAACTACTTTTTTCATGAAGGAGAGAGAATTATGATTGCAATGAAAAAAGTAGTTTTTTTCTTTAAAATAGATCTTTAGCTACTATATCTTAAAAAAAACTTGATGCTAACAAGCAGATGCAATGCCTTTCAAAAATTAGCCAAATAAAATGACTCGTGCAGAATATTTCTGTTTAGTTTCTCTGAACAAAAACATAGGGCATTATCCCTTTTAATAATCTTTTGGAAGAAGGAACAAAGCAAAACAAACATTATATTTTCACTTTGTTTTTCTTCTTCAATTACTTTTTTTTTTGTTCGCCTCTTTTTTTTTTTTACATCTTTTGACTCTTGAAATAGATGTGCACCAAATAAGACATGAGTAAAGCACCGCTTTTATACACAACATTCAACTAAAGCAGAGTTTCTCTTTGTGTTTACTTTTCTTCATCTAACAGTACCATTTTTTTTAAAGCACCAGGAACAAAATGTCTTCTGCTAACACAACAGTTACAGCTGAATGTCCTTGTATCATGACGTGCATATCTACACTGTTAAACAAGGGCCGGACGTGTATAGTTACTTTCTTACACCTAGTTTATGTTTAAAATCTCTTGATGATGTCATTTACGAGACAAGAGGTCGCACTCAAACCAATCACAGTCATTCAATCTTATTTCCATACATATACATGAACAGTAAGTTATGGAGAGAATTTTCTGTGCTATATCTTTATATTGATATCCAGAGGAAATCAATGGTACTAGATGTATTTTTTCTTAAAAAAAAAAAAAGAAAGAAATATTTTTCCTAGCGATTTTCAGGCTCACGGATAGAAACCTGGATCTCATCTTGGGGAAAATGGGATTCAAACTTGCGGCCAAATAACATTTATGTGTCTAGCTTATTAGCTGCTCAGCTTTAGTATTGCTAAGGCAAATTCATACTCTAAAAAGAAAAAAGAAGGTAACTCACCAAGGGTAATAGCAGCTTCTTTTTTATTTGTGATACATGGCACGCATAAGTTAATTGTATCTCGTTTGCCTTTTTTCAAGACCAATTCACACTTTACCCTTTGGAGCAATGGATATGTCGGTTTGTCTTTTTATTTTCGTACAAGAAGGGTGTTTTTAGTCTTAAAAACCTGTGGATTTTCCAGCCACTAGACACGTGTCACTGCCTAATTGACACTACTTGCAAAGTTACTCAAAAAAAAAAAAAAAATGTCTGCAACTGGAGACAGCAAATCATGATTTCTGTTTTCTTAAAGTAACTTGTCATGACTCTTGCCTTAGGTTTGTCTGAGCAGTTATTTAAAAAACATGGAAAATGACATGACTAACGATGGATCACGTGCCTGTCAGATGTGGTCCTTTACAAACACACCCATTAATAATTATGCAGACGTTAGAAAACGTACTCAGTCTGCATGGTGTCATATTAATAGTAAATGTTGGAACCAGAAGACATTGCAGAGAGTGCCAACACACATCTAAGACACTGCTTGGTGTTCTTTATTGAGTAGAAAACCACTCATGATTGTTTATGGATCTCTAATAAAAATCAGTAATAAGACATTGCAATGGATGAAGAAATGCAATTACCCTCAGATTAATGTTTATGAGGTCAGTTACATGTGACAGACTTGATTATTGTCAGTGTCAAATTTTCTTTGTGTCCTACTTGTTGTTATATCGTAGTTATCAAAGAGCTTATTTTAATTTGCTACGCTGCAAGCTGCTGCTTTCATGTTCCACACAATCAAGGGCTGTTGTTGCCTGGTCCACCACTGAATGGAATCCACTTAATGACTTTTAATGCTTGTGTTATTTATGCAAAGGCCTACTGACTGAGACCAGGCTGCCTTTCAGAGGACCAGAGAGGTGGCTGGGAAGTAGTGCGGAAGCAGGGACAAATAAGGGAGGGTGGTATTGAGTTGTTTCTATATTTGATTCGGTGGATCTTGCCTATTCATCAGCTATGAATTGCACAGAAATTTTGTAGAAGCCCGTTGTTGATTTCTTTTATTTGCTTTTCGGAGCATGTGTTACGTTGCAGCGATAGATGCAGAAAGCAGTTTTAGCAGCAGGCATGCAGTTTTTCTTGTAGAGCTTAGATATGTAATGCAAAATACGAGGACAGTTCCATTGTTGCCTCTGCATCTTTAGGTCACATCGTGTGGGTTCTGACACAGCAGACGCGTACAGTAGGAGTGTGGACAGACCATTGTAACATTAACAACAATGCTCCTGCTGGTGTTGGTGATTTGGCTGTGTGTCTCCAAAATGTATGTGACATTCGTGGAATTTTCCATTCCGTTCTCACAATTCTTGATTCAAGCACAGATTTTTTCGATTTCTCGACTGTATTCACTCTGCTTGCTAAAAATAAATTAGCAACTAAACTGGAGAGAATTCAAGAAAACTTTGTCAAGATACACTGTACTTTTGATTACTTGAGCATTTAATGCACAGCATTTTGAATGATGACAGTATATTTTTCTTGATAAAAGCACCACAAGCATCAGGGAAACGTCTACTGTTACATGTTTTGTAGATTCAACACTGTTGTTGTCACCAGTTTGAAGCCATTATAAAGTAAAGGAGTTAAGCGCACAGATATGTCGTCAGTCTTTAAAATGTTCAGAGGTTAATGAGAAAGGGCCTGCAGCCATATGTTATCAGTCGCTGAGTGAGAAAGAGAAATAAACATTGTGGGTACATTGAATGAAATGTGTTAAATTTGTGTCAGTTACCACTGTTGCTCTAACTTTGAATGGATGTCTGTTAAAGAGTCTTTGTCTGTCCCTAGAGCTGTGCAATAACCCATGCCTGTAATTGATTCTAACTGCCATCCAAAGCACTGTATTTATTTCCTTTTATTAAAGCATTTCTTTTTTGGATACAATGACTAATTCTTCTTAATGTGTCATATCCCACAGATAATAGTAGGGGAAAAAATATACACCTTGGAATCTGTTCATGCTTTCACGTAGGAGGAGGAGGTTGAAATCTCCAGAGGAAGACGGTCTCATTGCTCATTTCCAGACTGATTTTTGAGGACAACGGAGCTATTTGTTCGTCTGAAACTCGGATCAGATTCTTTCCAAGGCACCCCCTGATGTGAATAACAAAGCTGAGTTATAGATCATGAATAGGCCACATTGTAATCCAAGCAAGCAGTCATGGCTTCCACATGAGTTACTAGTGTTATATGGCAGTGTAGCAACATCTGCAAAGGCAGGGCTCCCAGATGGGACGAGTTAGAACAGAGGTGACTCTCATAAATAATGCAGTCGGCCCTGCTGTTCTGTGTTTGGCCAGAAGAGGTCAGTCATCTATAGGTAATATTGGAACAAAGACTCCCATTGACCATCTGTTGTCCTGTGCCAATTCTCCACTCCTGTTTCCATTTATTGCCCTTAACTAATTGAGCTATTTTGACAGTTGTTAATGCTGTTGTCCAGTTATGTTTTTAGGTTGGTAAGATGTGTTAAATTGGCATAAAATACATAAAGTTTTACTTGCATTTACGATCAAATGTGTGATCAAACTGTTTTTTTTTTCTCTCACAATGACTCATGCAGACAGTGTAAACCTATTGAAGCCCCCTCCACCTCTCTGCCTCCTCTTCCTCCTTCCTCATGCACGTTGTCAGCAGCAAAGCCAGCCCCCCCCACCCCCCCGATCAGACTCTCCTGCTCTGCATCTCACTCAAGTGTTTACTCTGCAATTAAAACACAGCCTATAAAAGGCAATGGGTCGGGTGCCAGACACTGACGAGGGGGTCAGACCTGCACGGAGAGTTTATAAATCGCTTTGATGCCGACCGTCTGAAGGCCCAGATTCCTGAGCTGGAAGATTGGAGCTGAGCGAGTTCACCGGGGGACCGAGCCAGAAACACTGATGATTCATGGGTCTCTACTGCAGACCACTTGGAGAGTGTGTGTTAGGGTGTGTATTATGCTGCTGCTTTGGAAAGAAAGCTTGTCATTTATGCGATCATTTGATTGAATATGCGTATTAAATGCCATTATTCATCTGCAGCAGTGAAAATTTAAATTAAAAAAACTGCAGACGATATTATCTTCAGTGTCTGCCATGTGGGTGATGAAGAAATCTGTGATCTGTACACAATGATGACATGTTATTGTGTTCTTCTACAGTGATCCCCCATGCAAGCTGTCATCACAGATACAGATGACAGAAGTCCCATTGCAATTTTGAATTTGGTGCACAGGGAAAAGGAAAACATTAAACGTGATGTTAACCTGCACAAGGCTTTATTGAGAGGGTGCTGGAGACGGTTTTAGATGTCTAAAGTCTAATGACACGTCAAAGTAAGTTGAGTTTCTGTAATTTAAGGAGTTTCTGACACAATATAATAACTGACTCGTGTGAGTTTCATATGTGAAATTAGGTGAAGCAACTAAGTATAATTATTAACTTACCATACTTAAGTACAATTTGGAAACACTGATATTTTCCATCTCTCCAGTATTTTTATCCCATTATATTATATATCAGAGGTGAATGCTGCATTTTTTATTTCTTGTCTGCAGCTGCATGTACTTTTTTACGCTCTAGAATGACGCTTTAGATTAGCCTAGGTAAAATAACAAAACATGATGGATTTCTTTCATTTAAACCCCAAAGAATAGGTGAAGTAGTGTGACGTACCTCCAGCTGGACCAGCTAATATCTTACAGTAAAATGCTATGTGAATATATGTGATGTGTCAGGAATGAAGGATATCTGTATACCTTGGCTAAATTCTACACTTCTTCCACTGGGGAACTTAGTCTAGAGGACTTGGGCTACAGCAACAGTGAAAAATGGGGAAACACTTGAAAAGAGATATTAAAAGTGTAAAATTGACATTGTTATTTTGTGCTCCTACTCCTGGGGGCCAAAGACCCAAAGCTCTCTGAATGCTGCTGCAAGGCTCAGCTGCACTATTGCCATAAAAGGCAGCTTGGGACCTTAGCTGCATGTCCATCACCCCTGCCACAAACCGTTGAATTTTGTACTGTGGAGCGTCGCACTCTGACCAAATCTGTATCAAAAATAAGGCAAGCCTGCCTTAATTCTGTTCACACTTTGAATACCTGATTATTTTTCTTGTCTTAAGTGAATCAGAGGAGCGGAAAATCCTGGCAGATGGTGGCAGAATTATTATAAGTCAAGCAACACAAACAAATATTGCAGTTTATATTACTTGTCAGTGCCTTGTACTAGTAAAGCTCCAGAATAGGGTTTTAAATTAGATCAAATGATTAAATATCATGGATTTCTGAGTGTGTTTCGCTGTTTGTGAAATACGGAGAGAAACAGAGAAAAAAGCAAATACAATTCACATGATTATGTGATTGTTGTTGGTGAACTACACAAATGGAAAATAGAAGATTGTTCGTGACAGTTTTAAAAGGTCAAATGAGGGAAAAGTGGCACTTGTCTGTCAACAAAGTGGTTCTGTGATTGAACATAAAAGGTCAAAAAGGGGGAGATTTAACCCACAAGTGTGTGTGTGTGTGTGTGTGTGTGTGTGTGTGTGTGTGTGTGTGTGTGTGTGTGTGTGTGTGTGTGTGTGTGTGTGTGTGTGTGTGTGTGTGTGTGTGTGAGGTGACAGGGGGACCAGTGGGCGACCAGAAAAGCTCGCAGTGTGAAAGGAAAAGTGGGATTGGAGCAGTGACGTTATCTGCTGCTGGAAAGAGGGAGGGAGGAAGAGGGACGGCTGGACTCCATTAAGCCGAAGCCTGCAGGAAAACTGTTTGGGATACTTCACTTCTCCAGCGACTTCTCCGGGGGATTTCTCTCTGTTTTTAATACCTCAAAAAGACCTCATACATGATTTAAAGAGGGGGGGGACTTGTTCTGCACCGAGTAGTCGACCGTTTTAGTGTTTTTTTTCTCGTCTTTGTGAAGGTGAGTACACACATTTAAATGTTCGTCCTCAAAGCTGTGCCCGCTCGCCGCTATGAAATATGAAAACGTTTTTTTTTTTCTTCTCCTTCTTCTTTTGCTGTCCTGCCGCTGCTGCCACAGCTAGCCCACCACGCTCCAAGCAACAACTCTTCGGCTCATTTCGGCGGGCTGTTTGCTTTAAAGTACACTTATTTTTCTGGACTTAACTCCTTTAAGCGACCGACGGAGCGAGTGAGTGAGTGTACATGCAGCCGGGGAGCTGTTGCACTTACCCTGCTTACATAATGAAGCCCTCCGCCTATTTGTAAGAGTGGCTTCACCGTTAGTTTTAACAGGTGAACCGGCACATTTGTGGGGATAAAAGCCGCTAAAGGACCTTGCTGAGCTTGTTTCCGCGGGCCTTTAGCCTTTGTTGCGCCGTGTTTATTGATTAGACGGCTCTTTTTGATCGCCGGGCCGCTCTCCGCTGCACAACCCGGCATCAAAGAATGACAGACGGACACTAATATAACTTTTTAGCTGTGGCTTCACACGACAGGGCGCGTCCGATTCCCAGCAAGGAGCACGAGCAGAGCCTCGGCGAGGGTCCTATTCACCTTCATCCCTTTTCTAAATCATCCTCGAGGGCCAAATGTGCGTCTGTGAGCTAAATCTCCTCATCGGTTAGCGTGACTGTTGGCATAACCGTGTGCTAATGTGACTTTTGCAACCTTTTACTTAAGTTAAAGTATAATACTCTCTAAAGCACAGGTTCTGCATTCAAATTTTGTGCTGAATAGGCAGCTAAATCTATTTAATATACTATATATGTAAGTACTCTCACTGAGGGATGAACCCTGCTCAGTAAAATCCTCTGTCATGGCACATGTGATTTAACATCATCACATTGATGCACATCATTATAACAATAGAACATCAATTGAAAAACTGTGTGGATGAGGTAAGTAGGCAGAATGGTCTTTTTTTGTCAAATCCAATGTGTTGAATAGCTGACAAATTGTCTAAATTTGCTATATTGTCAACCGTTTTATTTTGTATCATGTCTGATAAATGCCTGTTTGGTTCAAACTCCGCGCCCTCAGTGTGTAAAGGCCAGCTTTGTATGATAGTTCTGTATTCCTGGTCCAAGCTGACATGCAGTGACTCTGACACCATCAGGGTTACTTTTTTAGTAAGCTTCAGTGACGCTCGAGGCGTTTCCATTTCCATACCGTTGGTTTATTTAATCCTGAGCATCTTCTTATGAACAAATCAAATACTTTGAAGATGAAAGTTTAGGTGGACCTTTTCCCCTCTGTTCTGCAGGATGGCTCTGGACGGGATCCGGATGCCCGATGGCTGCTACGCCGACGGGACATGGGAACTGAAGATGCATGTCACCGACCTCCACAGGGACGTGTCGCTGAGGGTCACTGGGGAAATCCACATCGGCGGAGTCATGCTCAAACTCGTGGAGAAGCTGGGTATGCATGTACACTTCTGTCATACCGGGGCCAGAGCAGCTTAGCTAAAGTGTTCTAATCAGGCTTGAGGATGGTTGTAATTGACTAGTTTTGACATATAGAAATGACAGCAATGCACCATGAATCTGCAGATTTAAGATGCATTTAATTTCGTAACAGGATGGATACAGTTGACTGTAATAAAAGCCCTTCCCTTCGACCTCTGACCCTGTACCACCCTGCCGTGGTAGAATGTTTGTGTGTCAGTGGCTTACTTGTGTTATCTGTATTTGTTGGGCAATAAATAATGCCTCTTTTTTTTTTTTTTTTTCAAAATAGCTTCCATTCTCAGAAGTGAGATTCCACTAAGTAAACCCCGCTCTTCTATGTGAATGTACAAACTGCTTCTGGATACTGGCCAAAGTTAAGAGCAGGCATTCTCCAACTTTTCAAAGCAGGGAAGCTCTGGCCTGGGCTCAAACTTTGGTTTCTGTCAGAAACACCAGAGAGAGAATGTATGAAATGAGAGGTTGCAGACTATTTGATAGAAACTATGGAAATCTGTCGTTCTATGACGTTTGTTGCACGACACCCGTTCGAACGCTTCTTTCAGGTTCGGATTTCCTCTCAGAGGTCAATATTCCCCTTTGTCACCCTGCAGTGTAAATGGGTCAGTAACCCAAGGTATAAAGAAACTATACACAGCTTCCCTCCCCCCACTGTATCATGCACTGTTCTTTAACTGCAGTTACGCACTTGACAAGTTTGGGTGAAGTAAGCATAAGAGTCCTCTGTTCCAGCCACTTGAATACTGCCCTGTTTCATAGAGGCTGGAGAAAGTTCAGTGGTGATGGCAGCGCGACTTGGGAGTGACAGTGTGTTGTGTGTCGATGGTGCTTGAATGCTCAGCATTCCTGCAGCGCTCCAAGGTTTTATTCCCTGCCCACGGTCCCGTTTTTAGCTCTCCTGTTAGAGCTCCACATAATTGAGGTCTTTGTTCTCTGTGGTCGTCTGTGCTGAGCAGCATCTATGCTAGGCGAGTGGAGCGTTGCTGCAGCATGTGGGACGACTTGAATTCAGCGTTCCTTCCACCCAAACTCCACTCAAGGCCTGGCCTTATCTATTGTTTGAGTTGTGCTTGTGCTTTTTGTTAAGGTCTGGTTGAAGGGTATGACTTTTCCTGATGCAACACCTTCTCGGCGCAGTGTGAGGACAGTAATGGCTACTTGCGTCATGAAAGTCGGATGCATACATTGCAATAGTTTTGTAATAGACCTTTATTGTTATAAAGTTGTGTTTGGAATAGAATCAGTTGTATTACAGTTATATCAAGTTGTACTGGGGACATGCAGCCATCATTAATGTGTCATTGGAGTTGAGTGGTTTGTTTTCTCCATTCCAGGCTGCTGTTTTTGTTTTCCTAAGGAGGTAGCTATTTTGCCAATGGCTTGTGCTTTTCTGTCTGCTCACGATTCTGGTGGTTTGAGGTCTTCACATCCACAGTTATCAGTAGTCTGGATTAGTTGAACATGGTCGTCGGTTGTTGTTGCATCAAAGTAAAACAACAAGATGTGGATGTACATTGTTGCTTGTGCCACTATCTTTTTAGCATGCTTAAAGCTAATATACCCTCTAACTGAGAGGCAGACCTCTTGTAGTGACATTAAACTGTTCTGTGAGTGTTTGAGAGTGTGGGGACATTTCATTTGACTGCCATCCCCTCATGCCCTGAGTTAACGGGTTGTTTTTCATGATAATCATTAACCCGCTCACAACATGGGTTTTCCACATGGACACACACTGCAGGAGACTGTACAATACTTACGTGACACACAATATGTTGTGCTTGGAACAGGTGGTGTAGATATACTTTGGATAGTCCACAAAGACAGTTGAGACCATGATTTTTTTATTTCAATAGAGACTGTAAAAAAACACAACATCCATCAGATGAATGTGTTCGTGTTTAGTTTGAGGTGAGGAAACAACCTGTGAAAGTTAAAGGGTAACTTTGGTATTTTTAAACTCGGACCATACTTTTTACATAGTTTCGGTTCAAAATGATTGGTAGGTACAAACGTTTTTGGAATTTTGGCTCAGTCAGTACCTGGGAAACAGGCTTTAATGGCTATTTTTGTCAATGGAGTCTGGTGGCTTTGAAGATAAAGAAAATCTGTCTCTGTAGGAACTCTTTAGGGAACGTGTTTTGATCTGGAGCAGTTGTCCAAAAGGATTACGTTGTAGCCATTACGCCTGTTTCACTCAGCAATCCTAGGGGACCAATTCCAAAAGTTTTTGTACCAACTAGTCATTTCAAGTCTTAAATAGGGCCCGGGTTTAAGAATACTGAAGTTACCCTTTAATATCAGTTGTGTTATTAGATTAGAGAAAATGGTAATCAAACTGTTGCACAACATATGACACCTTTTTGTCTCGTGTCAGTAACCTAGTTTCTATACCTCCCAGCTCTTACTGAACACCTTTTTAAGTGCTGTCACATTCCCAGCGCTGGACTTGCTGATTGCTTGGATGTGGTGGTTATACATAGATACTGTACATGTGCAAAAGTACATGTACACGTTCGAGGTGCTGTGAGAAGGGACACGTAGATAGCACACAGTTTTGGCAGGCTGTGCATAGATCTCACATTGAAAGGACATCCTGGTGCAATGACAAATCTCTTGTGTGTCCTTCCCCCACTCTGTCTGTCTCTTGGTCTCATACACTCCAAAATTAAGGACTTTGTTATTCAGTAATTGCTTTCCACAAGATTTAGAGTGCTCTGGATTTTTTTCCTGTCATAAACATGTGTTGCTGTACGCTGGATATTCTTTTCTTTTTTAACCACAAACATTTGTAGCTGTTTGTAATAGCTTTCAGAAGCAATATTGCAGTACACAATGTTTGTGTGAAAACGTGCTGACGTCAGCATGACAACAACCAATGTTCTTATTAGTAGTATTTGTGCATGTGTTTCCGCACGTGAGCAGGGTTGTGTGGGCTGGTGGGTGTGTCTCATCCACATGTATCCTGCTTCCATCTCTCAAACCCTTCCTGTGAGCTGCAGGTCTCTCGTCCACATCGCACGCTCAAATGGCCTTCGATAATGGATTAAATAGACAAATGCCAGGAAGGCACTTAGCTATTGATCACAGTAGCGAACGCTGCTTCCATTTCCCCTGCAACCCTCCAGGAGAGCAGTATTTAAAGCCAGCTGATTGACCACCCAGTGGTCCCCTGCTCCTGTAATCCTTTCATCCTTCCCGTGCTTACCGTCATTGCTGCTTTCTCTGACTTTGTTGATGTTTTTCCAAATGTGCCCTCTTCCTCTCTCAAAGCTAATACCGTGCCATTTAGAAGGGAAAGCAAATACTGCACAAACAACATTAGCTGACAGGACTTTTATTGGATTTATAGAGATTGTTCTCAAGTTCTGGAGCTTTTCGGTCTGATAAACAGTGGTACGAAAGCTGTCACTGTTTCACATAAATGCTTTGTTATTTTGCACACGCTAAAGGTGGAAAGCACAACTTTTTAGGTAATGATTGTGTATTCAAGTCAAGGCCTCAGGCTCCCAAGATTGTCCAGCTTTAGGCAAAGTATAGAATGAGTAGCATTAGCTAGCAAACATAAAGCATGGATGAGAATCTTGTTACACTACTGAAGGGTACCCTGGTTGGATTGGCTCTGCTTAGACTCACAAAAGCCAGCTGAGGGTAGAGGGACTGGATGGAGAAGAAAATGGGAGGGAGAAGGAGAAAGGGGTGGGGGGCCAGAAGCTTTCTCTCCGTCTCTCCTTCTAGTGTGACGTTAGCTACGCTGCAGGAATTCCATAAAAGTCTTCGATGAAGCAGGAAATGACTTCCAGGGTTTGGCATGTTCTCTGGTCACTGCCGTCATTGCTGGATTCTCTGCTGCCTGCTTCATCTACCTCCCCCTCTCTCTGTCAACCCTCCCTCTTTTCCTTTCTCCCCCTTTCTCTCCGTTTTCACCCTCCTAATACATTTTGTGGAAAATATTTTCATTATTTTGTCTCGCTTTAAAAAAAAAAAAAAAGTTTTGGCAAGCATATCTTAATATTTGACACCATCCACTCTTCAAGCCACGTAGCAAGTCTTGACAATCAATAGAAAACAATGAAGTTCTCTTTCTCATGGTTTCAGACTCAGGTTCATGTAAACCAACAGTTCAATGTTCCATAAATAGAACTTGAGCAAACTAACTAGTCTAGTGTGACTCTCAGAGTTCATGTGGTTGTTTCCAGCCAGCAGTTTTTGGCTGCCGTACCTCCAGCCAGCCGCAGAGATCTTTCCCCGTATGTCAGAGAAAATGTGTGTTTTGTATTTGCGATGACCTACATATTCACATTGCAAGCTATTTGTCATCATCCCACATTTATTTCAGTTTTGCTGGAGTAAATTATGTAGGAAAAGTGTTTTTTTTTTTTTTTCATTTCTATCCCTCTATTCAGTTACATTTCTGCCAAAACAGCTAGCAAACACCAGTCATTGTAATAATGTTAAATTAGAATTGACGTAGAAGTGTCTTTAATGTTTCCTCTGATAAACTTTGGTTTTTGGCTTTCAAGATAATGCTCCAATTTGTCAGCTATTTGAATTCTGTGTCCTTTTTTGCAATGCCAAGATGCTGTCTGCTGGAGGCTGTGGCGACCAGAGGGACATGGCTTTGGTTTCACAATGGAGTGCAGGTTTCATTAGGAAACAGACGCGATTTAACACAGGATGCTTAACTTCCTCTGGGCTTTTTTTATGCGCCTTCTCCCATGTGCCTTCCTTACGTTCCTGCCTTCCTGCCCTCTCTGTGTCCCCTCACTGAGGGGAAAGATGGTTCTTCAGTTCCTGCAGAGAGGAAGATGTAAAGCTGAGATACCGTAGTCATATCTGTCCTGGTGACGTGAAAGCTGTGGACACCTCACATCTTGACATTCAATATCTCACACCAGGACAGTGGAAGATTCCTTTGATAGGGTGCTATAACCACTTTCCCTTTCCTCATACCATCTTGCACTTACACACAGGTCAGATATATCACTGTGTGCAATGAAACTCATTGATTGGTGAGGTCTGGCATTACGAAGTGAGAAACGGCCTTGCAGCCTGAGTGATCATCCTGCTCTCTAATCTCTCTGACAGGAAGTAGTTAGCTTAAGTAGCGGTCCAGCCCAGGCCAGAGCTTTCCTGTTTTACTAGTAAGATGCTATAGTGATTGTGCTGTTCTGTACTCAGACTTGCGCATGTGGTCACACATGGACCCCTGACATATATATTTATGCATATATTTTGTGTCTAATATATGATTAAAGCAACCCACACAAAAATCTGGCCCTTTTGTGAAAAAATGTATATGTTATTTCTTCCTCGCAGTATTCTGTTTGTCCGTGCAGACAATGGATTGAATGAAGAGTCTGTCACATGTGCTGCCATGTTGTTTGGAAAGGTTACCTTAAAATGATCAGTCCTTGACTGATGCTCTAGTCTTTGGTAGAGAATTGAAAGGAGATGGTGTCAAGGACTGAAACCAGCTGTGGTAGTGAATCTGTGCTATGCAGAGTTAATTTCTTACACATTCTACAAGGAAAAGTGTCTGTAAAGACTGAACTAAACTAAACTTGACTTTGACAGCTGTTAGTTATAATGTACTCCCTGGATAAGGGGTCATGTGGGAACAGTATCAGCTGCTTAATGCTTCAAATATCATGTGATGTTTTAATCTGAACAGGGTAGTAGTAGAAACTGTAACCACTTTACAAATATATATATTTGAAAAGCATAATCAATTTGCCACATTCGGTTCACATTAAATGCATCTTTTCCAGTTTTTTCTTTCACTCTGTCTGGTTTCATGGAAGGATTGCTGTGCTTGTTAAGGATGATTTAATTTATGTCAGGAATCTTAAACATGTAGCGAAACAAACCTTCATGGCTCCTCTGGGAATCTGAAACTTGTTGCTTTTTGTCCCTCTCAGCTGCCTGTAGTGGCAGTGGATCCAGTGGAAGGAAATGTTAGAGCAGCACATTGTTGTTGTTGCACCACACACCTGTATATCAGTGGAGTAAACTGATACAGAGTTTTTGTGCAGCCAACATTGTCAGCCTACTTTTGATTCATTTAAACCCGTTGCAGTTTCACAGTCTGTTTCTGTTCCACTCTCCTTTTTACAGAGCAAAGGTGCATGAGAGGTGTTTGTTTTATTAAGGTTACAGGGCATAAATGCTCATTTCATTTCTAAATGTTCTCCACAGCAGGTGCATTTGTCTGAAAATGATCTCACAATTATGAAAATGGCGAAAATGATCTCTTCAAATTGCAAATTTGTCAAACAGTCAAACAAAACACTGAACACACAATTTATAATAAAAAGAAATACAGAAAAGCAGCAAAGTTTCACAATTAAATGGCTTTAACTAGGAAAGATTTTGTATTTGATTTGTCAGAATAGTAATTCATTAACTGATAAATCAGGTAATTGCTACCAGCAATGCTTTAAATTAGACTGTCCAAATATGTAGCATGGAAGCATTTGTTCTGAGCAGCCTCGAGCATTCAGAAGTATCGCTTTACCATAAAAGTTCTTTTCTGGGTTTCTAGAGAAATGAAGCTAGAAACTGGGGAGCAACTGAGTTTCCTGTTGGACTCATGCTTGTCACAGTCCTGAGGGGACGTCTGGCAGGATACATTCATGGACAGAAGGACAGATGAATATTGTCTATCTGCTCCATTGATCTCAGTCCCAGAGTTTCTTTGTAATGTCATTATTCCACCGGGTCCCTGAGCACTTAATTGTATAAAGCTGTATCAGGGTGGAGCGGGAGTACCCCCACTGTTTGGTTGTGTTTGGAAAATGACACAAATGGATACAAACTATCTATCTCTAAGGAGGTTTCCTCTAATAGCCCTCCTGGCCTCTCCTAATGCATCAAAGCCAGCACTGTTGCACTCTCGTTTTACTGTGTCATGCTAGATGGTCCTAAAAAGATTTCAGACTCCCCCCACTCTGAGGACTTGTCCTTGTTTTCTTTTACTGGTTATATATTGTGGTTCTGCATCTACCACTGTGTGTGTGTGTGTGTGTGTGTCAAACAGCATCTTATTCTCGGAAAAATAGACAAACACTAATGAATTGAATCAATATCTGTCACAATGTCCCCAGACTCCCTTTAGGCCTGCCATGACCTTAAAGTATCTCTCACTTACATTTGCTGTGTATTACTGACACAGGGCGCAACCCTGATGAACCTTTGTGTCTAATGTCTGCAGTCTAAAAAGCTTTAAGTGTCCCAGTAACGTTTGCCTGCTTGAAAGGGTTCAGAATCTGCTTGGGTCTATAGGGACTGTGTATTGCATCTTTAATGCCTGTGATAAATGGCCTGTTCGATTATTGACAGGAAGCTGAGCTGCCATATAGTAACTGACTGAAATAAACAAAGCTAACCTCGCTCAACTCAGGTTGTCAATGGAAAGCACTTAAGTTATAATGACAATGATTATTGAATATACAAAGGATGCAGGTGGAACAGATCAAAATAGTAGTCAATGATTTTCCTCGTCATGAGTGTCAAGTCAGGCAAAATGATGCGATACCAGTATTATTATTTGTGTATCACATGGAGCTGGTGCGTTGAAGTATGACCTCTGGATTTAGCTTGTTATCTGTCAGTCATTTGCCACGAGTCCAGAAACGAGTTTGTCTGCTCCTCTGCTGTCACTTCTGTCTCTGACGCTTGGTGATTATGACTACTTGATGCTGCGTGCATTGTCTTTTGAATGAGGAATTGTCATGTTCACTGTATCGCTTCAATCTTCCGCTGTAATCCCATGTGACTATCTCATGCCTGCCATGCAGATATTGTCATCACCTGTCTCTATCAAACTTGTTGAATACATGTTGGGTATCTGATGTTGATGTTATCTAGCATTACTGCGCAAGCGACTGTCCAAAGCCCATTTACAGTAGATCTAATTAAAGGACAGTGCAGAACAGTTGCTTCCTGTATCTTTGCTTGTCAATACCGACCGTCACCTGGCTTCAGATGTGGAATATATGTATAAAGTGAAGGGATTTTGTGTTGTGGCGTCGGTGATAACTGCGTGTGTGAGAGAGGGAGCACAAGACTGACAAACCTGCATCTCTCTTTGTTGTGCATGAAAACAAGTTGTCTCCTCACACCGCTGCCCCTGTGGTGTCAGCCAGGAGTCACCAAGGAAACAGCATGACCAGCCTCACCCAGCTGTAATGTTTTTATCAGCTGATGGCTGATAAAAATGACACAGCCTGAAAATGACAAAGCCTGACAGCTAACAGCATGTCTCCAACGGCTTACGAAAAATATTTTTCAGAGAAAAGGCTAACTGTGCAAACATAAAGTACCAGTGATGCTGGGTTCTGCTTTAGTCATCAGCTGATTGCTTTGTTGAATCCCAGTAAAGAGTAAATATGAATCATTGAGTACAGTTTTCTGACATTTTACAGACTAAATGATAGATATGTATAGTACCTAATTCTGCTCCATTCCACTCAACCATTTTCCAACCTTGTGATTTCAGCAGTTTTGTACATGACATTTCAGTAAAGTATACTGTTGTATTGCAGCGGATGGAAACTTTAACAGTAATGATAATAGCTTTTCGATGGAAAAATAACCAAGTAATGTTTACAGACTGTAAACCTGTCATGCAGACAGCTGAGAGTGTTGCATCAGCTTCTGAATCTGTGTGCACGCACAACAAATGGGTACACACAGCTGCTGAAAACCCTACTGTCTGTGTTTTCCCCCTAATTAAATGCAGGATGGATAGATAGAATTGAGGATGTTATTTATATGTTAAGTATTTTTGGCCGGTAGACCTTAATTTTGACTTTCCGCTTCCTCTCACCTGCTTTGGCTTGCTCTGTCTCATATTGTTGTGTCCCCAGTTAGAGCTCCTCCTTCGCCCTCTGCTCATCCTCCACATCTCTCCTTTTCATGCCCTTTCTGTCATTCTTCTTTCTCATCCTCCCCTCTGTTGTCCTGTCTCCTCCCCCTCACAGACATGCCCCCATAAACATAGCTGCCTCCTAATGTAAACACCACAGATACTCTAACAAGGAGGGGAGGGATGGAGAGAGCAGAGAGGAGTGATGGGGAGGAGAGGGGGAGGAGAGAGAGAGAGGGAGGGAGGGACATTTTGGTTTCCTGTATTACCTTAATGAAAGCCCTGCAAACTGAAATTATACCTACCATGCAACATTTTAAGTATAATTTCACCATGTACTGTTTGTTCTTTTGCTTAATTGCTTTGTAGAATATTCAGTATGAATCTGTGTCTTTTTAAAGCAGTATATCTCGCTGTGGTATCTGGTGCACAAAGCAGAGGAAGTGGTCCTGGTCCTGAGCTGCATGGGTGATGGTGGTGAATGAAAAGAAGTCAGTTTGACAGAATTATTGATTAATTTAGCTTGTTAAAGCGCACACACACACAAACACACAGTGCTAATGTAGTTAATGGATGGATAAGAACACCCTCCGTTTGACAAACCCACACACGCACACAATCTCAGTATCATCTTTCACATCCTGCAGAGGTCATAAAACATGGTTTTCCCATTCAGTTTCCCCTCCCCTTTTCTTTCAAACCCTCCTTGTTCACACACACACACACATATCACTCTACTGAGGGGCTGTGGGTCCACATTTAATGCACCCAATTACTTAGGCCCCCCGCTCCTCTGGCTGCTGCATTACGTCAGGCTTGGCAGGCTGTATTTTTAGCTTGGAGATGCCATTGGCCCTCTCTCCCTCCCTCGCTCTCCGTAGATTGAGTTACCACCTTGTTGCTGAAAGAAGCCAATGGACGCCTAGCCCTCGTCCAATCACAACACATCGAACCACTGCGTAATCACGCAGGCAAGCAGAAGGAAAGTCTATGTCCATTAAGGTCTGGGCGGTGGGCGGTGACAAGGCAACAGTGGAGCAGAGGCCATTGAGAGCATGTTGAGGGTAACAGGGACCAGCCAAGATGTGCATTCATGCACCACTGTATGGTGGTCATGCATGCTGAGTATGTAGACGTTTCTATAGGACGTGGTCTGTGGTGTAAACATGAGTGCCAAATGTTGATGCTAGCTGTTCTGCATTACTCACAGACACCCGAAATTACAAGGTTGTAAGAGGAAAAACTGTGAGCAGAGTTATGAAAATACACTCGGATCTATTTTCAATTTTCCTCTCCTTATTCCCTCTCATTATTTCAGCCTTTAATAGCTGCAGTACACTTAAGGGAGCAGTTTCTGTGATGGTAGCAATGAAGTTGTGCCCTGCACAGCTGAGGCATCAGAATGGAGCGATGACAGCTAGACCCCATGCTGCTTGAGTAACCAACACAGGGTCTCAGAAAGAAAGCTTGGAATGTCTTCACTCAAGTACCAAGTGTTCTCCCGGGGAGTAAACAGCATAAAACCCAACAGCTTGACAAACAACTCCTCCTCAAATCGATTCACACAGTCCTAGGCCTTCACAATGAAATCTGCATTGAGATGCTGGTGGCCACTCTTCTTCTGAAACTTTCCTCACCATCTTAATCCACAGTGTAATCTCTTCCTCATTCCAGTTTGCTTTACTCACATCACAGCAGTCTGTTTCCTGGTTCTAAGCAACCAATCTGTTAAAGCCGCTAATCCCGATCATTCAGCTTTTAGACAGGTTCAGCAGGAGAGTGTCAACAATGCATGTGGGTGCCCCTACGTAAAGTTAAGGTCAGGGGAAACAATAGCAGCACATGGAAACAGACCACTCAAGGTTTACGTTACCATGGCATCAAGCAGTTTGACAGATGGAGGAGGTCAACGTAGAGATCATTCCCCTGTCTTATAAAACTGTGACTATATTCCTTCCAGTATTAGCAGAAGCAATGTGCATCAGTTTTGGGTTATGATGGAAAAATCCAAACCACGTTGACATGATGTGAAGTCTGTGCTCCGAGCTCCTAACTGCTCTCTGTGTATCAGTGGGGGGTGTAGTCGATTACAGCTCTAGTTTGTCCATTAGTAGCTGTGTCCTTCCTCATGTAATAAGCAGATGCAATGTGTCAATGCCACATTTAGATAATGTGCTCCCAGCCTTGAATACCAAGTAGATGCTTTTCTTAATGAGAGTCAAAGCGCGACTGCCTGTTTTTAACCCCAGGAGTGTTCAGCAACAATTCACACTAAATGCATCGATTACTGGACCTAAAACATAGATATTTTTATATTTTCATTTACCTCTCAGCAAGATACTGCTGAAACAATTAACTGATGAATCTTTTAGGCGATCAGAAAAATGTTAATCATCAACAAGTTTTTTTCTTAATAGATGACTTAAATTATCACTTGGCGATCAAACAGGCTGGTGTAAGCCTCCCACATCTGAGGATTTGCTGCTGTTTTATATTACTGTAAATTGAATATTTGAATAATTTAATTTTTGATTGTTGGTCAGATAGAGCAAGTAATTTGACAATGTTATCTTGAGCTTATCTTTCTCTATTATATATGGACTATACGATTAAGTAATCAACTATTAGTTACAGCCCTACACTAAAGTACTTGTAGTTGACATAAAAAGTATGGCATATTGGGAGATTTTGGTGGAATGCATACTCACAATATTATTATATGCATATCGCATACATAAAACACACACATAAGACACACGTAGCTTTTTGACATATTTATGGTCTGATCATGACGCTGCTGTAGATGACAACATTTTATTCAAAATCAAGGTAGTATGCCTTTGACCACTGCCGCAGTTCAGATCGACTGCTTTGATTAAAGGATGACTGAGCAAACTGACGTCTGTGTCTGGACACAGTGACTCTGAGAAGAGAGTGAGACCCGCAGTGAGACAGAGGATAGGCTGGAGAAGCAATGAAGCGGTATGTGGGAGGAGGAAATGAGACACCGCTTTGGGAAGTGCCTTCCTGGACTAATGCCGGAGTAGTGACATCACTGTTGAGGGGAAACATCTCAAAGTATAATAGGCTAAAAACGTCAGGCCTTTTCACTTCAGCTATTATACTGCTAAAACCATACCACTTGAACATAAAGTAACGGTTGGGGGTATATAAACAGTTAAAGGATATTTTTAACACACTACAAAGTGAAGAAAAGAAAATCCTTAAGCTACTTGGCTTGCTATTCATTTTGACCTGCTCAACATACTTAGCTATTTTGTGAATCCCATTAAGGTGGTAAATAGGTAAGTTATGGATGCAATGGAGTTCCAGCTCTTTTAGAGCGGGTGATGTTGGATCTTCCACTTTTACCTTTTGCTTTGAAGTGATTTGCAGCTCAAACACTTCAGCCCATCACTGTGCTGCTCGTATAGAAAACGGAGCACGGTGATCAGCAAAAACAGCTGCTTCGAGTTCCCTTAAACCCCTGCGGTTTTCACCTTCCCCTTGAAGTCAGACACACACACCATGAGACCACAGGTTTGTCCCCATTGTGCTGAGCCCCTGCAGAGCAAAAGCCTGGGAGCTATGAGGGGTTTTGGGTGGCTTGTGTCTTCTTTAGAGGGATCACAGTGTGACTTTGGAACAAAGAGGGAGGCATGAACCTGATATCCCCACAGTGTCACACAAACAGCCACGTCTTTCACACACTCAGCCATCTCCTCCCTCTCACTTTGACTTCACCGCCCCTGTGCAAACCTTTTCTGTGCCTCCCCCACCCCAAATGTGACCCTCTGTCCTGGTGGGACATATTTGGTTGAGCTTAGGTCAGTACAGTGTGATGGATACAGACTGAGGAGTCTAGTTACACTTTCCTTTAAACAAAATATATCTTCGCCTTGCTGTCAGTCGATAAAAACTAATATAACCATACAATTTAGCAAAAAACGATGCTAGTAAAAAATACAACTACCCGATCTTTTGCTGCATTTTCATTTGTGTCTTTGCAGTTATTCCTAAAACTCATCCATTCTCCTCTTTTCTCCCCCTCTGTAGATGTGAAGAAGGACTGGTCAGACCACGCTTTGTGGTGGGAGAAGAAGAAGACATGGCTGTTGAAAACCCACTGGACGCTGGACAAGTACGGCATCCAAGCCGACGCCAGGCTGCTTTTCACGCCACAGCACAAGCTGCTGCGTCTCCAGCTGCCCAACATGAAGCACATGAAGGTCAAGGTCAACTTCTCGGACCGCGTCTTCAAGGCTGTGTCCGACATCTGCAAAACCTTCAGTAAGTGGAACAGTTGACTCATTTACAAGACAGCGGCAGTGCAGCGTTGATAATTTTAGGTGAGTTGTGGAAAACAGTCATGAGGCAAATGTGAGATGAGTTGTGACTGATTAGCAAAGAGTTGAGGGAATTAGTTTAGAAACAGTGGCTCAGTCTACTCAGCCCTACTGAAGGTGCCCGCCCTACTGAACCAAAAACATCCCTGTGAGACTATTTTTGGAAAGGTTCTGGAAATGTTCAACATCAAACTTGGTTAATCATGTCCTTCCTCTCACTTTGTTTTCCTCCGTGGCAATTTGTTGTGTTTATTAAACATACCCTGAGCTCTCCATGCTGGAGTCACGTCTCCTGACTGGTAGTCCACTGTTGAGTCGTGTCCTTGGAACCTGGGCTCCATCTGTCTCGCAGTAATGTTTAGTAAACAGAGATTATCAATCTGTCCCAGGCTCATAACACAGGCACAAGTACAAATTCATGTGATGTCAAGATCTCTTTAGTCTTACTCACTGTCTCACTCACCTATTATCTCTGACACAAATGCTGCTGATATTTCATGTCAAAATATCCAATTTTAACTGTACCCACCGATGGAGGAAGTAGTGTCCAAGGGTCAGACACACACTATCAATATTTTCCATTACTAACACCACCCTGTCCTGTCATAGAGGTGTCAGAGGTCACCCATTGGACCCTAGTGATCTCTGACCTGCTAACGCCCACTTTTCCTCGGCTCAGACCCTGCCCCTTGCCCCTGCCTCTTATTCACTGTCTCCAGTAGGGTCTGCCGGCTTGGAGAACCCCCACCAATACAAGTCCTTCCATCAGGCAAGGGTCTTAGCACACCTGTTGTGTCTTTGTCACTGGCCTGGGTTCAGCAGGCAGGATCGGAGGCTCCAGTGGCGGCTCTCCTGCTTTTACTGGCCTCCACAGGTAGCACTCAACCTCATTTTTAATTTGGCAGGAAAAGGGCTTTTTATTTTTGTTAGAAGATTGCACGGGCCGCACAGCAGTTCTATAAAATGAAAAGAACAGATAGCACATTTTATTTAGTGTAAATAAGCGAGGGTGCTGTTTTCAAAAGCAGAGGCAGGGAGATGGGGTTGGGGGGGGGCAGGCCTGTAGCCTTTCTCTCGGCCAGGCCTTGTTAGGAATGTGTCTGCTGCTTCTGTAATAAATCTCAGTGCTTCCCAGAAATTTAGAACAATTCACTTTTGGTTGACATTGCGTGTGCCAAGATATTGCTAGATATTGTACAGTGACTATAAAGAACGTCTTGGTGTGACAGGCTTCTACTGTTGTATGCATTATTGTGCATTAATGCTTGCAAAAAGCAGAACTCATGATAATGGACAGTTGGAAGGCTCTTAACTGTGAATATGACAGCTGACTTAGCTGGCTTACAGCTGGTCTGGCTTGAAAGCTCTTTTTTTTTTTTTTTTTTTTTTTTAGTTGTCTAGGCAACTTTGAGTTTTACAATTTCCTGTGTATAATTTCTGCTGACTCCCTGCGTGATGCACAGCATTGAGAATCAGGGAACAGGAAGAAACAAGGCCTGTCCAACTGGCCTTCGCTCCAGACAGCAGAAAGGAAGGGATAGAAATACTGGAAGATGGAAACGGAGAGAGTCAGTGGAGATTTTTTTTTTTTTTCTTTTTCAGTGATGAGAAACTCACCATTGGGTCCAGTTCTCTGGTCTGGCCAGAAGCTATTTCCAGTTCCAAAACAAGTTCCGAGTTCAGTCCTCCAGTCTAGTATTTGGTTGTTCCAAACCCACTCCATAGTTTATTTTTCTTATTGCAAACTAAAGTTGAAGAATGATATTATATTGTCAGCACTGTGTCTGCAACATACAGTACATTTTTACCTCAAACTTTCAATTTTGTCCACTTTGCAATCTCTGTAGCACGCCTCAAACTCTGACAGTAAGCATCCCATACAGTGGAAAAGCATAGAAAATCAGCATAACACTCTGAGTTAAAAGTATAAAACCAATTGTCACTGCTGTACTTCTCCCATGCCCATGGCAGCTGTGTTCTGACACAGACACAATCCATTTGGGCTGACTGGGAACTGAGACGACTCTGCAAAAGGTTGATGTATTGTAATATGTGAAGATCACTCGGTTCTACTCCTGTTTTGACCTCCGAAACCATTTGGCAGCTCTCACATCCTGTGCTGAACTGCTCACTTGATAGTGAGGCAAATGCATTGGGGATTTTCCACTTTTAGTTGCAAGATAACATTTTTCAACTCTGTCAACAATTCTGAGAATTCTCTGAACCCCAGCCTGTGTGTTTTTTGTTTATTGTGTTATAATGCCAGTTGAAACTGTGTAGAAATGCTGTCGGGCTGCAACAAAATATTATTTTACATATTAATAAGCTGTTGCTTATTTTTCCTCAATAGATGTCAGAAATGAAAATTGATTAAAGTGAAAAATGACTTTTTTTTTTGTGGAGCCTAAGCTGCCATCTTTTGTCCAATCAGTTGGAGACCCAAACATATTCAGTATGCAATTATTTAAAACGGAGAAAGACAGTAAATCATTATATTTGAGGAGCTGGACGTAATTATGCAAGTAGTTCAGCTCTAAAATGCTGTGAGAAATTTAAAAAAAAAAAAAAAAGTCAGGTCTGTGGTTAAGACAAAAAAATTAATGGCACTGAACTGACTGCCCTGGCTTTTGTAAAGGTTAATTTGCCCAGTGAAGAGTCATAGTCAGACATGCGCTTGTCCCGTCTAGACAGCCTGGACTCCAACACATTAGCAACACACATACACCTCCACCCTTGGACAGGAGGCTGTTTTACTCTCCTTGTGAGCCAGCACACAAAATGTACTCTTCACTACTGACTAACACATGACTGGATCCAGGAACCTGAGGTGGTACAAAAATGAGGCTGCTTCTCTCTGCAAAGCACCACTTCAGGATAACTAGAGTCAGGCTGCTCCACTTAAGCACCGTGGTGTTTTTAGTAAGCACTCCATTGCTACCATGTGTGGGAAAACTAAAGCACAATTGAATTCTCTGGCATATACAAGTAACAATACCGTAACCTTTGGCATTTTTCAGCATCGCTCTGAAACACTGCAAGTCGATTATATGACTAGGATATACGTCATTATCATAGGTCATAAAGAGCACAGGAGAATGCATTTGGAGACGGACGTTGACAGTTGAGAGGGCGTATTGCAGTGTTTGGTCAGAGTACAGAAACCTTGTTGGATATATGTGGGACTGTTGCTTCATCCTTTTGGCCCAGCAAATGTATGGCCCAAAAAGCTGTGGTCTGCTCGACTGGCCCTTGTGTGCTGGCCACTGTTGTCATAGTACAGGAGGAGTGTGGTTTAGTCTCAGCCCCAACCCTTAAATTTAAGTGCATTGTTATCCTTTTTCAGTGGCCTTTTAGCACCTTTTTAGTCTCCTGTCTAATGGATGAAGAGAGCCTGTGACACTAACAAGCTGCCGAGGTCAATTAATGTCATTTTTCCTTTTTTTCCCCTTCATTTTCCTTGTCACTTCTCCTTAAGATGTGTAAATTAATAATAGATATGAGTTTGTCACACCACAGAAAAATATATCATGAACCACCCAGTCAAATTTGAATGATTAAAAAAAAAAAGTAAACTGTATAAAAACATGAATCAAAATCTTGAAAAATAAACCCTATTCTCTACTCTGATACGCTGGGGGTGGTCCCCTGAGGGCTCTGAAACCAGGAGGACTGTCTTGAAGCCATGCCCAC
Source organism: Pempheris klunzingeri (assembly GCF_042242105.1). Lineage (NCBI taxonomy): Eukaryota > Metazoa > Chordata > Actinopteri > Acropomatiformes > Pempheridae > Pempheris > Pempheris klunzingeri. The sequence goes on along the minus strand of NC_092024.1, from coordinate 16,149,808 downwards.
CATGATCTTGATGAAACTGATGGTTTCTGTTTACTCAGCTTCCCTCCTCATTTGTGTTTTTTTTAATCTGTTCTATCTCTGATTTCTTAGTCTTTCACCTTTCCACTAGCACTTTTCTGGTGCTCACTTTAAGCTGCTCAGTCAGGATCACTACAGATTTGATAAGTTCATTTCAAACCGATGTCTGTGTCTGTTAGCTGAACCTAACCTAGCGATGCCAGTTTAGCCTCTTTCGGATCGGATGGACACTCTAGCCACAGACTTGATAGCAGGCCTGCTAGCACCAGCTACCATTCTAGCCCTGCCAAGAAAAATCTGTAAGACAAAATTGATGAAAAATAGTCTCCAATTCACTCCACAGTTCAGTGTTACATAGTTCACTAGTCTTTTCACGTTTTCAGCAATCATTTTCTAACATATATAATGTGCTTAGAAACAAATCTCTCGAATTTGCTTAACATGGACTTTTTAAAGTTGGAGCTAAAAGCTCTATTTGTGTGCCTGATGAGTCATAACGTTGTTCAAGTCACTTTAAGTGCCAAAAATCTAACTTCACTGTACTTTTCATCAGCTTAAATTCTTAAAACAGAAAATATCCACACCATGTACATTGTTATTATCTGTTTCCCACTGGACTAAGACTGTACGCGTGTTGTCGTTTATCCCTCATTTTATTTGGGTATGGGAACAAATGCTTGATTTTATTGCTCCTGACTATTGATCGTCAGCCTTGCAGCTCAACGAGTACCTCTTCACAACAATGAGAAGTATATAGGGGGATAACAGAAGGTGAAATCACTCCTTTATTTTTTTTGTCCATGTAGGGTCTTAAACAGTTTGTACGGTAAACTTTAGTAATGTAAAATTAGACTCTGACGATGTTTGTGATTCTTCTGTGGCTGGCCTTACTCACTGCAGTGAATCATGTGTTCCAAGGAGTAGATCTCGCAAGCCCAGCTGGCTCGCGGTCAACTCTTGGCCCCAGGCCTGGTTACTGCCACAAGTCTGCAGGACGGAAGATTGGGATCTTATTGTCTAAGCTGTCATTTCTGCTAATGAAAATCAACCAAGCTTTTGTAAGCACTCTAACCATCACTCACCCTTCTTCGTTCTCCTGGCACTGGCCACAAGTCTGTGGTGAGGATAGGAGCAGTCCTTCCCACCAGATCATGATTCTTGAATTATCACTATAAACATACAATTCAACACTCAACTGAGTATGTCAGCAGAAATTGACTGTAATGCTTGCCTGTCATATAAAGTACTAGCAGAGCCTGATTTGGTCATCTTTATCTCTTTATTTTTGATGGTATTCATACTTTAGCAGACATTTAATCTCTATATTGCCCTTGCCTGTACTCCCCTTGTGGGAGTGATGAAAAACACACATCTGTCAATTTATTTACCCCGCCCACCCATTTAACACCTCTCATATATTTCCAGATGGTCAGGCACAATGATCCAGTAATATCTATAATGCAAATGTTTGCCCCATAGATAAGTTCTTTGGTGTTAGTGACAGTGTTCATTATTCAGTCTATGGTTCATTCTCACTGACGGTGCCATCGTAGTAAAATGCCACATGCCTCTGAAATGCCTCACCAAGAGACACAGTCCTACCCATGTACACACGGTTTGATACACACTTCACTGTGTGTATTTGCCTCGTCACACGGCTCAGTGGGGCTAAAGCTCGGCAGCACGCCGACAACTCACATGGCTGTATAAGGGCACAGGGATTGCGCTTCACTGCTACAGCAGAGCGAGAACGAAGGAAGAGGGAGGCGGAGGGAGAGAAAGAGAGAGAGAGAGGGTGAGCTCCCATCTGGTAGTTCTTAAAACTCCTGGAATGCTTTTGCTTTAGTTACACAAACCAAACAAGCTTTTTCACCAAGCCAAGGCTTTCTTTCTCCTCCTGCGTTCTTCGACACCCTCAGCAACCTCTTCAATCAGTGTGCATCACCGTTCCAATCCTGCATCTTTGAAAACAATATCAGCATTTTTTTTTATCTGAGGAAATTAACATTTTTACAACAGTCCTGCACATAAGAACGTCAAAATAATGAAGTATGGCACTCAAATATCTCATTCAGTTAATTTATATGAAATCTTAAAAAAAAAAGGATCCAGGCTTGCTTGCTTCTAGACTAGCACATCTATTCTAATCCTGACACATTCTTGCAGTCTCACTACAACATCAGACTCATCCCAAGCCCATCTTAAAACATCAATACTGCAGAGTGATGGTTCCCTGGCCTCTAAACCCGAGTTAAGGGAGGGAAAAGAGGGAAGAGAGGCTTCTCTGTTTTAGTCATTATATTCAGTCTGGTGTCTTACTGTCTGATTGGGAACTTGCACACAGCTCACAGAGTTAGGATGTTGTTGTTTATTTTGTTTATTGTATGTCAGTATCTTTAAGGATAAATTTTTTGATATTTGTCCCATTACTTTGCAACAGCAAAATAACAGTTTTTTGTGTAAGAGAGGAATAGTCAGAGGAAGGGAAGGTAAGAAGGAGATGGAGGTTGTGTCTGCCCTGTCTCATTTGGGGATTACAGTTAAAGCAGGCATTTGTTGGGGCCCTGAGAAAAGGGATTTGCAATTTTCCACCCCTCATATGCACAGCTGTCTACACGTCTTAGCCATCTCCATGATCCCTTTGCTTTCTCGTACTCTTCCCTTTTCTACCCTCAACTTTTTTTCATTTTAAGTTGCCTTTATGTCACTATTAATGTCACTTGTGAATTTCCCCGTCGTGGGACTAATAAAGGAGTATCTTATCTTCACCTACATTACAGGTTCCACACATTGTTTGTGTGCTTTGCACAAGGTCTTATGGTTTATTTGAAGCCTGTAGTCTGAATACCAGTTTGAATACCATACAGCACAAATTGCTCTATGTTTTTTGTGACTGGATTGGCTTAGCTTTGTTATGAGGCATGGTTATGTCCATGTGACGTCAAATGAACTTTCTCGCTCTGTCTGCCTCCAGATATCCGCCACCCAGAGGAGTTATCTCTACTGCGTAAGCCCCGTGATCCCAAGAAGAAGAAGAAAAAGTTGGAGGAGGCAGAGGAGGACGATCTGGAGCTGGAGGGTCCGCTGTTAACCCCTGGATCAGGTGAGCTGATGGATAGTAACTCCCACTTGGAGATGAAGCACTAGTGGCTCCAAAGCACTTGTTACGGGGTTTGCTTTAACAATTTCAGGTTTAGTAAGAACAAAGCTTGGAAATTACAACTTATTCAATAAATAATCTTTGCTGGAGAAAAAAGACAAGTCTAATTTTTGCTCCTCACATGTTGAACGATAATTGGCCCATGCAAACTTAAGTCTGTGCATTCAGGTTTAAGGTTCAAGGCCTTCTTTAAAGTAATGATGAGCTTTGGGTTTTATTTTTGTCTTTCATTGTGAAAGGTAATAATCTTGTTTCCCTCAAGCAGCAGGTTGAATAGCAGGTTTCACTGGCTGTCATGGAGCGCCTTCCATTCGTTTGTGTCTGATTGCACTTGTGGTTCAAAAACCTCTAAGATAACTCCAGTTTGCTGCACCCTGCTTCTAGTGACCAAATATGAATGTGTGAATTTGAGGCCAGCATGGGATCTACAGCGCTGGCTCCCAGTTCCTTGGCAGGGAGGACGAAGAATGGTTGAGATTCCACACATAGTTGGTCACGCTGCCATTTTAAACCCAAACCAGGCTACACGACTGCAGTTATACTGGCCCTCCCTCCTCCCACCAGTGATGGGAGAGTTACAACTATGTGAGCAGGGAGGAGCAGAACAAAACAGACTGTGCTGCTGTCACAGAGTTAGCATTAAGCATAACTGCTAACATCATGAGACAGGGTGAATGGGACTCTTTGTGTGGTTCGAGTCTTTTCTGCCCTGGCCTCTGGTCTGTACCCTGGCTTCTGAGACTCAGCTCAGCATGCACATATATACTCTCATGTGAGTAGAAAGAACATTAATTTTGAGCTTGGTGAACCGTCATAATTCTCACAGTCAAGAAAAAGGAATTGTGCTGACATGCTGATTTGCTTCATTGTGGAGCTAGCAGCAAATTATGTATCTACAGCATTTTCCTATATATCGAAAACAATGTGATGCAAAAAGCAGCAACTTTCCGTTTTTATTTGGAGCACATGATGATCACACCCAAAGTTGCAAAATTACATTTCAAGGGGTGTGCTACATCGATGCATCTGGTATAGAGATTCTGTTTTCAGCGGGTAACTGTCACACTATTGGGAGGTGCAGAGTGTTTCAACAGGAATGTGTAGAATCTGTTTACTGTCACCACTCCCCCAGTGTGTGTCTATCTTGTGTGTGTGTGTGTGTGTGTGTGTGTGTGTGTATGTGTGTGTGTATGTGTGTGTGTGAACTCATACACACACACTTCTTGCATCCTCCCTTTCAGATCACATGCTACAGTCAGAGAGTACATTTCATGGCTAAGTTGTAAGGCGTTATGAGGCTTGCTGTGGAATAGGGCTGACCTCCTAGCTCAAGACTCCTGATAGGAATCACAAGGCTTTGCAGAGATGCAGCGATGCAATCAGAACCACAGCCCTTCTCCTGCGTCTGTACACAGAAGTACTCCACACCACCGTGGACATGAAATATAGAATGGCTCACTGCAGCTCAACATGGCACTGAGCAAAGACAATTCTTTCAGATAATCTCTCAATTTCTAAAGTCTGTTCAGAGCTTTGAAGACATCACCGTGGGACACCATAAGAACTCCTTACTTTCACACTTTTCTGATATTTTATAGACGAAATGATTAATCGATTAATTGAGAAAATTATCAGTTGATAATGAAAATGATCACTAGTTGCAGCACTAATCATTTCTTCCAGTGGTTATCTCAGCTTTAGCTGGCTTTTTGCGTTGGTTCATCATCTTTTTAATATCTTGTTTGTAATTGACAATGCTGGTAAAACAAATTGATAGATAAACTCCTAATATAGTAGCTCAGATAGATACAGCACATAGTATTTATACTGTACAGTAAGGGCCACACCAAGCTCAGAGGAAATGGCTTGAGAGGATGATGAACAGGTCAGAAGGAGATCATTACCAGTTATTTCTACTTTAAGACTGATGATCCTTTTCCAAAACCTCAACCTCTACCCTTAAATGTACCATTTAGGAAACTCCATGCTCCCTGTCTGTCAGCACACTCATGTCAAGTGCCCCACAGAAATGGCCATTTTGTCAGAAAAACCACGTTCCTAATCCTCAACTGTTGTCATGACTGGCCATGATGTTGTCCGTGATGCCCCTCTGGGCCCACCACATCTTGACGTGCCTGTTGTATCTAATTATGTTTCCTGTCAGCGTGGAGAATGACATACCCCAGGCAACCAGTACTTTATATGTGCTGCAGTTTTTATACATGCAGGGCTGGGTCACGCTGACCAACGCCTTGCCTGGGTTTTCAATCAGTCATGCTGTGTTGTATGGCTATGAATGGGTGGATGGAAACGACAGGGTGATCTCCCTCTGCAAAGAGGGTAAACTGAGTCATCCACTCTGAGGCTAGCAGTTGGCAGTGCCCGTGGAAATGCCACAGATCTCCTCATTCTTGTATTTCTCTACTTTTGTCTTCTACCCTCTATTTCCGCCTGTCCTTGCAGTGTTTTCAGTATCTTAAATCTGTCCACTTGATGTTGTCTGTTCCCATTCCGCTTCTTCCCTCCACCTCTTTCCTGTCGTTCCTTCTCTTACTCTTTCTCTTTTCATCCTAGCCTCTGAGATAATATACATCGGACCTGTCAAAGGTAAGCTTTCCTCTGCCTCTGTCCTGACTCTTCAGCACTGCTTCCTCACCCTCGCCTTCCCCTTCCTCCCTGCCCTCCACCCCCCCACACAGCTGGACTGTTGAGGTCACATGATATGTGTAACCTTTGGGACTAGCAGCCGAGTCACCTGACTGCTCCTCCAGAGGAAGTCAGCTGATTCGGGTGGTCACATGATAAAGGCTTTGCCTCTCATTAGAACTTAGCTCAAAGCTCACTTTCTCCTACAGCTACCCCAGATCTGCTCACTGTGCCTGCTGACTGTTTTGCAGGATAGCTCACTTTTTAGCCCTTGAAAGTGGTGGTAACTGAGATTGTTACAAGTAAATTATTATTAGATGTTTTGTGTTTTTGCTGTATCTTTTACAGAAGTTCAGAAATCAGAGCAGTGATAATTCTTATTGGTCCACAATCCTACATACACGATACAACCGATAGCCCACACAAGCTTTGTGTAAAAACCAAATCCACAAAAGACACTTGGATTTATTGACAAACATCTCATGGTTTCCCTCTAGTCTTAACAGTCCATGGTGGTCCAGCTCCATCCCTCTAAGCCCTCATTGAATCCCCAGTGTGGGAGCATTAGGGACTCAAGTCAACATTCTCTGTGCCTCTTTGCCTATTATTCGTATTGGAGTGTCAGTAAACAGGATGGAGGAAGCCTATTTGTATTTTTAATGGGCCGCCAGCTTTCACCTCATACATGGTCTCTCTGGATATTTGGGATTCCTCAAGAGACCCTGTGGGAGGTGGGAGTACTCTCCCTGACCTGATGAACTCCGCTTTTGGGAAAAACCTTGAAAGAACCACTGAATAACACCCTCCCCCACGAGGGATGGGTGGCCATAGCCTGCACCCTGTTCTCATGACCTCAGCTCGCAAACACAAACATACACGTGCACACTCACAAACACAAACCAAGCCCACTTCCTGATTTCAGAAGGGATTTAGTGGTTTAGCCAGTGTTGCTTCTTGACCTAGACCCTACAGAGGGAGAGAGGGAACGTGGGGGGGGGGGTATGGGGCCAAAAATACTTGCACAAGGCCAGCCAACAGGAAACGCAAACAGCTTCACTTTGGTGGCTTGCTTATGTTTGCAGGCAAAATTTATACAAATTCAAAAACTAATAGAAATACAAAAGTAAAACAACAGATGTATTAACATTTGAATAATTAAGACCCCTTATTCAGTGAAGACTTAGATTGAAATTTATGTGGCAGGTTTTTTTTCCAACCTTACATGTTTTTTGTTATATTCCATATATCCTCCTCCCATATCTTTGCGTTCCCCCTCTCCTCTCTGTGGCAAGTTGTGCAGTAGTTTGCTGTGTGCAGTGCATTCCTGCAGGTGTTTTTTGACTGTGAGTAAGTGGGTGACCGTGATCATGTTCTGTAACATCTGCATGCTGATCCACATCAGTGCCGCCATCAGCAGGAGGACATTGTTGAAGCCACTCATCTGCAAAGTGTGGGCTGGTAGTCACATGGTGTTGTTGACCGCTAGCTGGCCTGGCTAGGCTGCAAGTGTGTGTGCTTTTTGATAAGTGTTCACCCCTTTTTCCCTTGGTGCTGTTTTTGTTCATGTACAGTAATTGTGAATGTGCACTTCTTGGCTTTGGGAGTGGACATTTTATTTTATGAGTCAGTGTGAGACAACAGTAATTTAAAATATTATGCAAGTAATATTTTTCCTTTTAATGAATGTGATAATTTTTTAATTTCAGTGCACAACAAGGGATTAACTGATGACTGTTTGTTTTCAGGGAGCATCTACTCCAGTCCAGGCTTGTACAGTAAGACTATGACCCCCACCTATGACTCCAGAGATGGAAGCCCACTGTCGCCAACCTCTGCCTGGTTTGGGGACAGCCCCCTCTCTGAGGGCAATCCCAGCATCCTCGCTGTCAGCCAGCCAATCTCTTCACCAGACATCCTGGTCAAACTCTACAAGCCCCAGTCCCTTCTGGATAAAGCCAAAATCAACCAAGGGTGAGATAAACTTTGCTCAGTGGTTTGGTGGTTTGGTTAAACTGCTCATAGTCAGAAAAGCTGTGGTGGGATTTCAGTGTGTTTTGTGCTGTGCAGCTGATCAAAATAGTTGCAAGAGGCTGCAGAAAGATTGTTTCTGAAGGCATTCACGTTCACTGATCGCATTCACTGTCCGTACAGGTGGTTGGACTCATCCAGGTCTCTGATGGAGCAGGATGTAAAGGAGAATGAGGTGCTGCTGCTGAGGTTTAAATACCACAGTTTCTTTGACCTCAACCCCAAGGTATGCCCCATAGACAATGGAGTGCAATATATCTGAAAAAGAAACCAAATGTAATGCTAAATTGGTGCCATACTGTTCTGAGTAGAGTATTTGAAAGTCAGTGGCTAACAGTCACGTTGCCATGAGCTGCATAGAACTTCTAACAGGAGCTTCACCCAAATCAAGTTGTGTCTTGTGTGTAGCAGAGAGTGCGAGAGTCTGTGTTTATTCACTGTTTTGTTGTATGTGTCTTTACCTCCATGACAAAAATGTCAGTATGATGCCATCCGAGTGAACCAGCTCTATGAACAGGCCAAGTGGGCCATCCTGCTGGAGGAAATTGAGTGCACAGAGGAGGAAATGATGATGTTTGCTGCCCTGCAGGTAAAGAGACTGTGTGTTTGTGTTTGGCTGTGTCTGCGTCTGTGTGTGCCTGATCTTAATTTTCCTGTTTCAGCATTGTTTTGTCAGGGTCTGAAATTTGAAGACCTGCAGTCCTCTTTTTATTGGGCATTGGGCACATTGCCTTCTCAACCGCAAACTAATGAATTGGATGGGCTTTCAGCCCACAGCTGAGCCATATGGCCGCCAGTTCTGCTGCAGCATGCACATTAAAACTTGTATATTGTACATTGATGTAGAATGAGTTAATAGTGGAGGTTATCGCATATATTCCCACTGGGCCTTTTAATATGATTCAATCAATTCCTTTTTCTGACTCATCCTTTATAGAAAAAAGTGAGTCATCAGAGATTTTGAACCACCTATTGAATCAAAATCTCTTGTGAATAATTAATTACAATTAACTTTAAAGACAATAGTGCGCTTACCTCATTTAGTTAAAAAGGGTGAGGTGCCACTTTGAATGCCTGGGAACCAGGCCTAGTCAGTCATCATGACAAAGAAATAGAAAGATAATATTCTAATGTTCATACATGTTCTTGTCGATATACATTATTATTATATATTTCCAGCATTAAATTCTCTCAGTATTACTAAAGGATTTCTAGCATGTCTAGCACTCGGCCAAGCCCACTAGTGAGTAATTTCTGCAAACTTTGAGGCAAGTTGCTGCAGCCATTCACCCATAACTCGTCTGATCTGGCTTTAAGAGCCACGTCAGTCACATGAGTTACTCTTTTCAGACAAATCTAAAGGAATATCAAGAGGAGAAGAGATAGGGAGCAGTGGAAGTGATATACAGATGTGAGCCCCTTTAGCCCCGTCAGGTAGCCCCATGTAGACTGAGGGTGGTGACCCTGCTATTTCTGACCCTCATAAACTGTGGGTGCCAAGACCTGAGGACGCCACCCTGTCCTCACCCCCGGGGTAATTATAGAGCATCTTGGGCCATAGTACCCAGTGCCTCGGCCCAGACCACCCACCCCCAGCAAGACACTGTCTCATAGACCTGCTCACATTCCTCAAAAAGCCCTCTTACACTTTGAGGTGTTAAGTGTGTTTCATTAGACCGGTTATAATTACACTCTCCTGGTTTCTTGTTACTCTTTCTGAGGGAGAGGCTAATCCAAGTTGGTGTTTGGACTGTCGGCTACTCTGTCACTGCCTGTCAGTTAGCACTTCTGTAGCTACTACTATGTTTTAGCCGGGTAGTATGAGCGCAGAGGTTTTGGCTAAGGTTTCACTGGTGAGAGTGAATACACAAGGTCTAAATAAAGAGCAATGATTATCCGCATCCAGTATGCTGCTAGCTTGTATTAGCATGCTATCACCTGGATGTTCTACCATAGCAATACCATAAATTTAGTAATCAGGAGTCGAGAACACTAACCAACCTCACAGTCATCGACTTGGGGCACAGGTTGTGCCTCAGCAGATAAACGCATGTGCTCAGCCACCCATGCAAACAAACAGGAAACATGCCCTTCAGTGCTGCAGTTTTTAAAAGACTGTCAGAGGGGAAGAGGCGGAGGAGTGGAGTGTCGTGGCGAGCCCTTTGTCCCACATTCTGTAACCTTAGCTGGCTAAAGCCTCACATATCTCTCTAAAACTCTGCCTCTGTATCTCTCACTCTCTCGACAGCTGTTCATTCATATATTAGTGGGGGGTTGGTGATTGGTTGACATTATAAATACCATTTGTCAACAAGTTGTATTTAGTGTCTGTGACTCACCCTAAGAGAGAGTCACAGTCACGTTTTCAGTAATGGGCCCCATCCTGATGATTATCCCATCCTATTGGCCCATTCTCTCATATGTTCTCAGGAAACAACGTTTTCACAGCGTGTTACGCTTTAAAGGTGTGCTGAGAACACATTGTCCAAAGTGTACCACTTATTGCTCTCAGTGAATAATCATCACTCATCAGTTGATCCTTTCATCCTGAAACTAGTCTCCTCACCTTCAAGTCCTTCAAAGTTAAAAGTCATTGTTCTATTACTGGTAAACTCAAAGGTGCACACTGGCAGCACTTGCTAACATAAATTCCAACACACCTTAAAGTATTTATGTGGCAATTATCACAGACCAATTCACTTTTATAAGACAAAGTTGGAGAGTTTATGCACCAGTAGCACACATGGCAGGAAACTTTATAGAAATCAGCATAACTGTTGACAAAGGTGTTCCAACATCTAACAATTGCTACTAAAAGTCTCCAACTCCCCCTTCACTTAATATTTGTTTTTCACTCGGAGGACCGCAATGAATCTGGTGGCTAGAAACGTTCTGTACTTGGAAGGTCGTAGGTTTGAACAACGCTGTGAGGATAAGACTGTGAAACCTTGTCCACAACATCACAGACTTTGCTCCAAAACCTTTGAGTGCACATTGTGCGTGTGTGTCTAAAAGGAGGGTGTTGACTAAAATATTCATTACATTTCTCAGCATGTCACTGGTTCAAAAGCACGACTGAGATGTCAAGAAGCATAAAGGATAATTCATATGATGATTTTTAGACCATGAAAAGATTTGGTTATAGAACAGCACAGTCGCTTGTCCCAAACATTTCATGTAGTAATGGACCTATTGTCATATAGCATGCTGTGATATTTTTGAGTCTTATTGTGCAGACAACAAAAAGGTCTGGATATGTCATGTAATCTCAAAATAGTGGAAAAACCAACCCCGGTTTAAAAATCAAATGCTAAAATGTATTTAAAAATGGGCCTAACTGTCTCTTTCTTTTCCTCAGTACCACATCAACAAGCTGTCAATCATGTCTTCAGACAACCACATGAATAACAGTGAGAAGGAGGTGGATGAGGTGGATGCAGCCCTGTCAGACCTGGAGATTACTTTGGAGGGAGGGAAGACGTCCAACACACTGGTACGACAACACCGCCACTTATTATATGAATTTACGTTTCCCGATGGTAACAGCTTGGCAGTGTGTTTGTTTTTTTCTTTGTTCCACTGTATTCTGATAAAATCTCCTTTCATCAGCTGTTTTAAACGGGAGCGGAAGCACTGCACACTGACTCAGGGGACGGGAAATCACAACTGAAACGCACTGAAATTTGAAAAAACAATTGTCCAGCATTTGACAAAAGATTGGGGGTGTGAGATATCTTGCACTTTAAATAAACCAAACAAAGGCTGCATGTTACATGGTCACACTGAAAATACAGTGTGTGTCCAATATAACGGCAGCCCCGCCTTAAGAACTTGTTAAGTTTATACAGCTTATCAGAGGAAACTGAGCTTTGAGATATTACATAAAAAGTGTTGTCTTTAGCACACACTACTGAGCAATGACATTGAAAATGTACAAAGTTGAGCCTGAGGTCATTGTTTTGGTAATGTTTTACCATGATCGTATTCCTATTTATTAAAATCTTCGAGGTCTAAACTAACAGTGGGTTTTTCCCTTCCTCCTAGGGTGACATCACATCTATTCCCGAGCTAGCGGACTACGTCAAAGTCTTCAAGTAAGTCCACCCCCAGAGCCACCTGATCCCACAAGACCATATGCACTTTCACTGTTGTCAAAAACACAACACAACAACTGTGCGTCAGAGCATTCAAAGATTGCATTTGTCCAAAAGATGTTCCGGAGAACTAGGAAATGAAATTTTCTGGCTAAATGAGAAAGGTGTTGTCTGGTTTGCATCAGTGCACTAGGCTGCTCTGTTTGCCAAAGGACATTTGCAAGCTGAGCTTTCAGTTTAGCTTTTTTCAAAGTGATTACAGTTGGACCAAGCATATTTTTAACGATATTTTATTTTTGGCTTTAAGCCTTTGCTGACAAGCACGTGGCCCCAGGGGTGGTTGTCTCATAAAATGTAAAAACCGCGAGGGTGGGTATCAAGAGGCATTTCCTCTTTAATGGTTTTCCATTAATGTTCACATCCATCGCTGAATCCTTTCCTATTCACCTTGCTGACTTTGCACTTGAGAGGCTCTCCTCTCTCCTTCGTACTCATTCATTATTCCCCCTCCCCCACTCTCCCTCTTGACCACTAATAAAGAAAATGGGTGTTTTTTCCATCTGATGTCTGACGTGTCTCTCTCTGTCTGTTATATATTTTCCAGACCCAAGAAACTGACACTGAAGGGCTATAAGCAGTACTGGTGCACATTCAAGGATATCACAATTTCCTGTTACAAGAGTAAAGAGGAGGCACATGGGACACCGGCTCACCAAATGAATCTTAGAGGTGCAAACACACAAAATGTCATTTCATGCCCATGCAAGAATGTAATGCTTAATTTCGCTGCTGCAAGTATGTTATTCTTGATGGTGTGTCTAAAGAATGCATTTGACCCTTAACCTCTTCTTCCGCTCTGCACTTTGGCCTCCATGTGTAGGTTGTGAGGTAACTCCAGATGTTAACATCTCGGGTCAGAAATTCAACATCAAGTTGCTAATCCCTGTGGCCGATGGCATGAATGAAATCTGGCTTCGGTGTGACACGGTAAGACCGGTGTTAGTATCCCATTTATGATCACTTCTTGTCCTTTTAGCAGGTTTTTAATTGTCAGCGTGTGACTTTCTACTCCAGGAGAAGCAGTACGCCCACTGGATGGCTGCATGTCGCCTGGCCTCCAAAGGGAAGACCATGGCCGACAGCTCTTACAACCTGGAGGTCCAGAACATTCTGTCCTTCCTCAAGATGCAACACATGAACCCTGACCCTCAGTTCATTGAGCCAATCACTACAGATATCAACCCAGAATGCCTGGTGTCCCCACGCTATCTGAAGAAGTACAAGAACAAGCAGGTAACCCACGCACGCTGGCTGCTGTACTGTAGGCTGTAGTTAAGGCAACATGGATGATAAAGTGTGTAGTTACAAAGAGATAGAATAAGGAAGGTAACTGTCTGGTCTAATGTGTATTTTTTGGGAGGTTGTTTACTTGTTTGATGAGTCGATTGTGGAGTTGGATGGAGCAGCATCTGATGCTTCCCAGATGGGCGCCTCCTGGCATCAGGCTTGTCTTGCATTGGAATGTAGCCTCCCCCCCTTTACTCTCCTCCTCTCTCCTCCGTTCCTTCTCCCCACCCCCATCTGTCCGAGGGGAAACCAGGACAGCAGACGTCCAAACCACTCAACATGTGTACAGTACAGTTTCTCGTGTCGGACAGTAATGGATTGTTTCTCTGCTCTCTGCCTTTGTGCTTGTAGACAAATGAGAAGAGAATATATATTTGTCCAAACATAACATTATGTAGTGGTCACTTCTTAGCGACAGTAACACGTCAGCACCAGCAAACATCTTAATAACTAGGTGTGAAATTTAAGCAGTAGGAATGAATTAACCATGTTGTAAGCATTAGGAAAAGTCTACAATGTGCCCAACAGATTTGCATGTAAGCAGCAGGCTGGTGTGTGTACATTGGAACAGCTGAGTACACGACTGCCATAGCTGTGTTAGTTGGCGATGAGGGAGGGGGAGCTGGGTTGGTGGGGTGGGGGGGGTTGCTTCCCCACAGTTTACTCACTCAGTCTGGTTTTGTTAAAGATGTAGTAGAAAAGTGGAGTGTTGCTTGAAAGTTTGGAGGGTGCTGATGTAATGACTAAGTAATGACTCAGAAATGGTCTGGGCTATAGCCTGAAACATAGTGAATGTCTGGAAGAAGAGGTATACAGACAGATTCAGGCCCTGTAAATGGGTGTCAGCATTGCTGATGGAGTCTGGGCGCTTCAAGCACTTTGAAGGTTCTTCCCATGGGCCACGGACTTGTTCGTCATCTCTTTGATACTACCTTTAACACAGGAAACGTGAGTGTTGTACTGAAATCATACTTAACCTATGCATATGGGTCTGCCGTCACAGGTTAATCTCTGGACGTCACTCTTCAGGAAGTAGTTGCAGTTCCACACACAGTGCCGCTAAAAGTCATACTGACCCAAAATGACAAAAATACCAAATAATGTTTCAGTTCTCTCATTCTCTATATGTCTCACTTTCTCACTTATTTTTAGACCAGTCAGGAAAATCCTTAAAATATAGCTGGAATGACCAATCCATGTTCAAGTGAAGAATGGGCCACAAAGCGCACGATGCATTTCGACCCATTCAGACCAGCCAACCTTAGAGTTTAACTCATGTCATTGAGACCTGTTCCACTTCTAGTTTAGCTTCTGTTCTCTCTGGTCATTAGGTTTGTGGAAGCTGAAATGTGATATTGTAGTTTCCTTCACACATTCTACACTTAGAGACACTGACTGTGCTCAACAGTAGCACTTCATCACTGTAATCAAAATGAAACGATGATTATCTTGCTATCATTTAAGAGGGAGCTGTAGTTGTTGAACCCTAACAAAATCATTGTTGTTTTATCTTAAGATCATGATCATGAGCTGCTCAGACGTCACAGTCCGCTGTCCCATTTTCTTTAGATATGGACAGAAAACTCTAGTGTTATGTTTCACTTTTATTAGGCAGGCAAGGGGGAAAAAAACCCCTCTATGGCATAACACAATGCCTGGACCCAGACACTAGCTTGAACAAGAGGCAGGACTTAGTCTTTTTAGGAGTGTTTGCCCGGCGGGGTGTGTGTCTGTGTCTCTGGTCCGGCTCCAGTCTCGCTTACAGTCCCAGTCTGATAGAGGGTATCCCCAGGCACAACATGAAAGAGCAGTGGCATATATACAGTATGTGTATGTACCCGCACACTCACACACATGTGCACTCACATAGTGGGCGTGGGGCACCAGGAAATGAGCCGTGCTTGGGAATGTTGCGCGGGAAAACTGTCTGGGAAAAGCCCGTTTGCTCTCAGTCAGCTGCGACCCCTCCCCAACTCCCTTAAACTGGACTTCCTGTTGCGCGGCTGGTCCGAGGAGACTTCCGTGCCGCTGCTCCCAGCGGATGCACTCTGGATTTTTTTGGCTCACTGTGGTCACTGGCTAATCTATGCATTTATAGGAGAAGACATAAACTGTTGTTAGTGTATAGAGACACAGGACACAGGAATCTTGGTGCTCCCAAAATGTGCTGATTAGTACACACCATCACCTTGTGGATGAAAGGGGAATTACAGAGAAGCTGTGGGACTATTTTAATGCCTATTGTGAAAGTTCATGAAGAATACAGACATTATCTAGACCTTAAATTGACTGTTTCAGTGCCCTCTTCCTTAATGTGAAACCACACAAATATTGTAGTACTCCCTCTTTTCTCTCAGAAATTATGTTTGCTGTTGTACTCTCTCGCCCTCTTGTGGCTGAATGCTGCATGACCCCCCCCCATACTCCACAGCCCCTTTCCCCACTTTGTTCCTTTGACTATAATTATGGCCTCCTACTTTATTGTTTTGGATCTTTCCTCCCTCGACATGATCTCACTTGCTTGTTCTCCTTGTCCAACCTTTCTTTCTTTTCTCTCCTCTTGTATGCATCTCCTTCATTCCTCTGTGTCCCTCTCCCATCCCCACCTCCCATCTTCAGCCAGGCTATATCAGGGACTTGGTAAGTTGAGTTGTGTGTCCACTGGGTGCCTTTTTAAGCCTTAGATACATGTGTGTGCATGACTGTATAGACTGAACACGTTTCGTGTCCGGGTTGCCTCACCTAACAACAAGTAGTGCAGCTGTGCAACATGTCATAGTGGCTGCTAGTCATAGTAGTATAAATAGAATCCTTCTTGTTAGTTTATGTTTGCTACTCGTCACTGGCTCTAATGTTGTCAGGGTGCCATAAGACATACAATGACACATAATTCTATTGAATAACACTAGGCTCTACATGACAGGGAGAGACGAGCAGCGATACTAAAGATACTTAGATATTCAATAACATCAAATTTTTTGCATGTTTTATCCCATTTAACTGAAGTTCCATATACTCAGCATCAATGCCAACCATTTATCAAAACAAACCATATGTTTTAGAAAGAGAGAAGCTTTAATTTGTTAGTGACAATGTGTTCTGCTTTTTGGTTTGTATAATATGAAAAGCAGAAACTTTCTTAAAGTCAGTGATCCATCACAGTAAATCTAATTTATCTTGTAGTTATTTTATTGTAATTCGTTTGTCCTGAAATTGCTTTTAAACAGCAACAAAATGATCAACCTCATCAATCAGTCTCTGACCATCTCATTTGCGTTGTTTTTAATCGCTGATCAGTAGCTGACTGTAGCATGTGGGTGGTTGGCAAATGGAAGTTGACTGTGGTGGACTCTTCGGTTCAGAAAATGTCCAGGTCTCTATTAGCTGTTTTTGTTATTGCTCTCACATGAGCTGAAGCCACTGGTGACCCAGAACAAGAGCACGTCCGTACACGCTTCAGAAGACGGTCAGCAGTGAGAGTACAGACAGAGAATCCTCATCTTAGCTAGTGGCCCACTCTGGATGTTAGTCTGCTCCTGCAGTTGAATTAGTCAATCAAATTTGGGGCTGCAGCCCTTAAAATGATTTAGGGACAGTAAGGGAGTACACACATGCATGCATGCACACACACACACACACACACACACACACACACACACACACACACAGATTGGAAGCTTCCCTTGTCTTATTAACTGTAGTCTGGCTCCTCAGGGGGCTCATAGGTTTGTATTTGTTTGTCTGCTGTGTGAAGTAGACTTTTACTGTGACAGCTCTCTGACAATTGGCTGACTGTGTGTGTGTGTGTGTGTGTGTGTTAATGGCTTTTTTGGAGTTAGCCACAGCTTGTTTACACACTGGGTGTGTGTGTGGGTTTGGGTGTAAGTGTGGTGATGGGATGCTTTTTTTTTTTAACATGTGTTAGTGTGTAACGCACTGAATCACAATATGTTTTTGTATTTGTCAGATTTCAGCCCGGATCCTCGAGGCCCACCAGAATGTGGCCCAGATGAGTCTCATTGAGGCCAAGATGCGCTTCATTCAGGCGTGGCAGTCGCTGCCTGAGTTTGGAATCACTCATTTCCTCGCCAAGTAAGTCATTGTCATAGCTGACTTTCAAACGATCTAGAAATGTGTCTTCGTACTCATAACTCCGTCACCCACTCTCACAATTTTGTGGGACAGTGACTCATTTTGTCATCTGGTCCACGTGCTTTCATTTAAACTGGAGTCTCCTTGTCTTCTCTGCAGGTTCCAGGGCGGAAAGCGGGAGGAGCTGATCGGCATCACTTACAACCGTTTGATCCGGATGGATGCCAGCACTGGAGATGCTATCAAGACCTGGCGCTTCAGCAACATGAAACAGTGGAATGTCAACTGGGAGATCAAGATGGTAGGGAACCCTTTGAAAATGAACATTTGAATGTAATAGGTTTTCCTTTTAGTTATACGCAGCCTTTTGTCGCTCAAAGTTTTGGAAGTTAATGTTTCTAGAGCGGAAACAATTAGTTGATTTATTTATACTTTAAGACAAGAAGTTTGAAAATGCAAACTGTCTTGAAGTGAAGAGCTTATCAGACCTCTATAGCCCTCAGGGGCAACAGAGGGCCACTCGAGGCTACATTAGCCACTGCTAGCATAACACACCCGAATTTCCAGCTGAACTGTCAGCGGCCAAGCTGCATTGTGGGTAGTGTAGGTGCCATGTTTTGATAAGGAAGAGGAATATGTGGAATAAAAATTATGCCTCTAGTTCTGCTGCATCAATTTTTGATACTTAGGTAGGAGAGCCATGCTAAATCTGTTAGAGTACCATTTTGTGGAATTAGATTATCATAACAATAGTGATTTTTTTTCTTATGTAAAAAAAAAACTATAATTTACTGGCTTCAGCCTCTCAGATGAACATATTTGCTGGTTTTCTCAGTCCTCAGTACATTTCTGTCTCATCTTGTACCTGCTGCCTGGGCACTATCAGAAGTAATTCAGGGAAACAACAGTAATAACCGAGTCGTTGCTTTGCTCGTCATACAGTCTGCAGTAAATTCGCCAAGAAACATGATTACAATTTGCCAGCTTTCTTTGAAGCATGTCTGATGTGCCCTGCTGCGTTTACTCAGGTTACGGTGGAATTTGCAGACGAGCCCAGTCTGTCGTTCATCTGTGCCGAGGTGGACTGTAAGGTGGTCCACGAGTTCATCGGAGGATACATCTTCCTGTCCACACGTGCCAAGGACCAGAACGAGTCTCTAGACGAGGAGATGTTCTATAAGCTTACCAGCGGCTGGGTCTGAGCTGTCCCAAACCACCAGGGGCCAGCGATTGTAGGCCAGGGGCCAGGAGGGGATTGGCTGTGGGTGGGGTGGGTGTTGGAACCACAGAGTCCGGGGCTTATTTTATTCTTCTAATTCTCAGTCTTTTTAATGGTTTGGAGCCGCTCTGACGAGTCCAGAACAGCTCTACCTTTGCCACGGTCCACACCGTTTTTATTGTTCTAGTTTTTTTGCATTAACGCCGACAGTCATTTGTTACAACACTAATATTCTGCTGAACGCAGTCCAGATGAACTGTTGAACCTAAACTCCTGTGGTTGAGCAGAAGCCTTACACAAACCCGAACCAGGAAGTTTCTCCGTTTCCCTACGACCGCCTGCCTCCTCTCCTCCTGGACTGATGGCCATCAATTTACGTCCATGACAACCTTTTAAAAACCAATCAAACATCAGATTTAATCCCAAAGAATCTTTTTTTTTTTCTTTTCTCTCTCACTGTTTATTTCTCTCTTCTAGAACTGGACTAAAGGAGCTGACATCAAACGGTCATTAAACCATATTGGAATTGTGGTGCCACAGATACCTACAGTTATATCAAGTTATTTATCCTAAAAGATGGACTTTGTCAAAGAGTCCAACCCAGGGGGGGGTATCTGTAGAGCAGTGGCCACTGAACGCAGCACTACACGTCCATGCTATCCGCTCTATGAAGGGTTTAATCATTTTGAAGTCACATGTAAGCACTTCTACCGTATACAGTCCTGTTTATGAATAAGCTGTTGGTAAATGTCCTTTTGCTTTTGGTGTCTGTTGTCTTTGTTTCAGAGCTCGTCCAGAGCAACGGCCTCCCCCGTGTCGAGTCTCCCTCTCACTGTATTAGCTGACAGGTGTGACGTTGAGAGCCTGAGCTTTCGTTTTGTATTTAATAGACTGCCAATAGTGAGCGCGGCTGAAAACACACGACAGTTGAGTGCACTGGTATGAGCGTCCTGCGGGTTTGAAAATCTTTTCCAACCGATGCGAACGTCCATGCCGCAAGATATCTCATCCCCTTGTTTTTAAAGACGATCGAAGACTGAACATGAAACTTCATGCAGTCCCATTTGGAGGAAAGTTGTTTTTCAACTGTGCATTGAAACATTATGTGCCAAAGTGCATGCATTTTTTTTTTTTCTTTTTGCCCAACATATATTCATGCCTGCAATTCTGACGACCGTATAAAGTTGCTAAATCTCAGCAGCATGTTTGAAATCACATCCAGAGATTTAAAACCCCTGACGTCTCATTACTGAGTGCACGTACACTACACAACAGGAGGGATCGTTACTCCCTTGTTCCACATTTTACTTAATTGCCATTCTGTTTCTCACACCATATAGTATTATTATTATTATTATTATTATAATTTTTAGCATTACACACCAGCAAAAGGTCACTGAGTTTGATGAATGAATATGCAACCTTTTTTTTTTTTTCTCCTGTCCTCAGTATGAAGGATCAGTAAATGAAGTATTATTTTTTGTAACTAATGTAAAAACACAAACATTTTATAGAATTGTACAGATTTTTTTTTTTTCTGCTTTTGGGGGATTTGGAAGTTTTTCCTTTCAGAAAAGAGGGGGGAAGCCATCTGTCAACATGTGTAGTATTCAGAATTGTGCCTGCTTATGTTGTGGTCTTACTGAGTTTTCAGATGAAGATATATATATATATGAATATATATGAAGATAACACTAGTCTCAAACTCCAGGTTTGATTAAGATACTTGTCGAGTACATATTATAATTTTTTAAATACAGATACGTATGCCTTGTCAATGTGCTCTTTTTTTTCTTGAGTTTCTGCCATTTTATTGATTTTTCTTTACCTTCTACCGCTTGTGGATCACACACTGTCCATTTGGGGCCTCGAGTTGTGTTTTTAGCTCATACTTTAAACTGACAGCGATGCTTTTTTTTTTTTTTTTGCTGCAAATTTGATTTGCTCAGCAGCTTTTTAAAATACTCTTATTTGTCTGGTTTTGTCACAACTGAAGTGTGCCATTTAATAATGTCCATATGAAGGAGACCCACTTTGTTTATACCCTGGAGTTTGAGACAAATCAGCAAAAGTGAACAGAGATAAGAGAAAAACCAAGCCTAGTCTGTTTGTATTTTCTCTGATGTTGTTTTTGTTTGCCTCCAGCGTCAGGAGCAGCGGTGCATGTCCTGCTCTTCTGTTTTCTGACTGTAAAAAATGCATTTATTTTAAAAAAAATAAAGTAATTTTTATTTAAAAACAGTATGTCTTTGATTTCCCCTATTGTAGGATGTCCTCAGAGTTAAGGCTGGTGTGATTGTGTATTTTACTTATTGTCAACAAATTCCATGAAAAGATCCAAACCAACAGAGCATCAATATTCTGACACCCCAGCCCAGTCATTCCCACTATGGATGTAAATCTCCAAAAATGGGACACAATTATATATTTTGATTTTCATTTTCATTTCCTAAAACAACTTGGCACTGCCAGCCTCATCCTTTTAAGGCTCTCAGCTATCCAGCTCATAGTGTTTTTAGACAAAGTGAGCTAAATGGGATTTGTTGTTTATCTTTAATGCCTTTTAAGTAAGGAGCATCCGAAACAAGGAAAAATACACTGATTTACTGGAAATAAAGAACAACTTGTGACAGGTTTGTCCCATGATTATATCAAAATAATGTCAAATTAAGACTCCTTTGTTAATACTCTGCATATCCACACACACTTCCTGCTCACTGTGAGTGCACCGCTTCTATTTCTCCACTAGAGGGCAGTCCACAACCGCCCTGCGCTCCCCATGTCTCCTCTGCAGTCTCATGCTCGGTGTATTCCAAAATTTCTCCAAAAGCTTCTTTCTTCCAAAAGCCCAAATCTGACATGTTTACCTGGCAACGCAGCAGAAATCTAAGTGGCAGATTGAGGAGGAGATTAGCTCAGAGAACGCCCGCAGACAGTCTGTCTATTTGCAGGCCTCTGCCTATTCCCCTACAGTGGACACGGCGCACGTCCGTCTGTCACCTGCTGAGCAGCTGGGTTACGGAGGTGTTGGTGGCCACCAGAACTGTGGAGCTGCTCACACCACCTGATGACCACAGCAGCACTGTGAAGAATGACAACACGGGCAGCGGGGGTTAAATAAAGGTTTTCAAGAGATGATGGTTGTGAGCACAGGTGACAGTTGTAGGATCAGATGAGGTCAGACGAACTGTCTGTAAAACAGGACAATCATTGCCAACAAAAGAGCTGTAACTGACACATCCAGCACTGTTTTTCATTATATTTTCTTTTTTATGAAGTGTTAGTAATACTATGGCAGTGATTCTGGACCCTACATGTATGAATAAAAGGTAAATAATCTCTGAGTGGCGTGTTAAGTGGTGTGGCCTTCATGGCTTAATTTTTAAATCTAAAAACACGTCTTCCCTGCTATTGTGTATATTTCATCTAGGCTCTTGCAATCAACCCTTAACTATCATATATGTACTGGCTGACAGAAAATGAGCTCGCATCCACCCTCCAATCGTTTGTTAGATCACACGGGCTGTGCAGCAACGCAGCGGGAACAATGAATGAAATTCTGCAAGAACATCCTGTTCTCGTGGGTCTCAATGCAACACTTAAAGTGGCAGTTTTGACTCCATTTGCTTCCAAGAAATTCTCTTCACTCAGGACCTCTGATGTTCCCTATATAGCTCACTCTCAGGCAGGTCTGGCCTGTTCAGTGTTTATGGGAAGTAAAGATGTCTCAACAATGGCTCCACCTAGTGATGTGGAATTCCGCAGACCCCTTGGGATGGTTGACTTTGATGTAGCAGAAAAAGGAAAAAAAAAAAAGCTAGAAGAGACTTTATAGATTGTGCTGCTCGTGGACAATTAAAACGCAGGAAGTGAAAAACATAAAAGAAGTAACACAATGCAGGAAGCGAAATAGCACCTGTTGCCGCTCAACACAGCAGCTTCCCGGTGGAGCCAAGTGCACAGTTCAGATTCGAGGAAGTGCTGCTCTGCTTTCCTCATTGCAGAAGTTCACAGCCGGTTAAAGTCATTGTCAATGTCATGGGGATCTCTCTCTAGGAAAGTGTTTCTGACATCCCCCCCCCCTTCGCCTGCAGCAAATGGAGTGCTAAAGATAATGTCAGCCAAGGCGGCAAATGTGCTAATAAGCTGGTTTCAGGTAAGCCTTGAAATTTCTTTGAAGAAAACTCTCTGTTCTCTTCAGACCAGTGTTTTAACCTTGTCTTGATCAATTCTCTTTTTCTAACTCCTGTCGCCAACTGTTGAGAGCTTAACTGTCTGAGTGCATTTCACGGTGGCTGGAGGTTAAAGTACTCGCTGCCAAGACGGTAGAAAGTAAAGAGATCTTGCAGTCCTTCTTTGTCCCCAAGACAATAAATCCAACTAACTTTGGTAATCCCTGGATTTTATCATCTAGCGCCACCAGCATGTTGACATTTATGTTTTTTATTGACTTGTCTATTGATTGCCATAAAGCTCTGCACATACATGGTCCCCAGAAGATGGCCCCTGCCGACTTTAATGATCCCCTGACAGAAGGTTAAATTTGTCACTCATTCAGTCAAATATCTCATCATGTAGCAGATGAATTGGGTACAGTTTTGTACAGATGTGCATGGTTTTGCACCACCATCAGGTTTTCTGGATTCTTCGCTGGTCCCCTCTTTGGTTTATAACCAAATACCTGCAAAATGAATGACAACGCAGCCTCAGCTGTACTTTGTGTTTAATGCTAATAAACAAATGTTAGTATAATAACATGCCGAACAATGATGATGAACATGTTCATGTTAGCATGCTCATGCTAGCATTTATTTCAAGGTACCAGCAGCTTTGCAGAACCGCTAGCATGGCTGTAGACTTGTGAAGCTTTGCTGTGTCATTTCTCTTTAATTCACTTTGGATATAAAAATAAACAAAACATTTTGAATCAATTCAATAATTTAATTTTGCAAATTGATTTTTTTTTCCAGCATAAACGAGCGCCCTGGATATTTTTGTTGTAAATGATCAACAAATAGCCTAAAGTTTAATCACTGAGTAGTCTGATGTGTTTCCAGTGTGTGTGCTGCATTAATTCCCTCATGTGATTTTTGCAAGCCAAACTGTTTGTGTTGCGCAGCAACAATATTTTTTCCTCTTTGCTGGAAGAAATGGCTGCAATAGGCTCCTCAGCATGGCAAAATCATAGTCTAGAAAAGTCAATAGGCACATAAACACTGTAGGATTCGTTATTTTCTCCAGTCCCCTTTCCATCTCTTTATACCTCTATCTTTATCTAAATGTATCAATATAACATGAAACATCATTACACGCACGCATTTCACCTCTTGGATTCACATATTAAACCATAAAATGTCCACCCAAAAAAAATAACTCACATATGTTACTCTCATTATCTTGGACAGTTCAGTCTAGATATGTTTCCATGGAAACGCCTGGTCTGGCCTAAACACCGAAGAGCGCCAAGACTCTTATCTTGATGTCATTAGTTACACTCTGAAGCTGCTAAAGTGAGTTTAAAGGCTCTGGAAAACACATGCTCTGGTTAAAGCACTTTGTGGTTCAAAGGCTAAAACACCAATTCTGTCACAAGGTTACGAAACCATGTTCATTTGGTCAGATTGGTATTAGTGTGTCATAGCTGTGGACAGATGCAACAGGCCCCTCGGATACCTTGGGGAGATTCTATTTCAGGGAGATTTTATGGAGGGACGTTTACATGTTGGACATTATCCTGAAGTCTTTGTCGCTGACTCATACACTACAAGTTGCCTCATTTATTGCCACAGAAGAGATTATCCACCTCCTGCTGTCTTAATAGAAACATGAAAACAGTCCTTCCCATAGCCAACAGTTGACACCACCGCATCTTATCTGTGGGATGATTACTAGGGGCCTTAGGTCATCCACCTTGTTAGTCTTGAAGTCAGCGACATCACGCGTGCAGTCGCAGAAATTATAAGCATGTCATTAAAGTCTCAGAGCTGATCCGCAGGGTGTCCTCTCAGCTGGTGAGGTCATGTCACATGGTGTTTATAGAGATGAGATGGGCCTGTTGTGAGCCAAGACGCTTGCATCATCACTTTCTGCAGCACGCAATCATTTTACGGTCATGCATACATGCAGTACGCATGTATATACCAATTGTGTGCAACGCATTATAGCTAAAGCTGCAGATGTTGTGTATTCCAGCTCATGTAACATTTCAAGTTGAATCGTCTCTCAGGCTATTTGCTGTGGAGTCTTTTCTAAAGTAATCCACTTCTCCCTCAGGGACCTTTTGGCTTTAAGCACTGTTGCACAAAATTGGATAATTTGCATCGCCTCGCTCACTAAAACCTGTTTTGTACTTGGCTAAATCTTGTTATTCAGCTGAGTTAATGCAATTTAAAGGGCTCTCATTGTTAGGGACTACATTTGGAAAGAGAAGTGTCAGATTATTTGAGGCAATTTGAGGCAAAATTTAAGAAAATAAAGCAAATGGAGACAGTAGGGACACTTTATTTAGTATGAACTATGGCTCAGTGTAACACAGTGAGATAATTCAGGTATTTTAAAATCAATCCCGTTGGATCAATATTATTAAAAAGGTCTCTAACACCATCATCTTTTAGTACCTCACTGTTGTCTCCTCCCTCAGTTTCATCCTGTTTTTTATTACCTGATGGCTCCCAATTGTTCCCAGATAACAAAACATAATAAGAAATGAGTGTGTGTTAATCCCAAAGTCTCAGTTCCCCCCCGTGTTCCTCTCTGTACCACCACATTATCTCCCTGTGGCGTTACAGCAGTGACAACGTCTCCGGGTGACACTGCTTGTCCTGCCAACAATAAAGACCAAATTGAAGTTGCAAAATGAAATCGGACACCTGGCTCTCTGTGGTACCCAGGAGGCTTTGCTCATTGATCGGCTAAATGAGCTGATTTTGAGTGCTATCTGATAAGTTTTATTTTTTTTATATATTCCTGTTATAATATGGCATTTAGGCCTATTTGTCAGAGGCAACATTTAGGCAGTTCAGAACAGACAAGACTTTGTGAAGGTATCCCTGTCTCAGTAAACCATATGCACCACTGTCTTTTGTAAGTAAACATTATTGTTTCAGTTAGTTTTTTCTGTTTAGTTTTTCTACTTTCCATTTCAGCTAGCTAAAATGTTTTTTCGCACCTAGTTTTTCGTTTTATTAATTATAATAACCTTGGTTACTGACAGAAAAGGACAGAGGCCCTGTGGTCGGGACCAGCTGAATGCAAAGCAGAAAGTAAAAAGACTCTATATGCATGATTTACCATCGTTACGGCTTGTCAAGTTTGTTAAAGTCATGTCATGTGTTTTGTATTTTCTGTTTTATCGTGGCGTTCAACTTTTCCCTCTTATTTCATGCCTCTTGACTTATTGGCCTTGTGCGTTTCCTGCTCCTGTGATTGTCTGCTGCCCTGGCTGTTTCCACCTGTGCTCCCTTCCCTGGTGTGTATATTGTCTCCGTCTCCCCCTGTCCTGTGCCAGACCGCCTTGTGTCGTCGTGTCAGCATCCTATTCAGTGTTAGTGGTCTGTTGAGAGTGTTTGTATTCAGGTTTGTATTTGTCAGTAAGTATTTTTTGGATTGTGTCTGTTTTTGGTGCCTTGTCTTTGCTGATCGTGTTCAACAATAAACTGCAGCTTTTTTAGCCTCTGGTCATAACATAACAGCTATACCATTAAAACACCATCAGATGTGTTTACAGTCTCTTATGCTGTAACGATATAACATTCTAGACTTAGACTTTTTTCTTTATTTGATCCCCCATAGGGGGAAATTCTCATGTTACAGCAGCAACAATAGTACAGGGAGAGTGAAAAGAAGCAATAGTAACAGAAAAAATAGCAATAGCAAAATAAATATAAATATCAATATATGGCTGTGATGAAATAAATATTTTCACTATGGGATATTTACACTTTGGTTCAACAGGTGCAGTGATGTACAGATGAAGATATGGGGTTTAAAAACGGCATGAGGGCTCATATTGAAGGACTTCCTCAGTAATAACGTGGACTAAGAGACTCCAACCGCAGCAGCCGCGCGCACTTCACACACTTCACAAACCTATCATTCAACTGTCTGACTGCCATGATGGAGAAGGATTAAATTTGTGGTGTTAAATGGTGTGTGGCTCCATTTACAGAGTCTTTTTCCCAGCGAGTTCCTTACTTCAACACGCCTCAGAGTATTAACTTTGATTCAGGATGGCTTCTCCTTCCAGGAGCCCCGTTCACTCCTGAGTTAAGCTGCTGCCTGTGGGAAAAGTGAGATAAAATGTTTATCCAGTGTTGGAATGACGCGTGATAGCATGCGAGGGTAAAACATCTCACTGTTATGAAGTGTTTCGCATTCCATATTGTGTTTCCTTTGTACTCAGTTGTCAAGCAGCTGCAGTGTTAGAAAAAGCAGTTTCAAGGTCAAATGTGATTACTGTTTCCACTTTAACTATCTGCTCGTTCATAACTGTATGAAAGGCAAAGGGAGAAGAAAGAAACATGCTTTGGTTTAAGAAACATCTCACTTTAGGTTAAAAACTGGAATCTTGCTCAAACATTTCTGTATAGAATAATATTGCAAGATTAGCAAGACCTCCCTCTTCTCCTCATACACCAACACTCTGAATTTAATTAGATATTGATCCTTTTAATATTAAAACTAAATGTGTCATTGATTGAACAACCAGTTTTTTGGGGTTTTTTTCTTGTTAGCCGCGCAGAATTTAGAATAGGGATTCAAAGTGAATTTCTGTGCCATGTTTCATCAAGTGAAAAAGCAGCTGAGATTGATCTGAGTTTGAAAGTCTTAACTTGTGGCTGGCCGGGCATTCAGATGATGGATGGTTGATATATGCGTCAGATCTAATTAAAGTGTCTGTCTCTGGCAGAAGAATACTCCAGCGACTGGTCCCAAAATCACACTTAAAAGAGTAAAAGTGCCATCAAAAATGATGTCAGCGCGAGCGGACGTGTGAATCGTTGCTGGCATCATTTTAAAGGGGCGATAGGTCTTTCTGTTCCAGCAGCACTTGAAAGGTCATATGGATAATTCCTATAATCTGATAGATCTTTTAGACTCATCAGAGCCTTTTGAAATGCATTGTCTAGAATGACTCATCATAAAAAGAATACAGATATGCCTTAAAACGCTGGTTCTGCTCGACACAGAGTTCTTCGTGAAAGCAGAAAGTCAAAACAGTGTTGCAAGAAAATGCGTTGAGAACAACACAGAGGGCGGCTTCGTGATATAAATTCAGCTCTTGCGTATCTAATGTGATTGGTTAGAGGCCACATGTGAGAGATATTCTATCAGGGACCAGCAGGTAAAATCAATACCAGATCCGAGGTCTAAATGCTTTCTTATTTCACACGACTGAAAAGTTATCAAAGTGGATTGTTACACTTGACCTGGTTTGATAATGTGAAATATGTATGGAGAATGCAGCAAAGCTTGCACACACACACACACACACACACACATGCATAGTTATTTCCTCACTTGACAAGTAAAACCTAAACAAGAGGTCTCTGACGGCCCCTCCTCACACAAACACAGTCCACCTCCCTGAACGTGGCGAGAACCAAGAACCGCAAAACAGCTCTGATGAAAGACAATCAAACATGCGCCGTTTGATATTCCCTGCTTGGAACAAGGACACACACACATAAAACCTCTAAAGAAAGCATGCAACAACTTCACACACGCAGACACACGCTTTTGAAGTATGTATGCATGTCAGCTTGACCACAACGAGACATGTTTTTCTCTGCGACCAGCGTTTCATGCCTTCGCACTGCGAGGAGTAAACAGCAAACCACACTAATTTGGTGTTTGATTAGTGCAGCGAAGAGACAGAATGAAAAAACACAATAAAATAGAGGCTAATAGAGAGCGCGTTGGGGAGTGTGAGAGTGTATAGCAGCCATCTGGCCATGTGGGGAGATGAGAGGCAGCCGGTGTTTGGAGCAAAGGGTCCCTCGCACCGTTCCATTCCTCTATCGTCAGATCTCCATGTTTACCCTGCTCACCGCTGGGACTGAGGCACCTCATTCTCCCTAATCCAGCCAGCCTGCACAGCTCCTCATCTAACATAACTGGCTGGAAGGATGTTTATGTTTTCCAGGATTTTGGGAGGAGGGTGTGCAGAAAGAGAGAGAGAGAGGAGGAAGAGGGATGGGGCAGAGGGAGAAGGAGTGCCAGGTAGAGCTCTGACAGTAGCTTCTGCCTCCTCAGGGAGCCCTGTTGTTGGAAAAAGCACTGGTTGAATTTAAGTAAAGGGGACATCCCTGATCCTTTGGTGGAGCCCATCATTCCAGGCTCATGTTGTGTGGACGATCTTCAGTCAAGCCCACACAAGCTTTTTCAAATTCCAGACAAGATTCCAAGGTTTAGAATGATGCCAAATGTGTCTTACAGAATTACAGGGAAATGTGTGTAAAGTGATGCAGATGGAGTCTATAATTTTCCACTTCAAATAATGGGGCAGCCATAAAAAGAGGAATCTTGGATTTAAATATTTCATTGACTAGTGTAAAGAAAGAGTAAAAACATGACGTACTGATTTTAAGTCATTTAGACGTTTCCTCTTAACATAGTGGAGCCCGAAAAAATGAACTCAGGTTTGACTACTACTGTGAATATTATGAGTGATGAAGCGCCGTGACAAGCAGGTACGGAACACACTGTTATCAAACAAGAGAAGAGAAATCTTTAAAGCTACTTAATGGGAGATCTAAGGGGAATATTATGAACATTAGTTTTAATTGGATAAACGGCACTTAGGTCAGTGAAGCACAGCTGCTCCAGGAAATTACTCATGTAAAACTAAACATGTCACTTCCTGTGAATTCCAAAAGGTACGAAAGAAGTAGTGTTTCCCTGTAAAAGTGAGTTAATGCTAGAATATGAGTATGCCGTATGCAATATTCAAACTAACTAACTTCTCCTGAAAAGCTGCGATTAGTCACTATTCTCTTCCCACAGCTTCCACTCCTATAACACATCACGGAAACTTCGAGCCACGTGAGCAAAACCTGCAGGATGTTTGAGGCTCTGCGGTGTGTCATGCATCCAAAAGCTAACCTCAGCACTGAACTGAGCAATGAGCTTTCAGCATATTTGTTGGGCAATCATTCCTCAGACTGTTACTGAGGCTGGTAGTGCCGCACAGAACCTTGACTTGGTTCAGTGTTTTGCCTCTTTCATCAGAGCAAACCTCCAGCCAGTGTTTCCCTAGAGAGACTCAGCTGCCTGAATTCCCAAACTCACATTCAGGAAACAGCTAATGCCCTTTTAACCCTCTCTGCTTGTGTGTGTGTGTGTGTGTGTGTGTGTATGTATGCATCATTTTCTCCTATGTCTTTTCCCTTAAACCTGGAAAAAGTGACTCATTACAGTGAAAGTGTCTGCTCGTGTTGGGGAGCACTGAGGTAACAGCTCAGTATTTCTACAGTGTCACAGTCTGGAGAGCAGCACTGTATCCAATACCTTTTTGTTGCTGTCCCAATGGCTGCGCAGCCATAGCAGCAACAGAAGAGCCGGTGTAAATCAAAGCGGATCGTCTAAAGGTGAGCGTAAAAAAAGTCTCAGAAGACCCTGCAAATATTTTTCAGTTCTAAATTCTTGAAATGAACCGTTTCCACATGCTCTGCCAGATGGTTGAGCAGCCTGCTGTAGTGTGGATCCACAAAACCAGACAAACTGTAATATGATCCCAAGGAAGCTTCGAGGGCTGCATGAATAAGGAACATTCATATTTGATTAATGGCGTGTCAACAGCCAAATACCAAATTTTTTTTTTTCCTTTGGCTGCGTGGATTAGAGAGCAATTTGTCTAGGCACTTTAGCTGGTAAACAAACTGTATTCATAAAGGAAAAACTAAATGACATCTGCCATTAATACAGCCGATCTTATGTGCTTACAATGACACCTTACAAGGAGCAGACTACTATAGACATTCAAAGCCAGACAAAATGCTGCGAAAGTGTTCAATGGACTCAGAAACATTCACATTTGATTACAGGCCTGCTGTTTGTAAGCCACTAGCTGATTTGTTCATCGTGCATTTACTATCGTGGCTCATGGCAATTGACCCGTGGACATTTGCTACAGTAGAGCCCGTACTCTGCTTATCGTGACAAATCACGACTGCTTACATGCTCATCTTTTCTCTCTGCAACATGTTAATGATTAGCTGCAAACACCCAGAGGCAAGGAAAAACAGAAGCGCATAAAACTTGAACTATCTCAGACGAGGCAACGGTGTCCAAGTCTGTTCAAAACGAAGACAGAGCGTATAAAAGAAGCCAAATCTACCAGGAGAGGAATTAGGGCTCTGTAGGGAATTTGGATGACTCACAAGCAGCCAAGCAAAACATTAGACAGACACAATCACACACACACAGATACACACAGATTCACTGCTTGTATGTGTGTGAATTCCCGGGGAGCAGATTTCTGTTGGCATGGCTCTAGAAACAAAAAGATGGCCGTCAACAGCTGCTGGCAGTTTAGGACAGTCTTGAACATTGACACCTCCCACACATCCAGCAGTGAGCTGTTGGACAATGTTCAAGTAGTGTAGGCCTGTCTAAACAAGCCATCCAAAGACGTTAAGCTGCTTTGTTATTGCGACCTTGGGGAATGCACTAGTTGCTGTTCATTAAGTCATATTATGGGACACCTACATAATTCAGAGATTTTTACATTTTGGATCACAGAGAGTGGGTGATAAAGACTATCATAGTCCTATTACAGTATATCCTACTCAGGATTTAAAGTCACTGCTATGAGGCCTGTAACCTCATCAGGTAATGTAGGACTGTTCCAACAAATAAATACCAGAATTACGATACTTTTTTATAGAGACCCTGGGAATGCAGTCGTCGCTTATCATTAAGTCATATTGTTGGACCAGAGTTATTTAAGGTCACAGAGGCAAAGTAATAAAAAACCATAAAATAGTGTTGCTTTTCACCAATTTAACTCTGTTAAATCCCCATAAAGACTCTGTGTGTTTCTTCTAAGTCCATTTACCATTGTGTCTAAACAAGTAAGTAAATAAGTAAGTAAGTTTTTTGGTGACCTTAGGAATGCACTGGTTACTGAACATGTTTATTGAGTTATTGTTTGGGATACCTACTTAAAAGCCCTAAAATATGCAGATTGCACTTTTTAATGTCTTCTCAACATGAATATATGTCGCTGGTGTAACTGCTGACCTCCAAACTCATCATCTCTCTCTTTCTCTTGCTCCATCTTTCACTAAATGTGCGTGAAAACGCTCTGTTTAGATTTGGCTCCATTTATGAAGTCATAAGGGGATCTGTTGATCATGTGACCTCCCCCAACTCCTCAGCGGGCCGACTGTCCCCACCCTCTTAAAACCCCCTGAATCCACCTTGCTGTCCGCCATTGGTTTTTCCTTATTAACGCCAGCTCCTGGTAACATGAAGGCGTCGACGGTGAGAGCAAAGCGGCAGGTTGTTTGTGTTCTGTCTTGTGTGAGAAAAATACGTTTTTTGAACATTAAAGGTCCAATATTATGCTAATTTTTCACTTCATATTTGATTTTGGAGATCCTATTAGAACAAGTTTACATGGTTTAATGTTAAACAAACACATTATTTTAGTTATACCAGACATGGCTGCTGCAGCTGTAGCAGAACAGCACCATCTGCATGCTTTGCTTTTGCAAAGCCATATGACATCATAAGGGGAGCCAAATCTAAACGGCGTGTTTTACTGAAAGATGGAGCAGGAGAAAAAGAGAGAGGAAGGTCTTTTTCTCCTAGTTGACAGTGTGCAGGCACAGCAGGGACACACATTTCTGCTGAAAAAACATTAAAAAGTGCGTTTTGCATAATATGGGCCCTTTAAACCATGCAATTCTGTTCTAGTTGGACCTCAAAACACAGGTATGAACTTCTAATGAACTTTTTAATGATCGTTTAAGGTTTGACTCACAGAGACAGGGTGATTAAAAACTTGAATGCAAAAATTGTTTTGCCACCATTTTGGTCAAATGTGTGTCACTGTAAAGATACAGACAGTCTGTTAGCGGACTCCTATTTTTACCACAGGCCTATTGGGGCTTACATTTGTAATGTAGCTTATGTGATGATTATATGACGTCCTTGTGAATGTGCTCTGCTATTTTTTCATAAAGACAATAGTCAAACTAAGAATAACTGATTTGAGTTTGGAGTCTAAAAACCCCAACCATGGTGCTATTAAAACACCATAGATGGACAATTGTGACTTTATGTAGCCCATAAACATCCACCCAAAGCCTCCACTGAGATCACTCAAAGGTTTCCATTAGCGTCCACTCACTTCAAACAGACTCCCAAAACATGCAGCCGTGCAAACGCACTCTACGTGGTGGTGTCACACTGTACGTGATTGGCGGGAGGGTTTGTGTGTCTGGGAACCTGCTACTGGTTCCACACACACACACACACACACACACACACACACGGAGCCGCAGTCAGACAGACGGTCTCTGCCCTGAAACGGCAGCAGGGAAAACAAACTCTCCTCCCGCCGCTCGCAAACCAGCAACAGTCGCAGAAGTGAAGTGGAGGCGATGTTTAACGCGAAATGCTCCCGCGCAGCGTGAGGGGACAGTGGACCGCGAGGGAGAGCGCGCTCAAAGTGGGCGAACCGTGACAGCAGCTGGAGAAATTCACGCAGGGGTTTGGGGACCGCACGTGGAAAAGCAAGCATCGCTCAAACAAATCGGTAAGTGACGCTAACTCCACTGCGCACTTCGACTCGAGGAGATTTAATGGTGACAAAGACAGTTTACCGAGTGGGAAAAGTTTAATTGGTGCTTTTGTGCCCACGTTGGAGCTTTGTGTTTGTGTGTGTTTTCTCTGGCGTTATTGTTCAGCCATTTACTGCGTCAACAAGCTTTCAGACACTTTGCCGAGGAATCGGAACAAGTGCGCCAATTAGCCGAAAGTGCTCGTGCTGGTGTTACACTATAAACGTACCGGTGGTTTCCCTTTTGGTTTCCCCGTTTTTTTTTTGTTTTATTAATCTTTCTACTGAGCTTTCGGGGGCAAAGTTGTCGTTGAAGTGCTTTTGCCTTTTAACCGACAATTCACGTTAATTTGCTGCACCAACGTTGTCGTTTTTTTTGTGTGGTGTGTTGCTCCTGGAGGTGAACCGCGCCTCCCTGTCCTGGAGCTGTGTTTATCACCTGAGGCTGCGGTCACGGTGTGCTGAGAGGAAACCAGAATGCATTCTTGTGTCAAGGCCCAAATCGTCCTATATTTGATCAGAGCTAGGCTGGCCCATGTCCTGTACATGACTTGGAAGTGCAAATATTCCAGTGAAATTCCTGTGAATTCTGGGTGTTGTCCAACTTGAACAGCTGAGCGTTAGCTGTGTGATCAGAGTGTTTGCTCATATAGCAAAACAATACTCCTCTTTAATGTGATCACCAGCTTAACTTATAAAATCCTCAATGTCTTGTGTGGGCACATGTTAAGGCTCTGAAGAATTCTGGTGATGGTGGTTTTTGTGCCAGTTGGTCAATCGCCCTGATGCTGGCGGAAATAATCAATATATTTGATTAACATTACATTGTAAATGTTAGATACATCATTTGGGTAATCATTGGCGGTTGCTTTTCTCTTAGCGGTCTCATAACCAGACTGAAAACAGGGTTTTGGATATTAATGTCTGGTGGGCTTGCTTATGTGTGCTAAAGCTGAACTGGTCCAAGGCACATGGAAACTAAGCAGCTCCTTAGGGCCCCGAGGTGGCCCCTGGGCTCAAACAAGCAAATTACAAATTGATATTGTCAATTAGAACACTTACATTTCCTAAATAGTATCTTCTCGGGAGCATCCTTGTTTTGGTTGGATGGGATGGTGCGTTTTTTGACATTCTTATTCAAAGGGTGCTTCAGAATTTCTAAATATGTCCGAAATTGGAAATCCAAGGCTTGAATCTTCACGCTGAACCCCCTGAACTGTGTTTAAATTTAGTTTAAGTTGTTATATATTTACAGTTAAATGTTTTTATTTCATTCATTTTGTTATTATTCTTGATTATTAGTTATGTTTTTAGGCTCCAGAAGTGCTTGGTTTAGCTCAGTGCTAAATCCAAAGAAGGATGTTTGGCTCCGATTAGCTGCGAGGCTCGCAGTGGCATTAACTGAACCACTTACGTTAAAATATTGCTTCTTCCTATGCAAGAGTTCAGGGCTTAATTTGCTCTGGCTTGCCATAAAAGATAAGCTTGTACCTCTGCTCATACTTCAGTGTCCAATTACAGTCAGCACAGTTTAAACTGTCGAGCTGGCTGCCTCCCTGTGTGTCCACCAACTCCTCCTCTTCTGTTGGCAGAGAGGACAGATATCCTTGGAAGAGGATATAAAAACATAAAGAGCCTTGTTTCTTTAGTGGATCATATAATGAAAAGAGGAACAAAAACCTGCCTGTCAGTGTGTGTTTCTGACAAAATGACACGGAGTCCCAGAGGAATCTGAATCACTGAGAGTGTGGTCACCCTCTTTCCTCACAAAAACGATTCTCTTCCTCTGCGCTGTGATTATAAGCAACATCTCTGTTTTGCAATACATTTTAATAGAGAAGTTGTAAAATTGAGCTGGTAGTGTTTTTATTTTCTCCGTTTACCTCAGGATCTTTGCTGATTTTGCTCATTATTCTGGCTGTGTGCACTGACATTGCGTGGTTGCTTTCACTTTTCACTTGTATATTGTTAATGCCTCAAGCTATTGCCCCAGTGTACAATTGAGCCATTGTGTTAATGATCCCTGCAGTTGTGTTGGGAAGTGATCAACGTTTGCTTTTCTACTGTTTACCCACCACTGTAGCGTTCCTCCCAAATGTTTTATTGCCATAAGGTGCTTGGCTGTAAAGGATGTGCTCATTTGGGGGACTGGCATGTCATTAATTTATTCACGGGTAGCCCTTGCCTCCCTGGCACTATATAACTATAGCAAGCAAAATGTATAGGCCCTTCCACATCTTTTTGTTTTGAGGGAAAAGATTAAGGTCCTATTCAATGTGCTATTTTGATAGAAAGCTATTCTTTTTTGTGATCAATGATGTTTATTATTTTAGTACATAAATTAGACATCAGCAGGATGTACAGTATCTTTACCTTATGTCTCACAGAATACAAAATGCATTAGTTGCCTCATATATTGTGAAGAAAACACAACTCACATTAAAGACACCTTTTACTGTGGCAGGATAAATAAAAGAACAGTGACATTTATGAGAAGGATGCTGTACCGAAAATGGTTCATCCTCTCCTCTCATGCTCCGTGCTCTGAGAGCATTTTCAGATAAACTGCTGTAATGCTCCCTCAAGAATAAAGTGGCCTACAAATTGCAGTAGTAGCATCTCTCAGCAAAGCCAATTATGGATGCTTACATGGGTTTCCCCACTACATGGGTTTCCCCCTGAAAATCAGCTCGATCACTACGGCAGGGCGTCACAGAGTCTTCAACTGTGTGACACCTAAAATCTGTGTGCTGTTCAATTAGCCAACCTTCTCTCCCGTAAACTTTTTGCCTCGCCAGCATTGTCATGCACACAGTAAACGGTGTGATTCACGCTCTGACTTACACATGAAAAGACTCTTCTTTTGGATTTGGTCGTGTGGAATCCAGATGCCCCGCTGTCTCTAAAGCAAGAACAAAATGACAGTTTTTCACCGGAGTGTGCTAAAATAAAGTGCTAGGAGAGAGAGGGAGAGCAGTTCAGAGCTTGAAAGTCAATGAAGGAAATGGAGCGCTAGAATTTGGAGAACACGGTTGAGTTGCAGCGTTGCCTGTAATTTCTGTGGAGAGACTTTGAGATAAATTATAAAGCTTGGTGATGGCTGTTGAGAATTCCTCGAGCCCTGTGTATTTTACTTGCTTTCAGACCTGCTTTAACATACTTAAACAACAGCATGGCAGATTTGACTAAATCAAGCATATTGGAAGATTTCGTGAAGCCTGAGATGGCAGAAGAAGTGTGTTAATGAGCTTTATTGTCTGGCACGCACATCGAGTTGGTTCTTATGCAGGGATTTGGTTTTCCTCCCTGAAGT
Source organism: Pempheris klunzingeri (assembly GCF_042242105.1). NCBI lineage: Eukaryota > Metazoa > Chordata > Actinopteri > Acropomatiformes > Pempheridae > Pempheris > Pempheris klunzingeri. The sequence goes on along the minus strand of NC_092024.1, from coordinate 16,113,103 downwards.
CTTACCGAGCTTGAATAAGCTGTCCTACCCATGTGCTTGTTTTTGACTTTGCGTTAACAAAAATGTGTTGTTCTATAGTGCACTACACTCTGCAAGGTTATTTCACAGAAGCCAATTCTTAGACTTGACTGACGTATTTCACAATCTAGGCTCAAAGTAGAGCTACCACAAGGAGAGTGTGTCGTTTGATTCTCCAAGTGCAGTTTTGGAGTAGTACATTGAAGAAATACTGCTAAAATGATGAGCTCTCTTTCACTGGCCTTCATGTCTTGCGTCACGAAATACCAGAGAGGGTTTTTCCTCAGCAGGAGCTGGGGTGTAGTTTTAGAGCACAGTAATTCTTGGTGTTATTGGCCCTTATCAACCAAATGATACTTAAGTAAGTGACCTGTGACTGAAATGTTTTTACTGTGCACGTCAAGACTGATTTCTTCTTATTTGTAGCTTGATGCAGATTTAAATACATATCCGCCTGGCGTTGACACCGCAAAGACAGCAGGGTAGACAGCATAATCTCTCAATTATTTTATGAGAGGTAACATTCACCATCTGTTCACGTGGCGATGTTGGATACCACTCGGTCAAAATGACACTGTCGTGTGACATCACTCTTTAAAGATGCAATCTATGAAGATGTGTGCGCTGTGGGAGGTCTTTCTGTAAAACTCACGCCTCGTACAGAGCCATGGGTCAACATGAAAGACATGCTTGAGGGGCTGCAGATGCAGCGTGTTTTATTTCTTTCATACATCAGTGTGGAATGAAAGAAACTACTTTGTCTTCCAAAGTCAGATGGGAGTGGGGAGTAGACACGGGGGATAAATTGCTTCTAGAAGAGGATTATATTATGTTTGACTTGGTTATCTTGCCAGATATCATTATATTGTAAATTTTGTAGTGTAGTTCTTTTGTAAATCACACTCATTCAGCTAAGGATTAGTCTACACCCAAAGTGCAAGTGAAATACCTAATATTGCTCTCCTTTTTGTTCTCAGCTGTCTGTCTGAAGTTCCTTGTCTTGTCTTACCCGCAAGCAAAAAAATGTTTGACACACTGGTGCAATGCACCTGTATACATTTGCTGCACTTGTGTATTTTAAGCAAACCGTTGCCCCTGTCTCTCAAAGACCGAACACGGAGCTCCAGGAATAGCATCTCTGTTATTTTAATTGACTGATTCTTAGCATCAGTCCAAGACACGACTATTCTTGTTTTTGCTGGGTTCTTCAAGGCAGGCTTTACAGAAAAGGGATTTCATAGCATTCTCACGGTTGAAGCCGTCAGAATCTAAAAGGGAAAATCTTGGCTGTACAAAGTTAAGCTCAAGTTATAATGCCCATTCAGTGGTGGGTGTTCTCTAAGAAGTAAAGATGAGGCATAAAAATGTTTTCCCATGCTCATCAGTTTTTATAATGTGTGCATACACATACATTTTGGTATGCCTCACCCCTGCCCTTACCTTAACCCAAACTTAATTCTGTTGTCACTCTCATGGCCCATGTCCTCACAACACATGTTGTGCCCACTAGTCCACATCCATACTGTGGCTCACTACTTCATATCTACAGTTTGTGATTGATTTCCACTCTAAATAATTCTCACTCCAGCTGCCACCATTTTAATTACATGAGCAGCACAGTAAATATACCTGGTAGTTCCTTGCTCGGTGGATTTTTTTTAGCCTGTGCCACCTGAAGGTTTACAGTTGAGTTTTTATGTCTCTCTACAGGAAATTAAAGACACAACTTCAATTCAGTGTGATAAGGCCCATATCATCCACCTGTCCTTTGGGCCCCTTCCCTGTGCTCCTGCAGCCTCTGCAGCTGTGGCAGGTTCCCATGGGCTTGTGGGCACAGGCTACAGAGCAGGACTAAAAGAATCCTAAAAGAAAAAGCTGTGCAGCCAACTCAAAGACCCCACTCAAATGAGGTCCCAGGAGAGCCATGAGCACCGACTGAACAGATTTCACATTAACGCACTGGGCAAGAGGGGAGCAAGAGAACGAGCAGGAACAGTGCTGCTCCTCTGACTGCCTGGCAGTACACAGCCGCAGCTGATGAAGTGTTTTTGAAAGGGGCTCTGCTTGGAAATGGGGTGATAAGCAGCCGTAAAATATATGTATGTAGTTTTCACTGCCACAGCAGCTCCTTGGCTCCCTCCAATACAAGTGCTCAGCCCTGCACTGTGAGCATTGCATAAGACTGCTCAAAGTCAAACCAGAAGCTACGCATTGTAGCTGGCTACATTTCACTTCCTAGAGGCTCCTGTCTGCCTCCTCCTCCTCCTCTTCCTCCTACTTGTTTTCTTCCTCACATCCCCCATCCCCTTATCCCTCCTTCCCGTCATGCTTCAGTGGGCCACCTGAGGGGGGATATGTGCTCCCCTTTGCCTGGTGACAGCTTGCAGGGAGACGCAGGCAGCCTTCTCAGCTGGAGGAAGTAGGAGAACAGGGAGAGATGCTATGGATTAGGGCTTCCACAGAGAGGAACTCCGCTGGGCTGGTTTGCTACTAGAGAGTAAACAGACCAGTGATTTTCAACAATTAACCTTGATTTTCCGTTTTTGTTTTCTTCATTGTACCACCCAGTAACCGAGAAGGGAAGAAGACATAAAATCATAGATACTTAGGGGATCAAGGGAATTTGGGGAAATTACAGTGCATATGTAAATGAGTATGAATACAGATGTGTGCAGTATAATCAGGGACCAAAATTAACACCCATCCGGTACCAAATGAGCGTAGATTTTCCATTTAGTGAGTAAATCTGGAAGACCATCTGCCAAACTGTTGGGTAAATAATTGTACCAAAATAGTTCTGTAATAAAAATCATTGCTTAAAGGCTCTACCACACTTTGGTGTCATTTACTAACACACTGCTTCTGGACTCGCTGGGTCAGAGTTTGAGTTTGCTGCAGGTTTCATTATTCTTCATAATGTGGCTCATATTGTTTGTCATAGTGTAATATTTCCACTAACATTGCAAGTTTTAGATTTAACAAAATTATTCCGGTTCAAATTTTGTTCTGGGCTCCTCTTAAGCTTATATTCAATACAATACCTTATTATTTCAATGAAATACACTGAAACAAAGGTATATGTGACACAATAAAGCAGTTTATCATCTTGGCTAGTAAAAAATATGTATAATGAGTATAATAATGCATGTACCATATACATTGGCAGACGCATGATATAAGTACAAATTTGCAATTGCTTTTCTCCTCAAAAATGAAATCTAAAATCCTAACCAGAAATAATAAACTATTGTCCTCAAATTGCATAGTATCACTGAAAGCTCTGGTGCACACACGTTGAACTTCCATCCTTTGTAAACATGAAAGTGCTCAGTATGTGAAAAAGCTTGTTATTCAGAGGACATGAAGTCAAAGTCTGTTGAGTGCTGTACTGTTGGTGCACTTTGAAGTTGGACTGGCACAGCACAGGTCATGCAGTCTTTATCAGAGCTCAGTATGAGCTGCACACACAGCCCAAAGCACAGTTTTCCGCAGTTTTTACATGGTGTCTGGCTTGCTTAAAAAGCCCTGATTGAGCGAGCTTTCCTGCTTCTGACAGAGGGTTGAGTGCGAAACAACTTTGTCTAATGATCAAGGGTATCTTATTTTTATAGGAAGGTTTAAGGCTTTTTCCCAGCCATAGAGTTTGGATGTTGGATGCCTTTTTAAATTCCAAAGAAAGGCTAATTTATTAGCCCCACTAATTACTTTCCACAAAATCTTGGCCTGGGTTTTTGTTTACTGTTAAGTTTTGCATTGCTGATGGAGCAGGGAGGAAAAGAGATGAATAGAAAGAGAGGCTATCCAAGGTAAACTGCCTGAAACTGAATCAAGTGCACAAAATAAAACTAACTGTAAAACTAAATTAGTGAGCCACTCATATTTCTATCTGGGCCTTTTATGGGACATGTACACAAGAACTTAAACATCTTTACACCATAATCTAGTATAACACGGTGGCTTTTCGATACTTTCTGCCTTTGAGAAACATTTACTGTAAAATGTTTGTGGGTAACTGTCAGAAAATTGATGATTTAACTCATTTTATCAACCCCTCTTTACACGTTACACACATTATCTTTGCATATAATTCATTTCAGTGTGAAACGACCACTAAATGCTTAGAAATGACCATATAACTGAGATGCTGAGTACTACTTAGTGGAGGACTATTTATTAGATTGCATTATATTGTAGCCACTGCATTGTGTAAAGCTTTTACATTCCAGTGTTGTTGAAGTGTTCCTTCTGGCCTGACGTAATCCTCCTTTAACAATGGTCACCAGTCAACAATAGCAGCCTTTCAGTCACTAAGTTTGGGGGTGGAGGAGTTGGCTTGTGCACTTTTTACTGCTCCTGTAAACATTGCACCACCGCAGGCTTTATTTTACAATAATCTGTGAGTAGAACTTTGACTCCAGTTGCTTCTTCTCAGCCGCTGAACACTCACTCTAAAGCCTGCTGCGCCGTTAGAAAACAGCTTAGTGTCCATTGTTGATTAGCAAGCCAGTTTGATGAAGGCATTGTAGTAGTTCATCGACTAGTTGAAACTGACGGACAGATTGGCTCATCATGGTGGCCTGTGTGGTATGTGGTTGTGAGTGCTTGTGTGAATGTGTGTGGCTGAGAAAATGATTAAGCTCCACAGTCCTCATGAGAGCAGTTGGACCTAATTAACCCACTTCTTTATGACTGTATACTGCATTTAAACACAGTTAGGCCAACTAAGCACAGTTTCCTCTGACACCATCAGACATATTGTGGTGTCTCTTGAGGTATATTCCCCAATACTCTCACTAGTAGACATTGGTTTGTAATAATAGAAACATGATTGCTGTTCTGTATAAGTGAGACTTACTAGTGCTATTACCAGCGTTAGCTAAAGGCATTTAATCTCTGCAAGTGGCAGTGCTTCCAAGAAGAACATTGGCATATCATTTAGAGAGACGGAGCACGGAGACACAGAGAAACGCATGGTTATGAACACATAAAAAATTTACAATTTCAACTGTTCTTTGCAAGAATGATCGATGTTAAGGAGTCATTGACAAAAAGGTTGGTAACCACTGCTCTAGTGCTGTCTCGTCATGATTAAGATTTTCTTTGGGCAGCTCACACCATTGAAATATTTTGTCTAAAAATGTCTCAAATGTTGCATCTCTTTCCAGTACCACTCTAGTCCACATAATCCACAGAACATACTCGCAGCTCTTGCGGGAAGTGAGACTTGAGTGTATTGTAAATTGTTAGCTCCATCTTTTCCGCATAATTTAATTTGTTCTTACTCTCTTCTCCTCTTCAGTGAAGAGTGGATCCTCTTTAACTGCTCGCCAGCTATTCACTCCTGCCTACTTCAGAGATGAGTGCCAAATCAGCCATCAACAAGGAGGTCTTCATACCCCATGATGAGAAGATGCTTGCTGCTGTGCAGGTGAAGCGGAGGACCAAGAAGAAGATCCCCTTCCTGGCCACCGGTGGTCAGGGAGACTACATGACCTTCATCTGCCTCTCAGGTTAGAGCACAAATGAAAATAACTTCTCTTCTCTTAGCCTTCCCTCTCTTCACATTAGTTTGTGTTCATATGGCTTCTCTGTTTTTGTCTATGTATGTGTGTGTGTGTGTGTGTGTGTGTGTGTGTGTGTGTGTGTGTTGATTGCGCTGATGTGACCCAAAGTCACATTTCAACATGTCTCCCTTAATTCTCCCACTAATGTTCACACTGATGAGCATGTTTACGTTTCCCCTGCCAATAGGATGACATGCTAAATCAATTTACTGCTGGGCTTTAGGTCAGTCCTTTTAAATGGATTAGATTTGCCACGAAATTGAATAATTGTTTCACCAGAAATTGACTTTTGAATTATATAGGTTTTTTTGCCCCCTATTTGAACGTTAGCTGAGCTATTGCTTGTTAATTGAATTAGCCATGCATATTATTCATAAGGAGAATAGCTAGAGCCTATTAATTTCAGCGCCGGCAGGATTGCTTATGAAGATCAATGACATTCCTTAATTCTACCATTTTAATGTGTAATAAACTCTGCTTTGGCAGCAGCACATCGCATCACTAAAGGTTCAAAGTTATTTAATGGTGACTAGGAGGAATTTAGACTACATCAGTACAGCATGAAGGCCAATACAGACTCTGCGTGGGTTTCAAATTCAAGGTTACCCTCCAGTAGTCTAGAAACTACTTTCACACTCTCAGGCACGAACACAGGTCACAAATTAACCACAGGTATCTAAAAAAATTGGACACTGTTTTTCCAAAGGTTTTATAATGTGCAATTTTCTCTTTAGATGTGAAAATGAGTGTTGGTTGATATTCACCTGTTGTAATGCCAGTGTCCCCATCGCATCCCAAGCAGCAGCCCTCACTTCTATGCCTGTTTGAGCACTGCTGTTCAAAAATGTATTAAAGTCACTGGATGTCCTTGCTGCTTAGGCTGAATGGCCTAAGAGAAATGCATAAATTATTTGATCTTGAAGCTTCCTTGAGTTCTTTAGAATAACGATCACATCAGAATACATGACATTACATTGATATATTAGAGACCGTCTTGGTGGAGAGCTGGTTTGAATCCCAAATATGGCTGTGAAAACTGCGGAATCGGCAGGAACGCTTTCTTACCTTTTGTGTCTTTGTGTCTGCTTTACTCTTGTCACCATTATCTTAAACGGGAACAGTACACAGTAGCGAAGAATGTGTTTTTCACTCGGTTACATATTACCACAAACAAAGGCCGCCCTGAAGACTGTAGAGAGACATAGTGACTGGTGTGTTGTTTTTCTGCAGAGCAGCCATGTGTGAACATAGGGGACCCATGTGTATGACCCTGTGTTAGCAGGGCGGTGTGTCCTTCAGCAAGTCACCACAAAACAGCTTTGTTTAGCATTGGTTCATTTAAGAATGCACATCGTAATTTTCCTGGGCCGAAACATAGACTGTATAAACATAGACTGAACACTGACTGTATAAAAGAAGTGGACAAAGCCTCTGATCTCAGAAGTGAAGCCAGTCTAGTAGTGACTACACTGGTGGTTGGGGGGGCAATGGATGACGCCATGGTGGCTATGTTCACTGCTTATATAAGACAAATAGATGTCTTCAACATACTAGTCTTGCCCAACCAATAGCATATAAAACAGAAAAGTAGTAAATTCTCCTGTTTGAGAAGTTGAAATCATTTTTATCTCATGGCACACAACTCTTTCATTAATCAACCAGTTTGTTCATCACTATTTAAAAGTAGAGGACTTTCACCTTAACATCACATACTGTAGTTAACTTATGTAGAAACATAAACAATACCAAAAGATTTAGGCTAATGATGTATTTATCTAGATTTGCCCATTCAGTACTTGATAATTGCACACTTAACTTGAGATTGTCCCAGTGGGATCGCTCATTGTTCTACACTGCAAAGCTGTGGCCATGCAGTGCAGTTTCTTGTCTATGTCTGTACCTGTGTGTGTGTGTGTGTGTGTGTGTGTCTCACTGTAAGCTGGACAGTGAGACAGAACAACCGAGGCAGGGACAGTCTCTAATTCTTGGCGAGGCGTTAAAGTGGAGGCAATTTTAACTGCCTTAAAGTTGCTATCAGTGAATTTCTGCATCTTCTGGTTGAAGCAAGATAAGTTTGCTACAGTCAGTGACTCCAACCTTGCCTTAAAGGTAAAGAATCCTAATGTAGGACTGAGTGACTAAATGGACTGTGGGCTGTTGCATTCTTACTGCATTATTTTTTTATATAACCGAGCTAAATATGTGTGTCGTTATGTTTTGGTCCATAGGGGATGTAAGTCACTGGCATCTTTGCAGAGATGTCGGGCTATTTCATCCGTGTGCTGAAAAGCCTTTTTCTGATTAAATGTCGGCCATTTCAAAGGATCTTTGTATCCTTTCTTTGAAGTACAGTATTTCATCGATGTTATATAATGTTCCAAAACAAATCAAGAAAATGCAGAGTTTAGGTCCACTTCTACCATCACCACAATCGCCCCAAATTTAATGTCATAGAGAGCCTATTAAATGTTTTTGCTGTCTTCTCTATACTAACAGTCTCCTGACTAAGCTGCTGCTTTGCATCACATGTGGAAGCACAGTAATGAAGGCAAACACTGTTTTGTAGTTCACTTAGTCATGTGGCATTTCTTTAAGCCAGCCAAGCATTGTTCTGAGTTGTGTGTGTGTGTTCCTGTACAAGTTCTGTATAGCCAAATCATGAGTGTGCAACCAGGCTGCGCCTGCCAGCACATTGGAGATCCAGTACAAGGCTGGTGTGTGTGACTTTTAGAGTTTCAGCATGTGTGTAACTATGTGAAAGCACTGTGTATGTATATAAGGGTGGGGGGAGATGGTTGCTGACAGTCTCATGGCTACAGTAGCAGATAGTTGAGGCCTGAGGGCCATACAGTGGCTCAGTTATGTAATCTGTGGTATGTCACGGGAAAGGAAGCCTACAGTATGAGGAGCTGTACTGTTGAGACAGCCACAGGCACTTCACTCTCAAGCTGAACACAGCAATGGGATGAAACACCAGGCCATCACTGCTGCTCTAATTCCACAATCATATGCTGTAATACTGTCACAGGATCTGGCTGAATAGAAAAAAGCAAGATATTTTCAACTAAGATGACTTATATTGAAGATGTAGTTTCAAGGCAATGAAAATTATGTCAAGTTTCTTTTGTTTGGAATAGATAACTGCTTTCACAGGCATGTAAAATGGGTGTTATGCAATTGTCCTTGTAACCACAGCAGTCAGTTTGAACTGTCTTTTCAGTGTGGATGAGTCTGAGTCTCTGAATTGGCTGTTTGTTGAACACATGGCTTTTTGTTTTAGGTAGAGAGCTACATCTATCAGTGGAACAACAAGGCCTGGACGGCTGCCATTTGTAGAGCAGTGCTTCTTGTTTCAGAATTACATGTGGCTCAAGAAAAACAAGACTGGCTCGAACTGTTGTTTGGCTTCAGGGTGAAATATTGGAAATCAGTTGAATATCAACAAAGTGTAACACTAGTATCTTTTAAATTCCCTGTAGCAATACAATAAAATTATTTCTGTCTAAAGCAGTAGCCTGAGTATCTGAGTTGACTTACAAAAGGCTACTAGATGTTTTGGATGCATTATTAAACTCATCTTCATGTTCCAACCTGTTTGATGTGGTTTGGACAAACTGGTGAATTTGTCCTCTTGCTTTGCAGTTTACTGTCACTGTCTGGTGGGTTTCAGTCCAAGTCTGAGTCTTGGTATGCTTACAGTAAAAAATCTGGTGTGGTTTGATTGTGATGAGAACACAACGCAGACTATTTAGGATATTATGTGATATGTGCGATTTGAATTTAAAGCTAAACTCTGATGACCTTGGTTACCATTTTCAAAATCACGTTGCTGTATTGAGTCCGGGTGCAGCCTTTGATTCCTATTTTTCTAGTTGTCCATTCTTGTTGAATACAGATGAATTTAAGAATTTAAGTCTAAACAAATGCTGATTATCAAACAATTTCTTTGATGAGATGAAGCCTTTTAGCACAGTTACTGGAGGTTAATGACCGGTTTGTCAGAAGTCAGTGTGAAACTAAAGCAGACTAGACGTAAAATGCAAAGCAGAGACCAAGTAAAGTAAACCACAAGCCTAAATGACTGCATCCAAATAAGGTACAAAACACTCTCTGCTGTCTTGATCTGACTTCACTTCACCTCTGTGAGCAGTAGATGCTCCTAGCCTGTGCTGTGATGATCACATCTTTGATCATCCATATGCACGTTCACACAGAGTTGCTTCACTGCACACAGAAACGTATGTTAACACTCACACAACAACATCAGGGGTGATAAAGGAGTGTGCTGGAGGGAAGCCAGAAGCTCACCACGGACCGAGTTGGTTAGAGAGATCTCTCTTTGATCACTTGTGTTCATGGCGGACCTCAGGGCTGAAACACTGCCCACAGAAAGTTTCGCAGGAAAGATGTGAGGTCAGTTGAGCTAGTGGTGACACTGTGGAGGTTCACTGGAGTAGCCTATTAGTCTACATGATAGTAGTCTATAATAGTCTATATTCATTTCATTTGTTCTGATCTGATATGAAAACATATTTTCCTCCTCTCCCATCCCTTCTTCCTTTGAGCAATCCTTGTAATTGTCAATGCTTGGTTTTATCCTTGTTTGTTTATCTGTGTGTGTGTGTTTGTATGCTTTACTACTACAGGTTGGCTTTGGCTTTGGGGGGGTTTAGTGAAGGAAATGAGGAGCCATCTGTTGGTTTCTAAATCATATTATCTAAATCATCTGTTTTATTTCCACCACCTAACTTTGGTTAAGCCTTTGTTCTTCTCTCAGTCATCTGTCACACATGCTTTGTGTGTTGCGCTACGTTTATGTGTTTACATAATTGTATCTCTGTTTTGAGCCGCGTCCTGGTTTTGATCTTATTCAGGATGATATTCACATGGAACATGAAACACCCAGTCATTCATATCCAAATATACATGATTCTAACAACATCTAGGTTTCTGGTAACTTGTGTGCAGTTGTGTCTTGAAGTAATCCAGTAAATGAGGAATTTTCCAGCTTTCTGAAACTTGGGTATGATTTGTGCAGTACATGTGCAACACATCACCAGGATACTTGTCTACATGGAAACACACTCATTAATTCTTCATGTTGATATGCGAATTTCCACGTGGGAAGCGTGTGGGCATTCTTGTTTATGGGTGTATTCATGCACAATGTGTTTATGCAGGCATGTTATTTTGTAGGTTGGTTCACATGTTCAGTGCGTGGGCTGTGTCTTACATATGTGATATGCCGACAACCTCATGCTTTCTTGGTTAGAGCGCATCTCTGTATGTGATTTCATGTAGTTTTTATCTTTGTGTTGGTTGTTTTTGATGCTTAATCCCCTCCTCTGTCACACCTGATCACCTGAAAGTTGAACAACACAAAGTAGAAAGGATCCACTTAATCATATGATGCACAGTCATTATTTCATTTGAATACCTTAAATTGGAGCCAGTGACTTATGACAGCTGTATATATTAGTCACTCCCATCAGTGAGCGCTCTGTGTTGGAGGGACAAAGATCTCTTACTTTCTGTCAAAGTAACACATTCAGTAACAGTGCCCACTATCACTGCTTTCTCCAAGGCCATGTAGAATATAGATGCCTCACTTACCACACCAGTTTGTCTATTTCACTTTTAGCTTCATTCCAATTCATCATCAGCAGTCTTGTCTCGAAGCTATTGATTACATGGTAATATGGATGGGCAAGCAGATCGGCCAGCTCACTGGAGTATTAAGCTGCTCAGACCAATCAGAAAGTCAGATTAGTTATGACCTTGGTTACCCAGTCTAGGAAACACACTAGTCTGACTTTCTCTATTCATATACACACATATATTAGGTTGTGGGTCTGCTTACCAAGGTTATCCCATTCTTGAGTCCAGATAGAAATGGAAATGAGGGACCAAGGGTGCAGCATAAAAGAGATTTCATGTTTTGTTGAAGGGAAATCCAGTAGGTACTGAGTGGAGTTCAAGGTTAGAAAAGAAGTTAATGTTTCTCAGTTAAAATCCCCTCAATGAACAAACTTGAAAATGTACTGATCCAGGCTATCTGTAATTGCTGATACATTTTGATGGTAGTGAAGATGAAAATTGTGCCAATCTAGATGGCAATTTTTTTTACCTCATATAGTTTTAACTTTGTTTTATGCCATTTTTACCTGCACAGCATATCCCCGTATAGTAAAGTTCAGCTCAGTGCTGGGCCATGCTCTTTGAGGGATTTTCTGGTATGGTTTTACTGTCACATTTAACTGATAAAACTTTTTTAAACATCACAGGGAGTCTGGACAAATGTTTGTTAACGAGGTTTAGCCAGGCGTGGGTGGTCTGTTCTGTTGTGAAGAATGTTGCCTTCTGTGGGTTTCTCACAGGGCCAGTGTAGCAGCAGTGACTGATGCTGGCCTCCCAGTATTTAGAGAGCAGAGACATACAGCCCACTCACGCAGGACCAGATACATCAGCATGACACTAATACCACACTCCCCGCTAAGGTGTGTGTGTATGCATGCATCCGTTTGTGCGTGCCTTCCATACCAGAACCTCTTTGTATCAGTGTGCTCTGGCAGTCTTTATCTGGACTAATTAGGGTCTTGCAGCAGCTCAGCTCATTTTTGTGCCAGACTACTCTATAAAACATGAACTGTCTTCACCCCTCTCTCTTGCCCCCTCTTATCAAGTCAGCCTCCCCATCAACCCCTCGCCTCCAATCTTGGCGAAGATGAGGGCCTTTGAAAGACATGGGAAAGGCTTCAGTGCTTGAGTGACAAGATCTTAGCCTAGCCAAAGAGAGCTAAGACAGAAGGCAGTATGCAGGAAAGGATGTCAACACTCTAGGGCTGTTGCGTTTCGGGGAAAATTTTGATATTTCTTACCAGTTTGAATTCAGATTTTACAGTCTATAAGCACAACAGACCACACGAAGTAGTTTTCTGTCCAGCAGAAGGCACCCGTAAAATTTACCTTGACCTTTTGCATGCTCTATTGACCTATCAGTAACTTAAGCTTTAACTTCGGTTACTGATAGCTCAGTAACCTTAGGTTACTGATGGCTATAAATGCTGATACTAGCGAGCAAAGCCACTCTCATCAGATAATCAGGACACCAAAACATCTCAGAAGCAGCATGTGGAAGTAAAATTATCAACAAAGATCAGGCTGTTAACAGCCTTTGTAACTATCACAAATCTGAGGACTGACCTGCTACCTTGTCATCCAAGTGAGGCAGCACAGGCACCGGAAACAAGTGGAGAGATGTCATCTTAACAACCTTGTCTGACTTGTCTAACTTTTTGCCACACTCGTCATCAGGACCCTTGCCCGAAGCTTATGGGCTTACGGCTATATAATGGCTATGAATTAATTAGGATGAACTACAAGTTAGTTTGAATTTGTTCGACCTTGACTTGTTGAAAAAAATGACAGCCCAAACATACACACAGAGAGTTGTTTTCCAAAGAAGTGTTAAGACTGATATTGGATTAAATAAACATGTTAAAATGACAAAATGACATTCATTAAACACTTGACTTGAGCGTTCACACAAATAAAAAGTGTGTGATTGTTCTAGGTTGTTCTCTTTCACTTGCTCATAGAGCGCACACACACAGAGACACACACATGCACACAGCAGGTGGAGCGGGATTGATGAAAGGCTCAGGTGCTCTGCAGGTGGACTGAGGTGTGTGCGCCGTTGTGCATACAAAAGCCTCCCTCTGTAGTGGCGGCCAGCGTGTTTCATCCAGTCTACAGAGAATGTGCGCAGGTTTGTGTGTGTGCGTGTGCATGTTAGGAAATCAGTACATGCCCCAGTGGTTCTGACAGCTCTCTTCACAGTACTTTCCTGTATCGAAGCCAAACTGTCTATCATCCTCCACCACGAGCCCCTCCTCTGTCCTTTACCGTCCAACTCAGTCTGCTTGCCTTCCATCCAAACAGCACTTTGGTTCACAGAACAAACCTACAATTTTGCTTCATGATCGCCTCATACATCAACTATAGTCCTGTGAGTGTTTCAGCTGCCACTGCTTTTGTTTTTGTGCGTCTGTGTCTTGTTTTCCCGTAGAAACAGTAGGGGGCTTTCAAACCAGCAGGAATCTGATGATTGGTGTGGTGGAGGCAGTGCGTGGTTGGGGGTTTGGAAGACTTCCCTCGGGTCTCTCTCTCTCATTCAGTCCCTGGTTGCTTATAGTGCAACTCCACTCCTTCAGGAGTCTGTATTGAGAGAATATATGTTACTTCAGGGAGTTTGTGGTTAGCTGCGGTTTGGTGCTGATGGTTTTGTTTACAGTTGCTTATAGTTGCGTTGTAACGATGGACTTCCCACTTATCTCTAAATTTAAATCATGAAGGAAGTTGTAATGATCAGTGTGTGTATGTGTATGTCAATCCTACATTATTTTTGAAAGGAGGAATGGTTAGAACACAGTTTAATCCACATGACTGGTAAAAAGTCTTTGATCTAACTTTAGAGCAGATGCAGAAAGAGTTGATTCCCGTCTGGGGGTCTACTCACAGGCCTAGCTGGTCATTACAACAACAGAACTAGGCATGGTTCCTCTTAACCTGAAGACTTCATGACTACTCTCTCCTGTTTTGACAGAAGGGTTCAGAGTAAAAAGGGTTTGTTTCTGGCCTCCTTGCTGGGGTGAATCATTGTTGATCTGAATGTTGTGGAAGTGTTGATGGCACACAACAGCAGGGAATGGCCCAGGGAGATGAGGTGATGTGGCCACTTAGGGATCATTGAGGAGGTAATTATATGAGAGGAGGACCACACCACACATGTTTTTGATACTGTGTCCTCTGACCATATGCATTGGCTTACTAATAAAGCAAAGACCGTGTCAACACAATTCCCTGTGTACCTGGAAAAAATCATCTTCGTGGTGTTCTCAGCTTTTGTTATTTGCAAACAAAGCTTGTACCCCAGATCCGTCCTCTCATCTGCGCGGTGAGAAATGAAGGAAAAAAGTGGAGGAGAAGAGGAAAGAAGAGTGCTATAATAAAAGAGCGAAGAGCCCCGGCCTTATAAAAGTCAGCCATCCATATAATTGGCTGATGCTCTGTTCTTGTCAAGCTGAGACTCCACAACTAAACATTTAATACCCAACTTTAGTTACTCTGTCTTTCCAACACATTTCATTTGGCTGTATTAAAACTGTCTCTGAAGATATTGAAAGTACAAGAATATTTTTATGGTTTGAAAAATAAGGCTTATTTCAACAGAGTTCATTCGTATTTCACAATTTTATTACCATACTTTGTTTATTACGAAATGTCCTGCCAGCGCGTTGTAATTCTAGACATTTTACAAAGTTATTTTCTCTGTCTGTCACAACAGTTTGGATGTGATAACGGCCTTCCTTGAGGTCAAGGAGCTGCCAGATAAATAGAAAATGTAGCCAACTACTGTTGGGTGCAAGGCAAATTGGTCCTGTGGAGATACATTAGTTTTTGTAATTGATTATGGATCCATTTTATCTATTATATTTGATAAACTAGTTGTTTTACTTTATTCTTAGGCCTAGCCTGGAAAACAGAGCTTATACATTCTGTCCTTAACGCTCTTGAGACCTTGTCTTATTCCATTAATTCAAGTCTGCAGTCTTGTCCGGATCCTCTTCACTGCACTTGGCCCTCTTTCAACAACTGCATTTGACGTAGCCTTGGAGTGACAAACATTTGCCATCACAACAATGAAGTCAAAGTCAGTGTTCTTGACAGTTTGCTCTCAAACAACTCTTTTCTGTCAACTTCTAAGATGTTTGTAAGATGGATCCCACCGCAGTGTATGCGTCCCATTCAGCGGACATGCATTTTCTCCACCGTCTCCTTTCTGTGGGATGGTCTGTTCTTCAAGCAGTAATTGAACAAACAGGGTTTTTGTTTATCTCTTATTGCTCCCGTGGATTCAGAGTATGACTGAAACAAATATTTGGTCTAAATTCCTCTCCAGCTTAGCCATATCCTTTTCCACATTCATTATATAACTTGCCTGTGTTGGATTTTTCAGGTTTAAGACTGTAGTAGTATGTGGTTTTGCTGAAATGTGTAGGCCAGCTGCTCAAATGAGGTAAACATTTACTGGCAGCAGTTCACTTGCAAACGTTGACTTCAGTGTTAGGTGTTTGCCAGCTGCAGTTGCAACACATTTCTTGAATATGCTGCAAAAGAAACACATTTTGTCTGACAAGCCACAGCACTCCCAGATGAGAACTGAAAGCTTTTTTTCCCCCACAGCAGTCAGTGCCATCTGTCTTTCAAGTCTTTACAAAGGCACAAATGGAATGCTTTGGATATTCAAGTAATTTATATACCTGTCTCTATTTGACCACAGTGACTTTAGTGGACTTAATTGGGTCATTTGTTTGTTTGCAAGCAGGGGAAAGTAGATCATTAATACAATGAACTTCATCATTAGAGTAGACAACTTCTCCCCTTCTCTCAATTAAAATGTTTATGGGTGTTGTT
Organism: Pempheris klunzingeri; assembly: GCF_042242105.1. Lineage (NCBI taxonomy): Eukaryota > Metazoa > Chordata > Actinopteri > Acropomatiformes > Pempheridae > Pempheris > Pempheris klunzingeri. The sequence goes on along the minus strand of NC_092024.1, from coordinate 16,097,045 downwards.
ATAGAATTAAGAAGAGAGAACAGGTCAGCAGTGGAAGAAAGGTAGTTAAGGAAGAACCACTGTAGGGGACAGCAGGAGTTTTGTTAATAGTAGCAGCTTATATCCAACAGTAGCTACGAATATGACAATGTTTGTTGTTAAGTGAAATCATATTGTGTTGACCTTCACTCATGAGTTCAACCTGCTCTCTGTTGGACAGAAATCAGCATACCGGGACTAATCAAAGAGTCTTTTGGCTGGAAAGTTGACACTACACAATAATTTTGGCTTCGCGCCTCCAGTACAATTTATCATCGGTTTGGCTGATGAAACTTTGGTACATCTGCAAAAAGTATCCAGCTGTCTAAAAGCATATGGCTAAGCTGCTGCCAGATGGCATATTTAATACTGTGGGCACGCTAAGTTGTTTTTATTACTGTACATAGTTCAAAAGGTCCATGTTTTGATTTGTACTTGATCGTAATATGTGCTTAATTGATTCCTTTGCATCTTTGAAATTTTGATGAAAATAGTTACAAGATTTGTCCCCCTGCAACACCTTGTAATGGAAGACCATTTTGGAAGAGTAAAAGTGATTCATTTTAATGGATAGAAATTACAAATTGGAGTTTGGTTGCAGTCAGTAAATCTCTTTATTCAAGGGTGGTTTTGCTTGTCATGAAAGACTAATCTGATTATTAGAGACTATCTAAAGTGCATGAAACTACTGACCAGAAGTATACTGACTGTGACTATTCAGTAAAGCTAAGTATAGAGCGCATAAGCACTTAGGAGGAGACTGGGAGGGAGCTGTGGATAGTGAAGCAGACATGTAGGAGGAGGAAGGGAGGGAAAGATCTCAAGGGCCTTAATCTCTGATAGTCTTTACTGGAAAGAAGGACGGTGTGAAATGGAAAGGAAAAGTTGGAGAAGCTGTTACAGTGATGAAGCTACTGTGCTTTTTTCCGATGTAACATGAGTAAGAAACGCCTTATACTTGTAATGTGGAATGGGAAAGCAAATAAATGCTTATGTGTGTCACTAGCTCTGCAGTAATGGCCCTTTTATGAACCATAGAACTATGATGCATTATAAAAATGACTTTACTCATGAACTGCATTCCACAGGGGGTCTGTGCCTTTATTGGTTCACTTTATTCGTCTGCTTTAATATAGATTAAATGATATGGTGGTAATATAATTAAAATGAAGTTAAAGCCTCATCATTTGTGTGTAGGGGTGTATAAACCCTGTATTCAATGGACCCTGGGACTAAATTATTGAAGGACATTACTGGTTCTGTTATCAGTAGGGGAGAAATTAAGAAAATAGATGTAGATGATCCTCTGTATTCCGGCTGCACAAACATCATCTTGCACCTGCAGTCCCACCACCCCTGTTTCTAATCTACAGTAAGATAAAGATAATATACCTAAGATAATATAATGCATATTTGCTATTACCAATCTAGAAGAGAGATCTTTCTCTTGGAGCCTGTCTTATCTGCGAGGGGCAGCACCCACCTCTCTGTTATACATGCGCACACACACACACTGAGAATTTTACATTGGAGTGATAAATTATCAAGTGATTTGATAAACCTGACTGACATTTTATTTATTCCGCACTCCTAGGACACGCACCCTGGCACATTCCACTCTAATTTGTTTTATATTCCCATCATCAGAGCATTACATAGACTACACTAGTGATTTGTTCAGAACATTGCTGTTTCATCTGCTGTAAATAATTGTTTATAATTGTTATTTATTCTACATTTCAATTATCTTATAGTCCGTAATAGTGATTGTTCATAACACTGGTGTTGCAGTTGCTCCTTAAGAATTAATTGGTTAATTTATATGTGGTACACATGAGAAAGTAAAGAAAAATAACCAACAAGAGTACGTTTGGAGGACATGACCAGAAGTATCGGAAAGAGTAGTGGTGCCATTAATATCTTAACGATACCCATTCCTATTTATGTGTACCACATAAATGGTCTATAAAGCATCTCTCCAGAGTCACGTTTTTATTTATCTTAAGAGACGCATTTCTTGTACGTCCTCCTGATGTTGACGTATATCTGGCTTTGATTTGCTATTGCTTTGATGGCTAGCAATGTGTCTTATACCTAAAGTGCTGCATAAATAAAAGGTCCACCAGGGCCAAAGGAGCTGATCAATTTATGCATGTCCTTTATAAACTGTCAGTTTTTCCTTTGTCCATATCTGCACAGTTTCATCCATGTCTCTGCATCTCCATCATTTTCTTCCCTTTCTCAAATTTTCACCAGACAGATTGTGAGGGAGAAACATAGAGTTGTGATGCACAGTGGTTTAGTAAACATTGTTTTCCGTACAGTATTATGTATCCTCTCCCCACACAACCAGCATTGAGACCTCTCTTGTCAGCTCCATATAAACCTGTATTATGGGACTAATAAAGGTGAAAGCATACGCTATCTGAGCCACCACCACAGACGAACACTTAGCAGCTGCACAAAAAGCTGAAAGTCTGGAAACTCCATACTTTAACCTTGGGGACTCATTTGCCTGAGTGGAAAACTTTAAAGAGAAACATGCAATTCTTTTCTACTTCGACAGACCCCCTCTCTCTAGCTGTCCAATTATCTCCTGCTTGAATGTCTCGACTGTGCAGTAGTTAGTGCATAAGGGTGTGTGCGTTTGCTTGTGACAGAATCACGTTCATATTACCAGAGATGAGAGAGTTCAGGATTCAGGGAACATAAATGAACATGGTTCATTCATGGCACATTAGAATTTAACTATTGCCAGGTTAAGATGGAAGTCTTTTAGAATCACTGAATGTAACCTAATTCAACTACTTTATTCATGTTTCCAACGGAGAATTCATACACCATCTATAGTAAATCAGTATGTCAGCTATTTATGCTGTCCTCTACTAATTAAAGTGGGGAATAGAGGACGAATAAAAGGATGAGATGTATCAAGATCTGTGTGGCTTACTTCCTCTATTATATAATCTATGGGAAACCCTTTGAGTGGAGCTTCATGCTGCCAGCACAATCAACAAAAGTTAACTTCGCCCTCAATTTCCCCCCATATCATGCTCCATGAATGTGTAAAATGGAGAAATAAAACACAAAGTTTCTGCTCTAAAATTGTGTTTCCATTGCTCAGGGAGAGGAACTGATTTGTTAACTGCCTGTAAGTGATTGAGCCGAGGACTGAGAATTATTGATTAGGCTCTTATGCAGAAAATCCCTCACAGCTCTCACAGTAAATATTTGTTTGGCTCTCTCCTTCTAGCTCCGAGGTTGGAGAACAATGTAGACAGCATATGCTGAATTATACTTTGGAAAAGCAAACATTTAACTCTGAGCCCACACACACACACACACACACACACACACCTCTACTCATAAATAAAAAGACCAAGGAGAACTGCTGAGCCATCCACTCAGTCTTTGCAGTCTGCCAGGTTTGAGCTGTAACTATACATTTGACTTTTTTCTTTTAATTCACAAGTCATGTCACAAACAAGGATGGATTTAAGGATATTGTCATTTCATTTTTTTTATTTGACATTTAATCTATCTGCAAACTGGGTATACACAACAGGAATTCCAGGTTTAACGAATGTCTCCCCCAACATGTCATGCTGCTACGAACCATCTCACAGAGGTGAATCATAAACATACAACCTCTCAGTGCTCTTACCTGATGCCTCGGTTGCTTCTAATCTAACCTCCCAGTGCGTGATGAATTAAAGATGCTTCCTCTGTTTATCCTCCAGGCTTAGTGTAAAGCTTATGTCTGATGGTGCAGTTTAACAGAATGCATGTAGAGTACTAGTGGCATTCATTTGTTACCGGTTGTGAATGGAGAATGCCATAATAATCCACATCTCTCTTGTCACAACACAATAAGACATAAAAGTAGCATGCTCTACATACAGTGGACAGATATGTAGCAGCTCTATGTTGCTCTTGTTAATAGGGAACTTATTGCAGTCACTGATAAAAATATGTACTTGGGTATAATTCAATAGTCTTGATTTTACAAAGCTGGCCGCAGGTGACTACTTTGTGAGGCTTCATTCATTATTCACTGAGTCTTGTGATGTATCCCAATCAATCTTCAGTTTTTATCTCTTAGACTTGGCAGAAATGTTCACTGCCTCTGCTGGGAATGCTGTCAGACTACAGCTGTCCAAGAGAGAGCAAGGAAGACATAAAAGGAGTATAGAAAGAAAAGCTCCTCTGCGAGGGGTGCTAACAAGGCAGAGCAGGATTGATACCATCAGATGTAATGAATTCAGAGTCCTATCTGGTTCCAGGGTTATATGCTCGCTCAGCCTGATGATTCTTATATCATTTTAAAGCCGCTAGTATTGATTTTGAAGTGAGGTACATGGATTTGCTGAGCAAGTGCATCTGGAGTTAACTCTATCAGTCTCTTTAAAGGCAGAGTGGATTTATCTATATCCCCAAAACGGAGAGGAAGAATTCTGCCTTCCAAGCAGATCTGAGTCCAGCTACAGTCTGCATGACGAGGTGCAGAGAGTTTGATTTGATACCACACAATACCCAATATTGCATTCACCTTTGTATGTTACTTTCCTGTATTAATGGCAGGTTGAAGCTGCTACAGATCCATGACTTTATTTTTGCACCTGTTAAAGGAGGGAGGTTAACACAGTGAATGGTTTGCGCTCCCTGAGCAACATGTGCTTAAGGCTAAATCTACATGAGCCAACTTTGGTGCACATAGTGCTTATGCTAGCGATTGGGACAAGGTCCAAGACAGTCTCCTAGATCCCTGACTTAGTCATTTTGTAATCCCTTTCCCTCTCAGAGGCCACCAGCAATCGAGTGACTGAGCATGAGTGAGAACTGAAAGTAAGAGCTTGAGAGAGTGAGTGACAGTGTAGAACTGCTGGAGAAGTCAGCCAATGCGGTACTCAGGCAGCGCCAAGAGACATGTGCACAGCTGTTCGGGACACTTGTCCAGTGTGCTGCTGGTTTCATGTCTGGCAGGTAGGCCAAAGTCCCTTTCAGTGCACCCAAGGGTGCAGGCTGGACGCGTACTGGCTACATCTGCGAACCACCCCATGGAGGTCCTTTACTGATTACTGTTTTGTTTGGGTGGTGGGGGTGTGTTTGTTTGCTTGTTTATGAATGCAGCCTTGTGTGTTTAGTTAGATCAGGCCATTAGATGTGGATCAGCTTTGATGCAAACAGACAGCACTGAATCTACTGAGCTTGAGTAATTGGACCTTGTGGGGAACATCAGACCCACTTTTGGAAAACATGCACACTAATGACAGCACTCCCTCACACATGCACACACAGCTTCCCATAATATCACTCTTTGTCACAGTTATCAGATAAAAGCCAGCCTGTTGTAAGATTAGAATAAATGGCCTTTTTGGACAAAGATTAGCCTCAGTCAGTCAGTAACAAATCTTGAGCAGCATTGAGGTCAGACTTCAAGTCAGGCTTCAGTCAAGTAAACAGAAAGAAAGGTTGCTCAGATAAGCCATAGTCTGGCTAAGGAGTGCGCAAAGCAACATCAGGCTGATAGTTTCCACTGCTAACTTTCACCCCAGTGAAACATTTGTCATAAACATGTTAGACGGTCTCAAAACTCTGGACTTGCTTTACTTTTGGAATACCTGCAACTCCTGGAGAGCCCCAAATCTACTTTAATCTTCTTTTTTCATATGATTGACCAAATTTTCTTTATTAGCCTTTTTAAAAACAGAAGTGCGTACTGTTCATGGAGTTCATAGTTTAATTGATATTAGTATCATGGCATTGAAGAGCACTGGGTCAGCTTGCACAGAATGCAGTTATCTTTGTGAATATCTTTGTTAATCAAACTACACATATGTATGTGTGGGTGTGTGTTCATGACGCAGACGTCAAGAGTGAAGAAACTGTAAAAGCTTGTTTGAAGGCCAAGTTTTGACAAGCCTCCCTTTAAATCTGTTATACAGTATTTTCAAGGGGATTATGGTTGTTATCTTACCACTGTGGTGACAGATTTCCAGACCCATTTGTTTATGAAGAGGTTTCAGGTTAGAAATGATTGAAAATGAATTCCAGTCTTGGAACATTATTTATTATGCTGTCCAAATCGTTAAAGTTGCTGTGGAGTGGGAACGGTGTCTGTTAATGTCATTGGTGGATTTTGATCAAAATTTGAAAGGCTGAAAATAAGTTTCTGTAATCACTTTTGAACTTTGAGTCATCAACTTTCAATGTTTTTTTTTTTTCCTTAGATATAAAAAGTGAAACATTTTTATCCGCTCTCCTCCTCATAATTGGCAGGCGTTACCACGTCTGTTTAACAAGATCAGTTATGCCGTGCTCTTTCTGAACAAGATGTTCTTTAATCAAGGCACTTCATGATGCTCATGAAATGAACCAACAGGCTGCAAGTCTTGCCAAAAGAAAGAACATGAAATTGACTTTGGCCTTTTTGATAATCGTATCAGATTTGTCGAATGAAATAATAAAAACAAAGTGGTTTGACTATAATCCCAGAAAAACTGACAAAAAGAATGCTCTGTATCAAATGTACATCTACTGCTTCAGATGCCTGTTATCATGCTCATGCGTTTTTTTATATGTACACATTCACAGTTGACGTATGAATTCTGTAAAACTGTGAAAACACTTTTTCCAGGCCAGATCATGACATGGAGTTCACCCAGCTGTTGTGGCTTTATCCTGACCTCATTTTTCCTGGTCTGTGACCTTTGAATAAATTGATAAGTTAAGATGGAGATGGCTTTCCATTACTCCCTCCTCCCATGCAACCCATAACTCTGAGCAACAACTGGGGGCTAAAGAGAAGTGATGATTCCCACCCATAACTTTAATCTGTTCATCTTTCCCTGTCCTTTTCTGTGATGGCTCTTTTATCTAGTCCTTCATCTCTTCCTCCCCCCTTTCATCATTCCCATCCCCTCTCACTTTCTTCAGTTTTAATATCTTTGACCCTCTCCTTGTTCTATTCAACATCTGTTGGTCTTTGTCTCCCACACGTCCTTCGTACAGTACTTCCTCAATTCGGTCCTTATCTGTAGTTATGGCGAGCTGGAGTCTGAGGATTTGAAGCTAAGGAAGACAAATACTGGTCTCCCTTAGAGGCCCAGCAAAAGCACCAGTAACGGTTATCTTTGGTTACAGATGTCTGCATGAGTTTGTTAATTTCCTTTTGAAAAAATGTATACAAAGTTTTGTATAGCAGGAAAGTCTCAAACTGATGTTTTTGAGCTGTATTTCACATTGAAAGCAATCATTTTAAGGACAGGCTGCTTTTCTCCCTCCATTCAGCATTTTCTTTTTTGTTTTCTGAGCATACTCTTTTGATCAACATTCAGTGAAATAACTGCAGGCTTATGCTTGCTTTAAAAATGGTTTGACCTAAGGTGCGAGTTCATTTGTCCCTGTCACTTAAAGCTTTGTGTAGAAACCATGCCGGTGTTAAGCCCTTAAGACTTTGAAGTGGTCTTGTTGACAGGAAGCCAAAGCTCACGTCAGAGAATAACACCGCAGCAGTCTATTGCTTTGGGGCAGTGGCCCGCAGAATATGAACCAGCAGTGCGTTTTAAAGAGTGTGTCATCTGACCTTGGGTCATTATTTGAATAATACGCCCCATCAAAAAATCAATTGTAATTTGCATAAGTCTAGTCTGCAACCCACAACCCTATATTTGCAATGAACTATCCAACATTGTAAAATTATGTAAATAAACTATTTTTCATTGTTTTAGTCTATTTGTATAAAATGGCTTCTGATAAGTGAAAACGATTTTGATACAGCTCCCAGTAGCGCCCTGGAATCTCAAGTATTTTCTCCAGATCATTGTTGTTTTGAAAATCAAGACTGTAACCAGCACAACTTTCATATGTAGTGACCACACTTTCACACATAGACTTGTCTTCATTAGCTTGCTTTATAGTCCCTAAAAAGCGGACAAGCAGATCAATAACAAATGTGGGAGGTCTTCTGTTGACACAACACAGCAATCTAGTACTGATCTGCTCTTCTGTCATTACAAATCAGAACCTCTCACTGACCAATTAAGCATTGTTTTTGTTTGCCTCTGTCCTAAGGGACCTGGTCAGGCATGTAAATGAATGAGTCTGTGTTGTGAAGCAGTGGAAAGTAGGAGGTAATGGTCTCTGTGTTCAACTTGCCTGGCCTCTGTGTCCTTTAATCGATCAGCTTTGGAGTAACAAACAAAAGTTCCTGAATAAAGTGCCCATTAGCTGGTGTACAATAAGCTGATCGTTTTTCCATATTGATTTTTTTGTTTGTAGTCGCTGTTTTTGACAGAAATCAGAGTGTTTGTAACTTAGATTGTCCGACTTTTCGATGATCTAACACAGTTTTTTTTCTGGGATCCCTCAGACTGCTCCAGTGGCGATGACAGATTTGTGAAGAGACATTTGAGCTTAATGTCAGTGGAGCACGTGTGTAATGGTGTAGTAGCTCTGTAAAATGGCTCGCCTCATTTCTTTGAATGACAAATAGTATATAATTATTTATTTCGTTGACTAGAAAAGCTACGTTTCTAAGGGCCGTTGAACAGCCCTTAAAACTTTGCAGCATTAGTTTAAACTCATCCCATATTGCCTTCACAATATCCAACAATTGTTTTAAGATTTACTCTGTGGGCATAACAGCGACACACAGCTCCTTCTTTGTTCCATTGTCTAGTAATAAGTTGAAGTTGAATCACATCTGTTCAAACAATGAGTCTAAATTTGCAGCACATGAACTGCATTTATGTAAAGTGCAAGTGAAGCTTGAAACCTTGATGGCTGACAGAAGATGGCTGAAATGTGTCCTGCTTTTACAGCCTGTTGCTTCATCATTCCAGGTTGACAAAAAATTTGTTTATGTGACATTCCTTCAACTGCTTCACTGCAAAACTCTTTAAGGTGTACCTCTGGGGTTAATGCCTGGCTTTTTCCAAAAATAAAGACGGGTATTTCTTGACACTTTGATAAAAGTTGGACTGCATCTACAGTATATCATTCCGTGTCTCTTATGTTGGCTGTTAGATTGAGGGCTGAAGTTCATTACAGCTGTGGTACAGCTGGCAGAGGGCGGCCAGGAGCTGCCAGCTTTATGAATCTCTGCATTTACTATAAATTTACTGTGGAAATTCATATTGCAATAACATTAAAAAGTCAGTACAGCTCTGCAATTTAGCTTTCTTGGGTTATCATGAGTCTTGGTATGGGACATGCCCACTTGATAACCTCAGTGACTCACTCACCCTGAAAGCTCACGTGGGTTTGGGGAAAATGTGTCTGCCTGTCTCGTAGTGTTACAGATTAAAGACAGCCTAGTGGAGCCTCATGTTTTCTACAGTTTCCATTTGCATGGTAGCTCATTATTGTATTAACCTTTGATCACACAAGGGTTAGCAATACAATTTATCCCGTGTATTGATTTATGCTCAACCATGGTCTCATTTTTCCAAAGAAAGTACAGTACAATATGGTATTAGTTAATTTGCCAATGTCAAATTGTTGTATATCATTTCTCCATGGCACACTTTGAATAAATACATGACCTAGTTTATGTAGAATAATGAACAAATCATTATCATTTATTATTTTGACTCCCTCTTTATAGTTACGATGAATTAATTTCTTAAACATTCTTCTTATTTATTTATTTTTTTTTCACTTGCCCATCTCTGCCCATGTTAACAGTTCAAGATTCGCCCTAGCCCTGTGTGCCTGTGAATGGCATGCATGTTAATTGTGGTAATGAAGGTCACCCAGAGGAGCAGCTGGAGTCCCTCTCTGTATCTACAACAGTCCCTGTAGGGAAGTTGCTGCCTAGTATGAACCTCACCAGGACACAGAAAAACACCATATGCTCCCCACCCACCACCTCACACCTTTCTCAAGGCTGCCACTGAGAAATTCAGTCATCGAGCCTAAAGCTATGCAAGATATGTGAGATACTATGAGGTCCCCTGTCCGAACTAGGATCAAGTGATACACAGCTTTTTGGTCTAAAATGAACTCAAGAAGCTGCACTCTATTATAAGTAGCATTAAATGATTTTAACCGATAGAGGGTCTAAAGAAGAAACGCAACCCTGAGATACTGAAATTGTCATCAAGCAGGTATGGCTACAGTAATTTCAGCAGTTAATTGTTATTCAGCAAACAGCAACTTAAGCATCATAGTAAGGTGTTTCTGGCTGAAACACTTTGAATGTTACAATAAGTTAATACTGTAGTAGTTTACAACACATCTACAGCACATCTACCTAATGCAGTCAGCGCCAGTAGCCTATCTGTCAAGCAGCCATTGCTACAAACTGTTAACGAGGACTCAGAGGGCACATCTAAGTGTGCTTGTTATTTTAATCCATGTATTGGTAAGTGCTGTGCTCTGCTCTGTGACAGACATAGTGACGATAGCTCATTAGGGGAATCCAGACTGTTCACTTACAAGTAAGAAAATAAAATTGTGGTTGGTGGAGCTCAGTACAAACTCTTTTTTTACTACATTTGTGTGCCATTTTTTCCTTACTTTATTTTGGCGATTGCTGGTTGAATCAAATGTTCAGATGCGCTGGGATGATTCTCAGTGCAAAGTGAACATCAAAGACAACACCTTGTCTTGTGCTTCCTCATTTTGATATGACTCCCTCTTCTTTCTGCCTGTCCTCTCAGACCACAAAGCTGGGGATGCAACAGTGAGTGGTGCACATTCATTAGAAGTTGCTCTCTTGCCTCTTGTTTCTGTCTGGTTTAAAACAATTCAAAATACCAGCTTCTCATAAAACAAGAAAAGCAACCTTGTTTTGATCAAGGTGACAATGCATTTGTGAGTTAAGTCAAGGGATTTTGAAACAGTTTTCTGAGCCTCAGAGTTTCAAGACTTTTCTCAACCTGGTATTCTTCTACTTAAACTAAAAATGCAAGAATCAAGAAACCCTGAGATGCATGGATTTACTGGGCGGCTACACCCTGCAACAATGTGTAATGGGTAATGGATGGGCAAAATGTTTTCCAAATTTTTATTTCAATTTAATCACAGCGTCTGACAAAAGATCAGGGAGACTTGAGAGCCTTACACTGAATATGTCATGAAATGCAAAAAAAATCAAGCCCATGCATTTTTGAGAGGATATCTGCAAGTTTGTTATTGATTGATTATGCATATAGTTGATTACGCTTCAGGTTTTCACTCTCTTCAGACCTATAATTGGTAGAGGCCTAAGGGCTTAACAATTGGGATTCTGAAATCTTAATCACTGAATATCAAAAGCAGAGATTTTATGTGAATTATGTTTGGATTATGTATGTTTAGTGTATTTTATGGGCTTCAAAACCTCCTCATGACAACTGATGTTAGTTGAGTTGAGCACACATTTGCTTTGACGTGAAAACAATTGCATCTCTGTCACTTTGCATGAAGTAGTGTGCGTTTAGAGAATAGGTGCATGTAATAAAATATGTAACCAAATGCAGTGCTACTAACATATAAATACCCAGTGTGGCAAACAGGCTGATGCTGTATTCTATAGCACCTACAGTACCAGAGGAGGGTTGAAATTCTACATAAAGTGCTCGGTGTTGTAGTTGTACTGTCTTAATCTTAATTGCTGATACAGTGCGTGGACTGTATGTGTATCTCAGCACATAACTTTTTCCTAGCAGGTGTTCAGGCCACCACCAGGCAGTCAGGCAACTTCAAGTTTATTGTTCATCTGGATTAAAAGGTTAGACAGGATGTGGACTGGCATGCTGGCATCCCACTCTCTCCAGGCAGCTGTATGGCTGAACAGCCTGGTGACAGCAGACTGCTGGGACTCCAGTGGTCTAGCATTGAGACTTCCTCTGTCAGGCGCTGGGTGGGCTCTGCTCTGGTATTTCACATTAAGGGCATGGCTTAGCACCCCTGCAGGCTGCCTGACAGTGCTGTATCACGGCACACTTTGTACTCGTGGGATGCCAAGCACACAAATATACACTCAAGAGGAAAACGTTGGATCTGTTGGATGGTTTCTTTCATTTATGTATAAGATGATGATGAAGAATTAAGATATTTGGAAAAACACTCCTGTTACTAGTTAAGGAGTTTTACAAGATAAACTGAAGGCAAATGAATTGAGGTTCTTATTTTTCTTTTGTGCTTAACAGTGTGCTAAAACAGAAGGAAATGAAGAATAATATCATAGTTCAACATCATTGTCATAAACCCCAGCTGCTTTCCTGCTAAATGGAACATCATTCATGGGAAGACCAGATGGAAACTCATTGACTGAGGGGAAAAAAATGAACTTTTCCTGCATGTTCATATTCCATCCTGGCGGTGGAGCAATGTGTGCCCTTCAGTGACACTGTTTTTAATGCCTGTATGTGTGTGAAGAGGACAGAGGACACATTTGCTGTCTTTTCTCCATAGAGTCATACAGTCATTACACTATAACTCCCACTGATCCATCAGAAATGGGCTTAAGCTCAAGGTATGGCACATTACATTACAGGAAAACTCCTTTTTGTGTAATATGCTTGTTTGTTTCCAGATATGAGGATCAAAATCAGTTGAGTTTCTGCACATGCCATCAAGAGATTTGATGTGTTTTAATAAACCTGCAATATATGCAAAGGATGGTAAGAGTCACTGAACATGCTGGACCAGCATAAAAGATCATGATGCGATTGCCCCGATTAAAATAGATTTTAAAAAAGTGCACTGGATACATGTTGGGATGAACTTGCGATGAATCATTTCTAACATCTTTGCATCAGTAAAATCCTGTTTATCATTTCCATCAAGCATAAGCCTGGAGGGGATCATGTCAGTATCTGTCTGTCTGGACCTGAAAAACATCCACAGACAACTTTGGTTATGTTTTGAACTGGATCATATGCAGATTAATTCTATACCCGCTATGTTATGATCCATTAACGTTTGACATGTTTGGCACAAATGCACATATAACTTACAACATACAACTTATAATTTGCTCTTTGCTTAAGAAGAACCAAATAATAAAAATCAAACACTCTGTACTACATTGAATTACATAACTTTTTATATCGCTTTGGTGGTTGCTTCTTATGTATCTTTAATTTAGATTACTATTATTTATTAGCTTATTAGCAATGCATCCCATCGGACTCAGTGATGGAGAGGCACACCCCTAATGTAAACAGTACAAAACATGTTTATCTTGTTTTGCCAGCAACCGTACAACCAAGAGTAACCTGGTTTGGTGCAGATGGTTAACCCCCCTGCTATTAAAACAACAATTTCTCCCATTTTTCTCAATACATATAACATAAATAATTGCCGGAAAGAATTCTTTTAAGCCTTCATGCTGAGTTTGGCCAACCCCGTCTCGAAACTATAGTGCTGTGGAACTAGAAGTGCAGCGATTAAATTGGCCTTCTCAGCTGGCTACAACAGAAATGTATATTACCCATCTTTTCCCTGGTGCTTTCTGCAGAAGTTCTTGGAAAATGAATTAGAAGTTTGGTAAATCTGCCACAGGGGTGTCCCGAATGAGGAGATTGACTGAAAACCAATAGAGATATCCAGTGAGTGAGCCTAATTGGATACTTAAAGTATTGATCTGGTTTTCACATTTGTTATTGTTGACATTGCTGAGCTTCTCCAATATTCACTCCTTTAGGGTCTTTCCTTTTACTTCTTTAATGGCTCAGAACTATACATACATTAGTCAGTGTACAGATAACGTGTAACCAAACAAGACTCAGTTACCCAGGTGTCTTCCTTTTAGATTCACAGTAGTCTTTCATCATAGTAAAGGTTCTAGACTGCACTTATTATCTAGACACATCTGCGCTGACGGTGATCATTAAACTCCATGCAGGTTGTTTTACAGACCTGTGTGTCACACTGAAACCTTGTTTAATATATCACTGCACAGATATGTTCTCAATGTACAATTGCATATGTTCATGTGGCCAGATCTCCTTCTCTTTGTTCTTTCCCATGACCCCTTTGTAATACAAACTGAATTATTCATCCTCCTCTCCACTTCTGCACTCTTGATCCTGAGAACAAGACTAATGGATTTAAAACAAGAGTAAATGCATAAAGGAGACGGACTTCCTCGTGCAGGAAAGTGTTTATTTGTGTAGTAAGTGAATCTTTGTGACCCTCATGTGTAGCATAACCTACCACTACTCACTAGATTTTACTACTGAACAAATAATTTTGAGATCTACCTCTCAGTATATCATCACTTTCCGGTTTAATATGGCATGCGTCTTACAAACCCTTTAATTGCACACTTCTGTCTCATTGCAGAATTTTTGAGAACAGGTTATTTCATCTGTATTATCTTTAAGATGATTATTATGGACAGCAAATTCAAGGCTGGGAAAAATCTTGGTTTTGTTGCTGTTCCTAAGGAGCATACATATTGGAGCCCTCTGTTGTGTACAAAGGCATGTTTTTATAAATGCCATCAGTGGCTCAGTGGACTATCTTCATGACCTTGATGATAATGTGGTCTAAGTTTTGGAAGGATGCTCTTGCTGAGGAGTCCTCTTGGCGCCTGTCACCACAGAGCAAGACTGATGGATGCTCTTTACTTTCCATCCCTCTTTGCTGACATGCCACATCTATCATGTGCCCCAAAACTTTGCATAAGTCAAAAGCTTAACAGTTTCTGCTGCTGTGTGAAAATGACTTGAAGAAAGGGTTTCATGGGAGATGTAACAATGCAGTTCATCCACTTGCTTGCTGTGTAATCTTTTATCATAACAGATGAGTTAAAGGTCCGTTTTTAAACATTTAGATTACCAGATTCATCCCTTATGCTCTTGGAGCAGAGATCCTAACCCAGCCAAGATTTCATATAGATTTAGATTTTCTACTGTGTAAAGTTGTATTTACTCCACATGAAATATTGACCTCACACTGGAACCCTGAGAGAGCATTTCATAATTCTGTTTGAGTACAGTACGTAGTTGGAATTGTGAATGTAATCCTCACTCAATCTCTGATACAGTTACACTCTAAGATTTAACTCAATGCATTGTGCATTTCAATGCATAATAGATGTTTTCCCCTTAGATAAAACCTAAAGCATGCGCTTTTGAAACAGAAACTGCAAATAAATGCCAATGCTTTTTTTAGTCTTAATCTTATGAAAAGTAGACAGTGTGTCAAAGCTGAAATAACAAAGTGCCCCGAAGCGTAGCATTACATGGTGCAGTCATTTTCTTTGCTTTTCAAAAAAAATGCCTTCTGTCGGTGTAGTCCCAAAAATATCTTTCTCTGAATTTACCTATCAGAAGCCTGACAGTGTAACTTGTCTGTTTGTTTAAGGCTTTGTTAAATTCTGTAAAGCAGTGTGTATTCTTGGATATTTTAACTGAGTTGCACAACATTAATCTCTGTGTCTCTCCTTCCATATTAAATACAGACGGTGCTCCACTAAACGTCTAAAAGAGAACAGATGGGCTGGGAAATGAGATCTGGAAACAAGCCTGAACTGGGATGCTTTGATTCATCATTAGATTTCACTTTTTAGGGCTTAAGGTAGAATTCACTAGAATGAGTCCATAGCATTAAATCCAACTCCACCAGGTGTTAAGTTGAATAGCTCTGAACAATTTCCGATGTTGGGATAGTGGATAAATTACCAGAGTAGAATAGTAGGTTTAAATTCCTAGATTGCTAAAATCACTGAAATGAAAGCCAGGCCACCCAGACATAAGATAAATACTCCTGCATCGCCAAAGTGACTATGAGTGATGGAGGATTGCAAAGGGGATAAAATTGCAGCTAGTTGGATTTAGTTTAAAAGGAAGAATGATGTAATGAACACGCAGTTTTGAAGTGTTTCCTAAAGAGATGTTTCAGGATTATGGTAAGACAGGGAGTGTACAGTGTGCTTCTGTGATGAACAGCATATTTGACATCATGTGAATGATCTAAAATCTCTATCCAGCAGGTTAACACTAGCTGTTTCTTTCTAATACAGTGTGACCCAGGTTTGACACAGGGGCTGTTTTGGTTTAAGGGTTTCTGTTCCAGGCACATTGGTTTAGGTCATCCTGAAGAAGTAAGTGTTGAGGAATGTGCTTTGTTTTGACTGTTTTAAATACCGGCGCATGCTATTGCGTGATAATATCCAGATTAGGTTGTTATGAGATCTTCGTGTATTGATATGATTGACCAGAGTTTTGGCACATACAGCAGGTTTTGTATGCATTTTTTTGTCTTCAGTTCCAAACTGAGCTGATTTAGATTTTATTCCAAAATGTAATGACCTGACACCACCTCTCCGCCTCTCTCCTTAATCTAACAAAGTTACATTTTTTATTTTTCCTTCCAATGAAGCTAAATGTAAAATCTAGAAATATCAGTGAGTAAACAAACATTCATAAAAACATGTAATTTTTTTAGCTTTAAGCCTGGTGCAGGCATGCGGAAACACAATCAGTTCAGGTTTTACACGGCCAATAGAGAGCCATGACAGGCTGATGGGTGTTAAGTTTGTCCCATAGCATCACAGTAGGGGAGAAGCCTCAGGTCGGTGCCCCAGTGTAATTAAATATTTCCTTGTATCCGTGGGCTCTGGCTCTAGAGGAATGTCTACTATGTGGGCTGGGGCCTAGCCCGAATAGCTGGGTTATTAAGTGGTCCATGGAGCACTGGGTGATGGACGAGCTCAGGGGGTCGTAATGTAAAATATGGGCCTCACAAAAGACCTTGTGTTTCCCCCTGGATGTGCACAGGAGCAGGAAGCAAGATGGGAAAGAGAAACACAATGACCTGCCTCTGTGAAAAGTGGGATTGGTTTCTTTGCCTCTGTTTTTGATGATGATGTTTTTCTTGGTCTCTCTTCATAGGATTCTAAGATGTATTGCATGTCCTTCATTGTGATGAAATGTAATCTGTGCCTGATAGACTGTAGGTCTGAAACCATTAATCACTTCCTATACAATGAAAATATATCTTGTTAATGTTTGCACTTGAATTTGCTTTAGTCCTGTGTATTGCTAAATGGCATAATTCTATCACTTGGGGAGTTTGTCATTAGGCAGTTTTTCGTTAACCTTGACAACGACTGGGGAGGTTGAAACCTTCGATGAGGTAAATAGTACAACAAATGCTGTTGTCGTTCTTTTCCCCAGCTTTTTTTCTGCTCTGATTATTTTACTCTGTCAAAACGTTACTGTTTATGTTACTTCATTAATCAACCCTCCAAGCTGCACTCCACACCTCAGACATCAAGGAAAAAAATGTCACAGTGATCACTAGCATATTTGAGCTGTATCATCAGCTGTCAACAGGGTTTCCCATCACCCCGTAACCAAAATGTTGCTGACTTACTATGATGCAGTTATGATGATTAAAGCAAAACAAAGTTTAGTGCAACTGCGATCTCAACACAAGATTCATGATGATCAACAGAAAACTACATCACATTTGAATACATTTCCTTTGATTGTAACTGTTGTGTTGCAGAGAGGTAACTAGCTAAATCAAAGAAATACCACACATTGTCATATTATTGCTTACATGGATACATTATACACACCATACCTGTTTTAAAAAAAAAAACATTTGCAAAGTAGATACCCAGAAAGAAATTTGTTTAACATTTCAGTTCAGCCACTTACTTTAATTAAATAATTTCTGAGTTGCTTTGATTTGAACTGAACTTAAAGAAGCTCTGGTGCCTGAAATGAGAGTTTTCATTCTGGATGGCTGACGCACATGATTTGTCAAGCCTCCAGAATCCTTTTAATGTGGTGTCCTTGGGTGAGTGTTATAATTGGATGGATAACAGATGTGACTGGAGGCAAAAGGCAGCTATGTTTTAAAAAGCTCAGTTGGGTTTTGAATACTTGGTGTTTAAAGGAGCATGGATGAGAGGAATGACTTGACTTTTGAGAGATCCTCAAAGACAAACTGAATATAATGTTTGAATATGATGAAAACATGAGGATATATAAATGCTTTATCGGTCATAGTTAGGTTAATTAAAATGAAAACATGCAAATTCATTTTCATTTAGTATGAAAATGACTCTCCTTTTTCAACAATAATTCCCAGTCTTGTGGTGTTGTAGTCATTTTAACAACCATTAGCGTTACCCCATGCGTAGTCCCACTGTGAAGATTTTCAGCCATTAGCTGTGGTGCATGATTGTTGTTTTTAGGGATTATTAGACACTGAATTAAAAAAGATACTGTGGCTTAAATCAAAGCTCAAATACACTCCACAAAAAATGAGCAGGAATTGAGGAACTTTTCTTCATAACATCTTGCTTAGTTACCAGCCAGCTGTGACAGACAACTGGATTAGTCACATATTCAATATTCTCATTTTCTCAAGAAGTCATTAATTTCTCAACAAACATTTCATTTAAAGATTCACTGCACTGTGGTCTTGACTTAAGTTAAAGTCAGATAGTTGTTTTCTGCTGCTTGCTAATTAAACATCCATTCACAGAATAATGATATTTAGGCATTTAAGATTAACGTGAACTTGATGAAACTAAAAGTTGATATAAATTGTGCAACACTGCAAGTTTTTAGTTAGTCAAGTTTCATAGTAACTTAGATTTAATACAATTGCTTCGTTACAGTCTTTATTGAATGTTTCATTGTTGTATGAGGGCATTGTTACTGTGTTAGCGCCTGTAAGCTAATGGTGTCTGTATCTGCTGTGTAAGTAACTTGTCCCTCCCAAGGGTTGAGCAAAGCCGATCTCTATTCTTTAGTGATTATTTGCCACAATATATGCTCTCCCTTTCACCATTGGTGCCTTGCCACTGCATGAGCACCATCCCATCCGAGAAGACCTTGTACAAAGCAGTTGCTGTGTTTTCGGGCCCATGACTACACAGTAGAGGCCTTTGTTCCGGGCTGTTGTTGCCAGTCTAGCCAGTGCTGTGGTTCATTCTAGTGACAGCTTCTCTCCGAAGATAACAGTGTGTTCGAGCTCAAGCAGAGTGAGGGCAGCTTTAAAATAGACCTGTAATCATAGACCCAGACAGAATAAAGTGTTAGACGTGCCCTCAGACGACAGGTCTAATAACAAGCCACACAATTCAACCTGTAAGGCAAACAGTTTGATTATTTACCTTGCAATATAGTGTCCTTGCTTCCAAGATACTCCATCGTTATAGCAGGCTGTCATTTCAGGTTGTTGTTGTTGTTGTTTTTACCTTAAGAGGTGTAAAAGTATGCATATATATTTATTTGTATTTAAACGGTAACCTTTGAGTTGTCCACTTTTGCTTGCTTTTCAGAATCATCATTTGTTGCGTAAGTCTGATATTGATTAATGTTTGTCCATACACATATGAGCTATCCCATTATGCTCGCAGCCAAGCCAAACAAATAACAGCGCACATTACTTTGTAGCCCAGCACTTTGTCCATTAGCATTTCCTACTTTCTCAATGATATCTAAATGACTTTGAATTTCTGTTAGCTGTGCACCAGCCTGGAGTCCTAGCTCGCTGTCCCTGAATGAACCTGGCCAAGTGCCAGCCCCCGCTTCTCAGGTGTCTTTTGTGCCATGCAAATAAGATTGCCATGGCAACCGTGTCTACTTAATGTCAGAGCATAGAGCCAATTGACTGCGAACTGAAGGGGTCTGATTTGTCAAGAGATCCTGAGCACACCTGGTTGAGATGGAGGCGGTGAAATGCCTCTTTGAAGGAGGACAGATGGGAGTCAGATGATTAAAAACATACTTTCATCTTCTCAGCTTGGCTAACAGAGTATCCTTCAACTGTAATGAGGAATTGTAATGTAAACGAAGATCTGTTTAGCAACACAATCACAGATTGCCGTTATAACATTAAATACATTTTTCGTATTTGCTTTTCTAAAAACATGAAGACGCTTAATTTTTGCTGGTAAATATCTTCTGGCACACAGGAAAAAGTGTCAGTTTTTTCAGTTTTGAAGGAGCAGTAAAACACTTTATTTTAACTACCCTGTTGAGCATTTTATAAGCAGTGTTAGTTTAAAGTTTAAAGCAGATAGTTTAAAGTAAAATGAAAGCTGAAAACCTACACAAACTCAATAGTGAGAATATCCTGCTGTATTGACCACACAGACATATTGTATGTAATTCTGTGATGTGCGCTGTGCATAATCCTCCACACCATTATCTTACTTCACTGCGCCTTGGTGGGTGAATCTTGTAACAACCAGTCACTCCAAAGGCAACACAATTCCTCCCAGACTGTACAGTTACGCATCATCTGCCATATCTGACGCGATCTTTTGTTATTCTGTCATTTTGGATTTTCATATCTCCTCTCATATGGCCCAAAATGCTGACGCGTATCATATTTCTGGCTGGTGGACTGAGATTTTTGAGAAGCATCAGTGTTGACACAAGGATTAGATTGTATTATAGGAGGGAAAGGAAGTTATTAATGTTTTGCCCATGCGGGTGGTCCGTTTCCATATTCTGCTAGCTTTCATGGTGCCATTGGCAAGCCCCACTATTTCTTCATGAATTCTGTAGTTGCTTCATGCATTGGTGGTACTGGATTATATATTTTCTGCACACTTCTCACATGATAATTTATGTCATTACTGCTTTTGCTAGACCCCTTCCCGGTGTTCACATTTCTCTCTCAACAACCACAACTACATTAATATTTCCTTTAGGGAAAGCTGATCCTGAGAACGTTTCCTCTGTGATGTTCGCAGAGTGGTACAGTATGTGTTTCCCTTCAGGCCGCAGTGCTCGCATATAGCCAAGCACAACAAGGGAGTCATGCACTGGAGGAAGTGAGAGCATGTCACCATCGGAGCACGAGAAAGGAGCAGGGCAGTAACCCCAGCATGGCCTTCCTCTGATAGCCCACATGGAAACAATGGGTTTGGCAGGGTCTCAGTAGTTGTGGACTTTCCTTCTTCCTAGATATAATATGAAAGTGGTGTGTGCACATTCTCATAAAGTCACGTTATAGTTTCGTTTTCCATCCACTTCAGGTCATGTACAGGATGAGAAAATGTGTCTTCATCGGTCTTGGAGTTCAAGCTCTGTGAACTTTGGCCTATTAATCTCAGTCTCTGCAAACTAATTGACGAGCTCATCAGCAGGGAGACCACTCACATGAAAACGATTGATGGAGGGGTGGTGGTCGGGGTGTTGTCTAGTTTTAGAGCATTCCTAAACATTTGAAACAAGTATCTCTCTCCCTTCTATGATTTTTGTCATTCATTTTTCCTTAGTATCACTCAGTGGTTTTATTTATCATGAGAGACACTTGAGGTTTCGTTTTGGAAGAGCCTGAGTGCACATTTCCTCACAGCCCTTTCCCTGATTGTTGTTTCAATAAAGCCAGCTCCCCTAACTTTCTGTAATTGTTTAATATGCAGAGGAGCAACTCAGACAAGGTGGGAGTCCACAGCTGAATATGAAATTGATTTGAGAGGCTCAAAGGTGTCTGGCAGATTGATTAAGTCCTCTGGGTTGATGTGTTGATGGTTAAGCTCCATGGCCTTGAGACAACAGGTCTCTTTCACATAATCACTGATGCATTTCACCAGTCAGATCTCAGTGTTATGTAATAGTTTTATTTAAAAAAAGATAAAAAGCCAGACGGCGCTACTAGATTGCAATGTGATAAATTGTCCTCCCCACACGAGCAACGGATCATTTAGTATGCATTTCTCATGTTTCATGCCTCTTCCACAGTGTTAAGCAACTGTTATTCTAATCCTGGAGTCACTGTGATTGTTTCGAAAGCATGCTCACCACAAAGCTTGTGATATGACAGTGAATATGTACAAATGTGTCAGTCAAAGCCTCTCAAGCTCGGGGGTCGTACTCATTCATAGTCACGATTGTTTCGTTTTTTTTCATCTGTTATGTTGCGCAGTAAGCTGTAGGCTGTTGATGTGAGTGGTTGTTACAGTGTATTGTAGAACTACTATTCCTGTATTTTCAGTATGTTACATCCCTCCTCTGTCACTGATTGTTGTATAGACTGGTGGGATAAGAAGGCGGTGAGAGGTGTCTGGTTGAACCTGTCCCTATGTCAGTTTTTCATCTCACAGCTACCAGTCCTCCACTTACCAAGTGAGAGCAATAAAAGTCTGTTTTCACTTTCAGTTCAGTTCTTTGTTTCTGCGCTACAGTCTATGATCTGCCAAGTCTCAGAGGCAGCTCAAAGACAAATTATTGTTGCAGCGAATTGGATGACCTGAGTTTCTAGACTCCTACCCTTCAACACACTGACTCATTACATCTAGCTGTCATCCTCTTTATGAAATCTTCTGGTTTCTGGAGCTTCCATTAGCCTTCAGTGTGACCCAAGGCAGATCAGATCACTCACCTCATCTGTTTGTCATGGTTGGGGCTGTTTGAATAAAGATATATTCTCAAAGAAAAGATTAGAAGGAAATGACAGTCAGTCTGCCTGTATTGTATCTGTCTGCCTCTGTCTGTCTGTTCCACCCTGCAACCTCAGCCCAGCGCCTCAAGTATTAACTGCAGCTGTCTAAATGGATACGCAGAACATATCCAAACATCCCTCCTCTCTGGGGAGTTTGCTTACTGAATGTATCACCTGATGTAACATTCAGCCCTACCTATATTTTCAAAATCATTCCAAGAGAAAGGTGTGGTACATCTTTCACAAAGCAAACCAGACCAAAAGGCAGAATTTACTGTAGCACCCAGTGGGGATAGTACTGTTTGTTGGAGAGATGAAAAGCGGAGCAAAGAGCAGCATCAGTGAAAAGTGACCTGAACATTTCCCCCTCCCTGCGATGACACAATGGCAAATATGAGAGAGCGGAAGCAGAGGTTCACTGCTGGGGTTAAAAAAGCAACACAGGAGCATGTTGCCCTTGAGAAGTATGGAGGTTTTCAGTATTCAGCCTCACACATCCAGCAGTCCTGACACGTGATGGAACTGTGAGTGGCCATAATCTATAAACATGTGGCAGCGTTGATCTCTGTATGGGAAGAGTCAAACACAGGGAATAAAGATGAAAGTACTGTGATAATGGGGCCCAGCTGATGATGATGATAATGTCATTAGATGTCAATTAAGTCAGAATGACGTTTTTAGTTTGTCACCAGCATTACATTTGTTTTTAACATGTTATTAGTCCCGTAGGACAAGCCTATTAGGTCATATAACAAAGTACACAGAAAGTGCCTTAAAGAATATGCAAGCAATCCAGAGACCAGCACTTTCTGGATTGTACAAATGTTACGAACCAACTAAGCATTGTGGGTATCGTGCCACCAACTGATAAAACTCTACAGGACCCGGTAATAATTATGGAAGTGCAATGTACTGCCACTGCTGGGTTGCGTTATTACCATGTCCATTTTTCTCTCATGAGTTGTTAAAAAGGCAATACATCCATGCTAGTGTAGTGTAATTTGTTACCTGCTCAGATTTTGTTAGCGGTGCAGTAGAAGAAATAAATCACCTTTGTCAAGAGAAATGAGTTGTGTCCAGCACAGCGTAACAATTCACAGCAATTTATATGTTGACGGGAACAATATAAAGAGGTATAGGATTATTGTGCACAATTTGGCAGGAAATCTATGTTTACATAGTTTGTCCTGTCATGGTTTGACTGTGTCCTCTCATAGGAAATTTTATCATGGTCTCTGTTGCCATTGGCTCCAAAAGTGAGTCCGTTGTTAATGGATACGTTTGATTCTTCTGCCCACAGAGGGAAGCCTGTACTTCTGCTTGACACTAATATTCCTCATCTTGTGACCTGAACTGTCCATTTATCCTAATCCTCTCACTGTATGGCAAACATAAGGGCTACGTGTTTCACAGAAACCTCACATCCTGCGATTAAATGTTGGCCTTAATAATTGTTGCCACAATCTTATTTGGTGTATCGTATTGTTTTTGTTTCCACAGTGACAAATAAGAAACCTACCCACGTGTCCATCACTAAGGTGAAGCAGTTCCAAGGATCTTCTGCTTTTATAAAAAGATCGCAGTGGACAATGGACCAGCTAAGGCAGGTCAACGGCATCGACCCAAACAAAGTATGTAATTTCTAATCCCCTTCAACCACTGATGTTTTTAGTTTTAGCTTTCTTATAGCTAGGCTCAATTTTGGGGGTTTTGAGTTTTGCTGATACAAAATAACTTCATTATGTCCCCATTTCACCATTTTTTCCCCTGATGACACAAACTTACCTCTCACTCATATCTAGCTTTCATTGTTATTCTTTCCAAGGACTGCCCAGAGTTTGACCTGATGTTCGAAAATGCTTTTGACCAGTGGGTTGCTGGTTCAGCAGGAGAGAAGTGCACCTTCATCCAGATTCTTCACCACACCTGCCAGCGCTACAGCTCAGCACGGAAGCCAGAGTTCGTCAACTGTCAGTCCAAACTGCTGGGGGGTAAGATGGTTAAAAAAATCAACAACAGTGTTAACTGTCCTTTAATAGTTCTGTTCAGAACACAGTGGCTCTTCACTGCCAGCCTTGCTGCTGTCATACTGTGCTATAAGCCAGTCTGAATCTGATTATGTATGATGACAACCAGCACCTGGTGCATATGAAAATGCATGCTTATCCTCGTACACAACATCTGTTGAGGGCTCTGCTGAAGTGAGGTCAATGAGGGTGTCCAACAAAATCCATCAGCTGCTCAAAGTAGTTGGCACAGATCAACTGGTTTAAAGCACATAGAAGTGCAACACTAAAAAAAAAAATTCATCTAATTAATGTGTTGTTGACACACTTCATTGTGTGCCTGAAGTGTGAGACTCATTATTTTCAGTTGGTTTCCAGCTGTCATAATAACATTAAACACCACAATGAAAGCTGTAACCGTCCCCTTTTGACTATCCCTTGTTGTTTTACACTGATATTAAATTCATGAGACTGTCAATTCACAGCTAACCTTTTCCCTTTGAAAATGATATTAATTTCATTTCAGCTAATAAGTGAAGTCAGGCTGATCAAACAAGTCAAGCCATTACCAATTCCCAGATGTTTTAGACATATAAAATATGAATGCATAACTACATAATTGGTCATTTCCTTGCAGCAAACTGTGAGGTTGTTACCCAGGAAGTCAGAGTGTGAAACCTAGTAAAGAATGCAACATCGTCAGCGGTTTAATCAGATATTGATCTGTTTACCACCAAGCCTCTTCTTTGAGCACCATTCAACCTGTTGTATAATTCATGGGATTATTTATGGAAACACATTCAAACCTGCCTCCTGCAAGGTCCATCTGTCCCACACACAAGAATCAATTACCAAAGATAGATATTCTTTGAAACTAAAATATTGCTTTACTTAACAGGGTTTTCTACTTCCAACTGTTGGGCTATAAATGAAATCTTACTCAGAGTGAGTCTGAGAATGAATAATGACAACCCAGAGTCTCTTGTAATTGGTAACATGTGCTTTGTGAGAGCTTTCACGCACAATGCAAAAAAAAAGAGAGATTTCTTTGGGGATGTCTGGGAGAAGCTGCAGCTTTGGAGAGTATTACTGAAATATAGTACAATGCAGAGAGGTAATATTACATAAAATATGCATATAAAGTAACTAAGTAAGTGTAGTTGCTGTCAAATTTTTTTTTTTTTTCTTACTCTGTGTGTGAGAACCCACTATCTATTCATTGATGATAAAGCAGCCTGTTCTCCACATTCTGTTATGTTGCCTTGACCTCCCTCCTACTCTGAAAACCATATCTGTATTTAACTCTGTTAGACTGACCCTGTTATATACTATAGTCTCTGTATGTGTAGGTGTGAGGGTAGTGTTGTCCCAGAGAGCACTGAACCTGAGGGTCTTTAGAGTAGGATGTATTATGGGATACAAATTCTGCACATCAACCACCCGCCTCCAGTAGATCTGAAAATTACACTAAACAGTGCTACAGGGACTCTAAGAAACTTGCGGATGAGTACAAGACGCATATCACAAACATTGCAAATCCAATGTGAAACTCTCATTTAGGAGCCAAGCCTGTGGTTTTGTAGAGACAGCTTCAGTATTGATCCAGCTATCGACACCGTGCTGTAAGCCCACCTGGAGATGCCTCTCAGTGAGTAGAGCATGCTGTGTTTGATAGACCGAAAAGCTCACAGTTCACCGTGCACATTGTGACAGAAGAAACAGAACGTATGCCAGCCTGCTGCCAACTCTGTCCACTCCAGTTTAAGTCTCACACCAGTGCAAAACAAAAATCATGAAGCTGCTCAGGTGTGGGACCATAACTGTGGGAGACTCGCTCTGCAAAATCCTCTGGGATGGCAGCCCCAAAAGGTAAATAATTGCTACACATAATTCTGGTGGTACGCCATGAACATCACTATTAAGTTCTCTAGAGGATAAATACGTTTTGGCCTTCAAGGTAGGGAGCAACATGAGCATATTAGTCTAGCTCACAAATTTCTGTGGTGGTTGTTAGTTTCCCTCTGTGTCTGTTTATGACTGTGTCATCATGCCAGCAGCTTTTATCTTTACTCAAGCTTATTCATGGATTGTTCCTCGTGCTCATTACATTACTAAGAGAGGCCAGGTCAATTTTAAGTTTAAAATAATAATAATGAATAATAATGTTAAATTAACATTCAATCATCAGGCGTTATCACCCCGAGTCACATGACGTAAAATATGTGATAGTGTTGATGACACAAACCCTTTCAGCCTGGTAACTGGTGTTAATTTACTTTGTTGGAGTTTTCTACGTTTAACAGTACCTGAACTGATTTGAAGTGCAGAGATTTAGATTTCTGTGTGAGCTGTGTGGTGTAGATGAACAGGCCTGAAGCGCATGTGTTTGATCCTTGATGGGGCTTATAATCGGTCAAGAAATAAAAACGGTTCATTTGATAATTGCCTTGTTATCAGTGTCGACTCCTGTTATACATACTGTTATACTTTGTTATATTCCAATTCCCGGCCGAGCTTTTCTGTCTCACTGGGTTTTATTCATGACTTGATTCTAAACAAAATCCTAAATCTGTGAGTTAAGTGGATGCTTTTAAACCCTCAGCCTCAGACAAACTTATCTCCCTGTAGTTTATGCAAAATGCTCTCTGTGAGCGTTGCAGTTAATGAATAGATGAATAACTAAACAGTAACCAGTTCAGTTTTGCATGAGATTTACAAAGAACTGATCCCTCAATACTTAACTTGTGATTAATAACCCCAAACCATAACCTCGCTTTACTAATTTCAAAACTATATCATGTTTTGAAAATGAAAGCTGACTTTTGATATTTTCCCATCACAGAAGACCAACCTGTAGATTCAGTCATTTTCCGTTGCAAGGTCTATTTGAACAGAAAGAGGAAAGAATTTGTTGCACACCACAGTCGTCTACTAAGACAAGGTAAGCCAGTGGTACAGTACACAAAAATACTTGGACTAACTTTAAAAAGTTATATCTCTTACTAAAGAGTTTTGACTTCCTCCAACAAGTATATTTCCTAGAAAAAAGTGAGGGGGTTCCAATTATTGCCCCAATTGCAAGCAAATGTAGCGTCTGATAGATCAGTCAAAATCATCGTACCAGTGCTATACAGTAGATATGATTTCAAAAAATCTGACCACAGTAAATGGAGCCATTCTGCAAAGTTGGTTTTGTTGAAACTTTGAAATGAAGCCTGTCCCCTTCCGTCTGGACCAAAGGCTCTGCTCCAAAACGAAGCCAGTCCGCTGCCTTCTGAACTGAGGGCTCCCCTCCTGGCTCTCCGGGACTTCAGTGACCCATGTTGTCATTTTTAGGGATATACTGTAGTTAACATTTACAAACACACAGCTGTCCTCTGCGTGTTCCCAGTGAGGTCAAAATCTCCCTGGCTTGTGCTGTCACTGTTGGGAGTTGACTACATGCTGAAAGTGATTTCATGTTTACATCCAAAGGTTATGTGAGTTATGTTCACTGTCCTTGCCTCTCACTGTCAGACTGTGTGTACAGCATTACTGACTGTAAAATTACTGTAAATCGCATTTTGACTTGCGAGGGCAGCACAATGAGATTGCTTCTTCCCTAATGGTTTCCTCAGTATTCTGTACTTCTGTATTGCATTTCACAAATTAACATTAAAGCTTAGTCAAGACTATAATGATGGAAATTATGGCTGTTTAATGCATTGTGTGATGCTGACATTTATCTGCTGATTAAAGTCACTGCGAGTGAGCTGTTCATGAATACCTAGTGGCTATTTTTCTGTCAGTGTCGGCACAGCTCTGTGGTACATTCAGGACAGAATGTCCATGTTTCGTCCTCCTTGTTGTCCTTTGTCATGCTGGTTAAAAAGGTTTCAGCAAGGCACTGTGACTAAAGGCCGACTGAGCAAGCAAGGTCAAGCCTTTCCCCCTTGATGAGAAAATGTCAGGGGCAGAGTGATCTCCTCGCTCTTCACTGAGTGGTTAACCAACAGCTTGAAGGAGCCATTTAGGCTACACATCCACCTCACTCCAAAGTAATTGTGAGTGTCTGTGAGGCACATATACATGTACATTACCAGTGAGTCAAATGTAGTTCAAGCAGGAGGGACCAACACGATAATACAGATTAATTACTTAATTACTATTTATAATAGGGTAATTTGTCTAAACCTCCGCAATGGATCACACATTTTACATTAAAAAGTGAGTGAGTGCAATTGAATTTATGTAGGTCGGAATAAAGAGCCTGTGACTGCTGATGATAAGCAAGTCGAGCTCCTGGAACCCAGCGATGGTGGCAACGGAGATGTGGAGTGCTGCAACGCCTATAAGACAATTATATAATGATAGACATACACAGAAGGGTGTATATGCAATATATATTTCAAAGAGAGAAAGAGGGAAATGTTCAGATGGCTAAATGATTTCGGAAGACCTGTGAAAAAGGGAAATCTCTCCTGTATAAGAGGCTTGGGAGTGACCACTGAAGGACAGGAAAGAGAGACTTAACTGTGTAAGGACTGACTGCAAGAAAAATGTGGAGAAAAGTGATTGGATAAAAGGCTATAGAGAAATAATAGTTATATGTTAGGAGTGCTGGGGGGAGGTGCCCCTGCTGATTGAACCTCTGCTATAGTTTCATTATGCTGCTGCGGATAATGTCAAGATTTGCATTAATTAAAGTACAGCAGGGGTTTATCTTGCAGCAGGAGCTGCATAGCTGTGTCTTTATGCCTCTATGATGTCGATTACATTAGCCATTTCTTGTTTTTTTTTTTTTTTTGGGCACATTTTATACATTTCTTTATGCATAATACATTTGAAACTGTCAATACCAGAGCAGGATTAAACAACGAGTACTTTGCTTCATTAGAATATTTTGTTTCCAGCTTTAGTCTTCATGGTGATTTATTGTGTTTCCACTGGTCACCTATTTACTTTAGAGCTTTATACCTCCATTACTCAGAAAGGGCTGCTGTTACACACTGAGAGTGGAAGAAATTTGCATCTGTGGAATTTAGAAATAAATTAAATGATGTTTTATCACAGAAACACTCAAATTGTAAATGCAGTTGTGGTTGGGGTGGAATTTATGACAAAATTGCAGTTGTAATATGGAAATATATTTGATACTGTTCTACTATTCCTCACACACTTCCTTGTTTACTTTCTGGCTGCCTGTCCTCTGCTTGGTGATAACTTCTATAAGCAGGAAAAAGGATTTTTTTTTATACTGGAACAGCCACATTTGACATAATTGTGTATTTATGAATTTGAAATCAACAGTACATCAACATGAAAGGTATTTTTCTACTTTTTAAGTACAGTTGACTGTAATAGTGTGAATAAAGCATGTCAGCTGCAGTTTACTTCTTATTAATTAACAATAGGAAAATGGAATCATGTATTTCCTCAGAATTGGAATTACATAAATGTACAGTAAAATAAGTGAAGAGAGTTTTAATATTCCCTGCTTTATGATAGCAGAAACTGGGAAAAGAAAGTCCACGTTGAAAATAACAGCAATTACTGGGTACTTCAGAGTCTAGAAGCTCTGGATATGTGAATAGGACCGCACAGGATAGAAATCCTTGACAAAATGTTTCATATATTTCGTTAGATGACAGCAGCCTAAAGCCCTCAGGAAATATCAGGATAATAAGGAGGGTTTTTGATGGTACTTGTTGAAGTACAGATAAGTATGTGCTCCCTGAAACTAAAAGAAATTTTTAGACACTTTCTCCCTTCAAAACACCCACACATATTACACCCCACAGCGTTATCCCAGCACAGCGATGATCATGTGCGCTTCCAAAGTGGAAATATTAAAGGCACTGTAGCATGTATTGTTCAAATAGATCTTTTTGTGTAGGTGTGATTGATCTCAAAGTTAACCATCCAGTCTAATCAATCCCTTATGCTCTGAGTCAATGTGAATTTGTGGCTGTCAGCATCTTGTCAAGTGTGTCTTACATGTTCCTGATGATAACCGTCAGCTTATTTTCTTTAGCTCCATAGCAGTGCAGCCTGTAGCATATGGCGTACAGAGAACTGGAAACTTTGAATGATCTTTCCCTTTCCCTGTTATGTTAGTTCCTATTCTCTGGGATATTTTGTTCCCACAAAACAGTTGGCCTTTTTGTTCAGTCCCTGTTGTCAAAGAATGGGGTACGGCAACAAATTCCTCCTGCATTGTTGAGAGAGAGGCGTGTGGTGGATGCACTAGGTTTGGCCTCGTACTGAAGGACATTCTCAAACAATAGTGTAAGTTGACAAAATCTTATCGAAAGCTCCTCTTTTAGATTTGCCAATACAGCATTAGCGTCGCAACAGGGAAAAACTTAAATCTCCTGCGTCATTAGGGTATAGACGATTAATACCAATGAACCTCCTAAGTAACATAAAAGAACCGCTGTTATCCCCACTGATAACAGTGAAGGCTGATGAGCTCCCACTCTAAGTTAAGAATCATTACGGCTCTTTGAGTTTGGATCACAGTGATGGCATCACGTAACATAATCTACTCCTACAGATTTCATTCAGCTCCCGATGCTCCACACCCGCCCCCTTCATAAGCCTTGCAGAATGTCCCCACCCTGCTTTCTCTGTAATTACATTCTCCACTGGGGGAGCCCACGCTGCAGCCCACCACTGATCCCTGAGAAGGGAGAAGAGAGGCACCAGAGAAAGGAAAATTGTGTGCAGACAAATAAAGGGAGATGCTCTCTGAGAGTGCATGGTGTGGAGGGGTTGTGAGGCTGGGGGTTATATTGAGGATGATGGGAGTATTACTCCCCGGGCTCTTCCAGAGGAGGAGAGGATTAAGAGGAATCTGTCTGAAGGTGAAAAGGTCTTATCCTTTTCTATTGAAGCCCTAAAGCTTCTCAGAAAAAGCGTTTTCTTTTTCCAAACAGAAGCATGGCAGGAATGTGTTTTAGCCTATGTAAACCAGAATCCACATCTGCAGTGTATGATAATTACTCATTAACTTTGCCTTGCTAATGGATACAGTGAAGTAAATACTACATTCATGCTGTAGCTGTAGACTGTGGAGTATTTCGTGGACATATGCGAATATTTGGGAAATTCCGAGAGGTATGAAGCTTATTTCATCAGTCAAGTTGTGTTTGTCGTGTTCGATGTGGCCTGCAGTCTGTGGTTCATTTACTGTAATCTCTGGGAAGTTGATTGATTCCTTATGTGTGCGTAGGTGTGTGTATGAGCATCCATACATCCATCTGTGTATCGGCGTGTCTCAACATAAACTGCTTTGACTTTATCAAGTTAACTTCTTTTGATGGAACACCAGCTGGCCTCGCCGTCTGCTTTTGGGCTGTCATATAACCCGCTGCGGTAGAGTTTTCCCAATTATCTGTCACTCAGCCTACCTGCCTTGATGCCACAGGACACACACTCCGTATATTGCAGTTTCCTGTGGGAGTAGATAGAATCAGGCTTGTCAAGTCTTAATACAGTCAGTAGCCTCAAGCCGTGCTCTGTCTGTTTCTTCCCCTCAAACTCATCTAATGTGTATCTGAGGATACAGACTTTGGAAAATCTTTTCACTGGGTGATTGCTCTGTCTTTCTTTATTATTTTTTTTACTTGTAATGTACAGGACTAGACAGTGTAGTTGTGGATTATTTGGTATAACTTAACTGATTGTTTGACAGTCCTTAAGTGGTTGTCACCAGTCATTACCTTAAAGATATATATTGAAATAGGCAGAAAATTGTGCTTCTAGTCATTTTGTCTTTTTGAAAACAATGAGAGTTCCAGTACGCTGTCTTGCTTGCTGCTGAAATATTTATTAGATCACAACATTGTGCCCAATGGTGGGGTCTCATCATACATTAAACATGTCTCCCTCCAAATGACATGAAATAGTCACAGGTCAAGGTTGAATTTAATATGTTTATCTATTTAATTCATTATCATTGATATATTGTGTCATTTTATGTCTTTCCTGACATTTTTAATGCCATTTTCTGACTGGTTATACATATTCTTTGTGTAAGTTCAAGGTGCTTGTCAGTCAAACAACCTCTTATTGGATAGTTGAGGCAGCTACTATGAAGGGAAGGGTTGTGATGCTGCCCATATCCCTGGTGAAGGTCGGACAGACTGAAACACTGCTCTAATAAATATTTCAGCAGCAAGTCGGTAAGTGTGTGGACTTCCTGTTGTTATCAAATTTCACCTTCCCCTGACGCACCTGTCACACATTCAGGTGTGCAGAGATTTTTTTTTCCAAATCATTTTGTCTATTTGTCACATTGTGAACCCTGTGGTGCTGCTCCCATGGTGTAATTAAAAATACTTGTCAGGACCTGGCCACCACAGACCCAAAGTCAGTTTTTGGAAACCAGTGGTTGCAGTGCACACAAAAGAGTTTTTCCCAAACTGGCTTGTTGCCATCAGATACATCTACATGAAATAAAAGATTATATGCCTCCAAAGCGATGTAGCAGTACAGCCGCCAAAGAGAAAGCAGCAGGAAAATTGCTGTTTGCAGTGTGGTTGCCAACATAGTGCATAACAGCAGCACTCCCGACGTGGGGTAGATAAATGGCTTGTCGGAGGAAACATCCGCAGGGCTGCAGCGGCTATTGGAAGATGTGTTCACTGTCTCAAATCCACGACTGGGTCTGAAGGGCCAAGCACATATCCTCTAGTCATTACATTATAGTTTAGAAAAGGGGACAGTGATCACAAAGCTGGCGACACAAGTACAAAGTTGAAAAAAAGCAGTGCTAAACATCACCAGGAATGACACGCTTTCTTAAAGAGAGATTGAATCTGTTGTCGTGTGTTTTGCTGTTGTGTTGCATACTTAACAGTTTGAAAAGGTTAATTTGACTTGTTCTGCCCTTGACAGAGATCAGCTTTGAAGGAAACTCATTAGCCATCTTCCCACATTGCACCTGATGGAGACCACTTACTTTTTCATGTTTTTGTCTTCCACTATTGGCACTATCGCCCAGAGTCACTATTTAATTTCACCCATGTAAAGCCACAGGTTAATTTGTCTCAGCTGGTCTCCTACGTTCTGTTGTTCACCAGTGGAATCACAGTCTTTTCCCTTTTGTCTCTCTTTTCTGTGTCCTACTTTACTTTACTTCTTCACTTCTTGGTTTTTCTTGGTTCTTCACTCTCTCCCCCATCTGCAGGTAACAGTATACTACACTCAGCTGCAGACAGTGTGACGAGTGCTGTACAGAAGGCCAGCCAGGCTCTGAATGAGCGCGGCGAGCGATTAGGTCGGGCTGAAGACAGGACTGCAGACATGATGAACAGTGCTGAACAGTTCGCTGTCACTGCACACAAGGTGAGGCAATATGTTAGCAAGATTAACCTCACGGTTATCAGGCTGACTGTATGCATTTCAGTACAGTGCATTGAAATTCTGACTTCGTGACCCTCTTCATGTTTTATAGAATATCTAGTCGTGATTTTAAAGTCATTATTAGTTCAGCCAGAAGATCAAACATTTTACTCAAACCTGAGGATATTTGTAAGAGTTGCTTCATTGTGACTCAAGCCTCTCAGCCGTGGTGCTCTCTGCTCTGGGAAGATAACAGTGTTTTTCTTCTTTCCTCATTTACTCTCTCTTTTGTAGTTCTCTATAGAGTGTTCCTTCCCCCTCCATGTATCTCATATCTCTTGTTTGGCAGAAAAACTAATTGCATGCTGTTTAATGAGGCTCTCAGCCTAATATGATTTTTTTTACTGCAGAACACAAGAAAAAATCCATTGCTTTGTAAGGAGCGCACCTGATTATGATCCTCATAGCTATCCTTCTGATAGCACACAGTATATCACACATGTAAAATTAGGTAGCCCTGCTGCACTGGGTAGACTTCACTGATAGACGTGCCACGTAAAATGGGATGTCAATGACTATAAAGTAATAGTGCAACCATCCACTACCTATTGAAAGGACTGGTTTGAGCGATGCGTAATGCTATAGCAGTGATGGTGGGATAATTGAAAGACATTTAAAGAGCCATGCGTGGCTCTCTTACTGCTGACAGATGAGCTTCCCCACAGTGATGTATTGCAAAAACTGTGATAAACAGAGATAAATGCTGTGGCTCTGGTGGTTTCAGGAGAGAGTGACAGTGGAACCCCCATGAAGAATCACTCATTTTGCCAGCGTTTTTCATTTCACTTGCTGCCATTAGCTTTTATATTCTTTGTTTTTACAACTTGTCTCATTTGTCTTGAGCATTATTATCAAGACATAATCATGATGTTGCCTGTAACGGGTAGTCTGTAGCCTTACAGATGGACAAAGAAGTCCGTCCTGATAGAATTTACAAGACGTTCTGCATTTCATCTGTTATGTTTCTGCTGGGTATGACTTTAAAGATGGCTTGACAGGATGTTTTATGACGGATTTGAGTTGTCCGTCTTTCCAAGTCATCTGCATGTGCTTTAAGTGGACCTTTTGCACAATTATAGCCAGCTATAGCTGCGCTGTAGTCAGAAGGTCACCTTGACTCTTTTCTTTTAGTCCACTTCTGCAGTCCAATTTCTGAGCCTCACTTTGTGACAGCAGCCGATTCAGCTGCGCTCCTCAGTTGTGATCAAAACCCCTCATTTCTGTGTGATGCTCTACTGCCCCCACTTGTTCGATCTGCAGAATTCAGTCCCCCTCATGCTACAGCAACATACACCATGCTCGCTCCGTAGTCTGTTTGTGTTTGTATTTGTCTTCCATCCTCACGTCTCCACACCCCATAGCTTTGTGTTAGATTGGTGGCCTTGGTCATCCCTTTAACAAGGCCCATTAGAGCACTTGTTAATGAGATAAATGATGTTGCCTTGTCATTGCCTGAATAAAAAGCACCAGCTCCCCTGTCTGCCCTCCAGCACCTGCATAACAAACCTCCTCTAACAGCTTTTTCTCCTTTTGTGGAACGTTCTAAAATAGTCAAACCTGTGCCTTCTGTTTCCTCATTTCATTGAAGACAGTCTGTTAGGTCTACTGGATGGCATTTCACTGATCGGGTAACTTAAAATTCTCACTGTATCATCCCTCACCCCCACCCCAATTTTTCTTACAGCTTGCGATGAAGCACAAGTGTTAGACCACTGCCAAAACCAACTGGGGGTGGGGGGGATCAAGAATCGCCAGTCGCTGTACAGGAGAAGGATTCCAGACTTTATTCTTTTTAAACATTTTAATATGATTACTATTTGTTAACAATGTTAACATTTTAATGTTTTGAATAACTGTATTCGGGTGCATCTTCTGATGGTGACTCATCAAGCAGTTGGGGAGGAAGAGAGGTAAACAACATTTCTTCAGACTGTCAGCAGAATGATTCATGCTTCTGTTTGCCAAAAAAAAAGCCACAAGCCACAGCCATGACTGTATTTGATAACTGTGGCCAGTCTAAACACTTCCCCTTTTCATATGCTCAGAACACTAATGTGAGTGCTCACATGCTGACAAGTCATTATCAGCAATCATCCCAAGACAAGGAACAGCTTGTCTCACAGGTTATTAATCGTTGAGTCATTTATGAGCACCGCAGTCGTTACACCGTCTGATTTATGAGTGACGGGCCCCCTCATGGCTTTCATACATGTGCTGCACAAATTAACAACACATACACACCTGAAGATAGCCAAGATTTACTTACCCGATGCTTAGACGGTACCCAGATAATATTCTGGCAGTATATTTTGAAGCTGAAAGAAATAATTGCATCTGCAGAGAAGAACTGAAATCAAAATCCCAAATTTTCAATTTAATGGTTCTTTCTTTCTTTGACTCTTAGAGTCCATTTCAGTCCATTGTTCTGTCCATCATTTCAAAATGTATAAAAACAGTATTAGTCAAAATGTTTTCAGTTTATTATGAATAAAGTGGTTTGGGTGACAGAATATTTAACAACATTAAATATTTTTAGTCCTCTGTTAGACTTGTGTACTTAGAAAACTACCAAAACTACTTGGAATACAGTTGCCAATGTTTTTGGAGGTGTACTTGAAGAACTCTGTTTTGAAAATAAGCTTTTTAAGTATAATAATTTATGTTAAGGGGATTGTTTGGGGGGGGGGGCAATTCCTAAACCAGCTTCTGCACTGTAAAAAGCAAAACATGTAATTCTTCTAGCGCTATTATCAGTGTATGTAGAGCTAATTTGTCTCATGTCCATGAGATGTTTTGAAATTACTCCCAGCTGTATTTCAACTTTAAACATTCAGTAATCCTACTTTATGCTTTTTGCATAATTTGGCTTGGTTATTATAATGATGTGTTTACTTATAGATAAAGGACAAATGTCCCAAATAGCAGCGGCAGCAGTGTGTAGTAGTGTATTTTTTTGTGTCATTGCTCTCACACTGACTGTAACTTTGGCTTCCTCACTGGCAAGATACCACCCTTACAACTGAGATGTATTTGATTCTTTTTATATTTTGAATTTTATAATTCACGATACAATGCACCGACAACCTTATCTTGCAGAGCACTGTTGAGTTCATACTGAAACGTTCCAGTTGCCTAACTGTTATTGTGCTTGTATTCCTATCTCTAACACTTTGGATGTTTATTGTTTTAATAAAAATATATATAAATAGTGTCCTTTTTTATAGCCAGCTTTAACAGTTCCATCAAACAATGGAATCAGAAGTTGTACATTTATTTTAATGTTATTGCATTTGTGTGTTTTACTCACATGGATTTTCTCCATTCATGAACAATAAGCTGCCAAAAGCGGCAGCGTCTAAAGGGTCTTTGTGTCATTTTCTCTGATGTGCTCAGTCTCAGTTCACACAACAATGCTCATTTCACATTGATCTCGAATCTCTATTATACTGTAAGATGTAAAATAAAGTCCAATCCACAATCAAAATGGTTCTTTATGAGTGCCTTTTACTGTTAATGTCTACAGTTTCATCACAGTTTTAGTTTTTGGATTTGGCTGCTCACCGTGACATTGTTCTCTTTCCCCTGCAGAGGGCAGTGTCAGCACAACGTAAGGCAGGGGTGTCAAAGTCATTTTAGTTCAGGGGCCACATACTACGGTGGCCGGGAGGTGCAAAACAATTTTACAATACGAGAAACACTTTTACAAAGCTGGAGACAAATTTACATTTTAGAAAACATTTTTACAAATCAGAGAACAAAATTACATTGCCATAACATATTTGCAAGTCCTGAGACAAATTTACATTTGAGAAAACAAATTTACAAGATGTGAAACGCTTTATAAACGCAGAGACAAATTTACAAGTGACGAAACACTTTTACAAGCGGCCGAAACAAATTTACAAGTAACTTTTTCAACCGGAAAGGGAATGTACCAACTGTCGAGTAGAACCGGAAGTGATAAGGAGTTCATGGTGACCCACGATGGACGGCAGTCAAGTGGTCTTTTGCCCGTTTTGTGGCGAACATATGAGCCGATTAACGCGGTACATTCCCTTTTCGGTTTAAAAAGTTACTTGTAAATTTGTCTCAGCGTTTGTAAAAGTGTTTCACGTCTTGTAAATTTGTTTTCTCAAATGTAAATTTGTCTCAGGACTTGTAAATGTGTTATGGCAATGTAATTTTGTTTTCTGATTTGTAAAAATGTTTTCTAAAATGTAAATTTGTCTCCAGCTTTGTAAAAGTGTTTCTCGTATTGAAACATAGTTTTGCACCTCCCGGCCACCGTAACATACAGCCCAATTTGCTCTCAAGTGGGCTGGACCTGTAAAATCATAGCACAATAACCTATAAATAACGACAACTCCAAATTTTACATTCTGAAAATGTTCACATTTAATGAACTGTATCATGCCTCAGTTCATCATTTGCACGTGTGCATTACAACTTACAGATCACAGTGTATCTACAAAGGCACAAAACATTTAGTCGCAGATATCTGGACCTGAACAGTGGACAAATTTAAAATCGCAGTTAATGTCTTCTCTGTAATTTTTATGTTTTGCAAAGTCATCCTGCAGGCCCCATGTTTGACACCCCTGACGTAAGGCAACAAGTCTTTACGCCTCA
Organism: Pempheris klunzingeri; assembly: GCF_042242105.1. Taxonomy (NCBI): domain Eukaryota; kingdom Metazoa; phylum Chordata; class Actinopteri; order Acropomatiformes; family Pempheridae; genus Pempheris; species Pempheris klunzingeri. The sequence continues at coordinate 16,058,646 of NC_092024.1, read as the reverse complement.
CCACTGATAAGACTAAAAGTTTGTAATTGTACGCATATGTGATGTGCAATATGTGTGTGTGTGCATGTATGTCTCAACCAAAGACACACCACATGAACCTACCTCTTCTAATACAACTTAGTTGTGAAACATAATAAAACAGCCTATTGTATTATGATCAATTAAACACAATGCAGATTTATTTCAAAATGTACACTCCCCTCGAAAGTATTGGAACAGTGAGGCCAGTTCCTTTATTTTTGCTGTAGACTGAAAACATTTGGGTTTGACATCAAAAGATGAATATGAGACAAGAGATCAACATTTCAGCTTTTATTTCCAGGTATTTACATCTGGATCTGATACACAACTTAGAAGATAGCATTATGTGTAACGGAACACCAGATTTTTAGGTGAGCAAAAGTATTGGAACAGATAGACTTAAAATAGATTAACGTGAAAAGACTTAATATTTAGTTGCAAATCCTTTGCTTGCAATAACTGCATCAAGCCTGTGACCCATTGACATCACCAAACTTTTGCATTCTGCTTTTGTGATGCTTTTCCAGGCTTTCACCGCAGCCTCTTTCAGTTGTGGTTTGTTTTGGGGGGTTTCTCCCTTCAGTCTGCTCTTTAGCAGGTAAAATGCATGCTCTACAGGGTTGAAGTCTGGAGATTGACTTGGCCAGTCTAAAACCTCCCACTTCTTGCCCCTGATGAACTCCTGTGTTGTTTTGGCAGTGTGTTTTGAATCATTATCTTGCTGCACCATGAAGGATCTCCCACTCAGTTTGGTTGCATCTTTCTTTAAATTGGCAGACAAAATGTCTCTGTAGACTTCTGAGCTCATTTTGCTGCTGCCATCATGTGTTACATCATCAATGAAGATGAATGAGCCCGTCCCAGAAGAAGCCATGCAAGCCCAAGCCATGACATTCCATCACTTTGGTAAAGGTTCATCTTTGTCTCATCAGTCCATAAAACTTTGTCCCAGAATTTTTAGGCTTGTCTCTGGGCTTTTTGGCAAATCCCAGCCTGGCCTTCCTATTCTTCTTGCTAATGAGTGGTTTGCATCTTCTGGTGTGGCCTCTGTACTTTTGTTCATGAAGTCTTCTGCGAACAGTAGACTGTGACACCTTCTCTCCTGCTCTCTGGAGGTTGATGCTGATGTCACCAACAGTTGTTTTAGGGTCTTTCTTTACAGCTCTCACAATGTTTCTTCATCAACTGCTGCTGTTTTCCTTGGTCTACCCGTTCGACGTCTGTTACTTAGTACACCAGTGGTTTCTTTCTTCTTCAGGACATTCCAAATGGTTGTACTGGCTATGGCCAATGTTTGTGCAATGACTCTGATTGATTTTCCATCTTCTCTCAGCTTCACAATTGCTTGTTTTTCACCCATGGACAGCTCTCTGGTTTTCTTGTTGGTTACGCCTCTAACTATAAATGCAGTCTGCACCGGCAAACCCCAAATCTGATACTGAACGTAGACATTCAGCGCTATTTATTGTTTGAATAATCAATGTAACAGGACACACCAGGGCAACAAAACACACCTGTCAGTCACATGTTCCAATACTTTTGCTCACATGAAAAACGGGTGGGTTCAAACAAAAGGTGCTAACTTCTATGTTGTGTATCAGATCCAGATGTAAATACCTGGAAATAAAAGCTGAAATGTTGATCTCTTGTCTCATATTCATCTTTTGATGTCAAACTAAAATGTTTTCAGTCTACAGCAAAAATAAAGGAATTGGCCTCACTGTTCCAATACTTTTGGAGGGGAGTGTACATCTGACTTTATGGGATCATACTATTATAAAGCTGATTTGACCAAATATGCTTTGGTTCACTAAGGTCTATCACACAAGCGCCATTATGGTGTCCATAACCACATACAGTAATATCTAGAGTTCTTACTACACTTCTGTTGTCAGTGGAGCTGTGAAAGATTTAAAATGTTTTAGAATTATCTCGTGCTTATAAAGTCAAAGGACTAGAAAGAGTAATTTAGAACAAAGGCTCAAAGTTGATGCTCTAAAGACTGACCGATAGATGTTTATACCCTAATATCCTTTTTATTATATGTTGCCAGCATCACAACCAACCATGTATGTCCAGCACAGAAAAGTAAATATGTCTTTGTAGAACTCACATCATTGTATTTATACCAAAAAGAAACTGCACTTTAAACCCATTCTCTCTTCTCACAGAATGAAGGAAGAAACCGGTAAGCCTGGTCGTTGACAAAGACTTATGAAGGTATAAAAGAGTCAAGTGAGCAGAGATGAATCTTATCAAAACATCTATGGCATCCTCTCCCTCCTTGCCACGTCTTAATGGCATTTTAATCATCCAGTTAATGATGCAGGCCAATCTAACAAGCAGAAGGGCAGTAAGTGTAGTAGCAGCGCTGAAATCCATGATCTGTAGCTTTTAGTGCTGCAGAGGGGGAGGTAAGTACATCATAAAAGCCCCAGTACAGATCTGTGCTACCATTACTCACTCTGCCAACTCCCGTGAATCACTCCTGGCTGCTTTCTTAAAACTCAGCCCAAATTGTTAAGCTCTCCTCTCTCTTTCTCTCCCTGCTCTGGCACCACGTCACCTTGAAGAGATTATGTGTCTCAAAGTATGTAACCTGATTCATTTTAGAGCTAGAATAAATTTCTATATGTGCCACAATCACAGTTGAATTACCTTTGTAGACCACTGGAGGGTGCCCTAACCTTGAACAAAAACCCATCCACGTTGTCAGCAAGCTTTATTGCACAGTAGTTTATTGACTAGAGGAGCTGATTATTAGTGTGTAATTTCACTGTAATGTATACATTGATTGCAGGTTGAAGGCCTGAGCTCAGGGCTGATTGAGAGCTGTTCAATACCAGTAATTGCTACTGTGAATGTCTTGACAGGGACCTGAGTTACAGTGGGACAGAGCAAGTAGGCAGTTAAGCCGTCAAACATTTTCCCAACCTGCAGACAGAGCACAATTCATACCAGTAAATGTCTTGAAGACAGAGGTTGTTATTGAGATTTCTAAATTGCCTTTTCTCCATAGAAATCTGCTGTTTTGTATGGCTGCATATTGTCTGCATCTCAAAAGTATTCAAAGACATTTACTTAGCAAGATAGCAGCAGTGTTACACTATAAAGCTACTTTACATGGAAAAGTCATTAGAACATACCATTTTACTCAACTAAACTTTACTACTTTACTTTACTAACTTACTAAAAAGTATTCTTTGTGCAGGAGATACGGATCACATTATTATTACAGATACGGTAATGTGTAACCATTATTTTAATACTATAGCTGATCAAAGTGGAGTTGAATAATTCTGTCTTATATACATTTATCCACTGCATCATATGCTCTACAGTCATCATTGTTTTTTAACTTTGTTTTTTATCACTGCAGAGTAATTATTTATCCATAAATGTAGCTGTTGAGTAGAAGTGCAAAGTAACAAAAATGGAAATACTTACCTCAAACTTTTGTACAAGTACACTAGTGAATAAATGCCCTTAGCTATATTCCACCACTGAGTATTATATGTTAGGACTTGTCATTTAGATTTATCTCAACACTTCATAGGGTACTGACTTTTGAGTGGTCTTAGCGCAAGACTGGAGAATGTGTCCGGTCAGGTGTCACCTTGAGAGGTGCATTGACATTCCTGCCAGCCGGGGAGTCGGTGTCACATCAGGAGAGGCTCGGTGGCCGCCTGACTAACTAACTGGCTGGCCCAGCAGCCTCAGGGCAACTCCTTTTTAATCTGCCGACTTCCCCCAAACTCCACAGGAGTAATAACAAGTTATACCCAGAGGTGAGAAGGCTGAGTGAATTGGGACTGCACCTCTATTTTTCATTATCACATACAAATCTCTCCAATGATTCCTGAGTAGTCCTATTAGTCGGGACTGGATTTTGGCCCAAAGTCAAAGTTTAATAACTGCAACAAGATATTGCCTGAGTCCCTCAGGTGTTCTGGAAAGTGAAGAGAAGTGTGTCCGTACAGGAGTCCTACAAACTGTTTCCACTAGAATAAAGTGCTGCAAAACTATTTCTCATAGTTTGTATGTTTGCATGTGCTATGAGGTAAATGATATCTACGTAGCCACTTGCAAAACATGAGTGCTCTGAGATTACTCACAGAGTAATGCATTTCAAAGATGCCTTTAAACTGTAGCTAAGCTGATCTAACAGGAAATTCCACATTAGCAGTATCAATGCCCCAATAACATTTGACAATACATTATTTTCAGTGTCTTCAGAAGAGCCACAAATCCAGTTTTCACAGCTGATTCAAAAGGAGATCAACACTGTTAATAGACAGGCACACGTATGCATAAAAGTAATCTTATACTAAATGTTTACATAGCCTTAGCTTTCCCACTAATCTTACTGTGGAAGAGAGGCACTATTAGGAGTAATATATTTTATATATAGATTTTATATAGGTGCTGCATGTGTTGTTTATCTTAATTAACCAATGCAGTCTCAAGCAAAGCGTGTGCACTAGTGTAGTAAGACAAAGTCACCCTATCTGCTAAAATGATGAACATACTCTATAAGCAAATGCAAACATATATCCACTGCACACTTTTCGATAAGCCAGATAAAAATCTCTGCTGCCCACCCTTTTGCACTGCTATGCTGCCACACATCTAAGCTGCATCACTGCCTCAAACACTTGCTGCTGCTGCTCATGTGACCTTTCATAAACAACACTATGAGGCTGCTGTTGCTACAGTTTACTCGCTCTTCTGCTGATCCGCTTGTGGTCGATGTCATGGTTTCTTCTGGCGGTTTCTGCTTTTATGCTCTTGCTGCCTTCTGCCTTTGTGCAATATTTATTAACTGCAAAATTCTTGGAGTGGCTTGTATTTATTTTTCTTTGGTTGTTCGGTGGGTTGTGCGATATGGTGATATGAGTTTACTTCTCAAACGCTCGCTGCTGTGTGAGCTCGTTTCTCTCAGTCCTAAGCCCCTTTAATGCATGCAGTCTATGCCTGAAATGTTAAGGAACTTTTCCTGCAGGGGCCCATGTGTGAATGGGAGCAGGGATCAATATTCAGGAACATCTGTTCTGCAATTTCCCTCCTCAAGACTAGTAGCATTTTAGGGAATACGGTTTTGTAATGAATGAAAGCAGTAATATTCCAGGGACAAGCGAAATGGAAGACACTTTCACACAGAGACTGTGCTGATGCCGATGATGCATTTGAATGCACGACTTGTTTGCAGATGCCTTTCCGGTGCCTTTGTGGGTGACTTGATAACGAACAAGCAATACAAGTCATTTTGTTTGCAAATAAGCTAATTTTTTCAAGAATGGCTGGAAAGTGGAAGCACATCTGGCCTTGCCCTCATCGTCCTCTGTTGAGTTAAGAGTTTGGCATTCACAAGTGTCGCATTACCTCCATCTGCTGGACTTTTTCTTTCCCCATCTCTTCCAGCATCGCCGTAGCATGCTTCGAGAAAACGCCTGACAGAAATGTTGCTGAATGTACAGTAGCTGCATGTGTGATAAATGAAAATCACTAGCGGTGCCTGAAAGGTTATCCCAGTAATTTATCTGGAACTATGTGTGAACGATACTTTAGTGCCTCTCAGAAGGTGCTTAATGTCGTCACTCTATCTACTGAGCTGAGCTTGGTGTGTATGCTTGCAGGGAATGACGTGGTCAGAGCCTAGAAGAGAAATATCAACTCTGTCATTCTCTATAAGCACATATTAAATCCACGTGGCTGAAGCATTTTTCATTATTCTTGAACATTTTATAGACCATATAAAAACACAGCAATTCGATATTGATAGACTGAACTGTAATAAAAATAATTGATTGTTGCAGCCATACTCTAATGGTCACGGGTGGACAATTGCAAAGATTGCTCAGAACGGGCAGCACCACTTGGTTCCACATGGGATTACTTGTAAACAGTAAAATCCAAAATCAGTAGCAAAGCATAACTTAGAACAGGCAATAGGTTAGACAGCAGCATGGTGAAGACCGCCGCCTGATCTTACACAACGTGGCATTTACCAAGGCAGAGCGATGACACACGTGCGTGTAGTCACATGGCACCAACGAGCAAGAGCTACATCTCACAGGCAGGCACAGTCAGCACATGTGATGCAGCTTCCTGAACTAACTGGATGAGGAGGGAGGAGTCCGTACCTTTTCATTACAGCGGTTCAGACTCATGAATTACTTCCCCTTACGACAGTGGCCACGGTGTGACCTGAGATGTCTGAGATGTTACTCTGTTAACAGAAAAGATTAGAATTTTTCTGTAATAAAGAGGCAGGGACCGACTGGTGGAGCTCGGGAAGTCACCTCAGCAACCTGCCAACAGTGACTTGGCAGATGCGTAGTGAGGCGAAGTGCACAACAGCTGCTTGCTCTAAATCGGGCCTCCCATTCTCCCCTCTGCCTTTGAGTTCCTGTGGAGTGCAATGTCAGCCAGGCTGGAATCATCATTCATTACCCTGATCTGTATCTACCTCACACACTTCTCTGTCACGCTTTTATCTCTTCCAGTATTGGTGCTCTTTTTGTGAAAGTTGGTCAAAATTTACTGACTTTACTCGTTTTTGTACTTTTATGCTTAGCATGATAAGATATGTAATTGTGCGTTGGGTTAGGGGGAAAAAAAATATCACGCAATATAGTTTGTTGTGATTATTAATAAACCTAAAGGAATATTTTGGAGATGAAGGGAAAAGCATACAGAGGCATCTTCTCTGCTTACACAGTATAAATACCACCGTAAGCTCCTGCTGGAAAGTTTCAGAAGACAAACAGGGGTGGAGGGAAAAGATCTGCAGTGACCCACTTCCTTGTGGACCTTTTTATGCCATTTATGTTCACAATAAAGCACACACAGGATTATGTGTTGTAATACAAGGTACAAAACATTAGGGATGCTCGCTGTTCCAGTGAAATGCTAGTGTGTAATAGAGCCATACAAGATCTTGGTCTCTCCTGATGCTTTTACCACCTTTAAACCTTAGGGACATACAGCCTGCATGAGTCTCATGGTAAGATGTGGCATCATTATTGATCCAGCAGCCCACTCCTCTAGTGCGGCTATCTCTAATAAAATTGACTTGACTGAAGAAACTGATGAGCATCAAACAAGAAGTGACATGCAATCTTTCCTTTTTCTGGGAGCACTCGCTGCTCTCGCCCCATCACATGGAAGGGGCGATCATGTGAGTCGGTCTGCTCCTTTTGAAGACATACATCAAACGGGGTGTTTCTCTGGTCGGGGGCAGATTCATGCAGCTGTTTCACGCCCCAAAGATGCTGACCTGAGCTGAATTCGGGTTTCTTTTTATACTTTCTGTCTGGTAGCTTCGGTGGGATATTCAGATAGATCTCATTATTTCTCTTTGATGACTCATTCACCTGAAGTTATAACAGAGGCAGAAACCGATCAGGTAGTAATACAATTGACATCTCAAAGTCACATCACTGGCTTTGACTGATTAATCTTCCTTACATATCAGCTCAAGTTAGTCTGTGTTTACACTGATGTGTGACTGGAGGACGTGCAGGCTGATTCAGATTCTGACCTGCATGGCGTGTGTGTTTTGAAAGGAGGGGGCAGAATCATTTCAAACATGACAAACTTAGATTTTTTTTTCCCCCGCCAGAATTCTTGCCTCTTTCTCTATCTGCGTTTTGGAGATATTGTGCCTTTGAAATGTTTTTCCACGTTCTTGTAATATCTGTGTTTGCTGTGTGAGGGATCGTCCTGTTAAAACAATGGCAGGCGGCCTGAAATCCTCAGAGTGAGCAGGACATCAGTATGCAGACAACGCCCTGCAGTTTTGCAGTGCAGGCTGCGTGAAGCCTCTAAATCACGGTGGAATATGCAGGAGGGAGAATTCATAACAAAATCTGTCATTTCCTGTTTGTCTTTGATACATCACCACAACTTTGTTAATATTCTCCAAATACCACTAGAGGATTGGAGGGACACAAGCCAAGTTATTGTAAGTATAGTTTTTTTTTTTGCTGTGTCTGGGCCAGAGGTAACCGCAGTGTGAAGCTGTGAAGCAGCAGGAGTTTGTATCTGTCTCTCTATCGACGTGGAAGATTTATCTTCTGGGCAAAGAGGCGGAGCGCGAATCCTTGCGTATCAGCAAAGTAACGACAACTGCAGCACTGACACCAGGGGGCAGCAATTAACAGGAATTAATCACATTGATTTAAGCTTCATCTCCACTGGTTAGAGCTCTGTCTTTCTCTGATGCACGCTCTCACACACACACAAACACACACACACACACCTGACCTGTTATTCATACATGACACTTGTTCCGTCCAGGATAATGGGCTGGTAATGGCCTCTTATCACATGCCACTGGAGGAGGAGGAGGAGCAGGAGGAGCAGGAGGAGGTCAAACCAGGCCAAATAATCTAGGGATGGGAATGGTGCTTAGCCAAAACATGAAAAGTATAATTAGTTCAGAGGGCTTTAAGATTTAAACTAAAACATGATACCAGTATTAATGTTTTGCTTTACATTATGTGCAGTTGTGTAGTATTTTCACGTCTACTCGATGCCCTCATGTGTCGTCTTTTGACACAATCACGCTCAGAGGTTCATCATGTATGCCCATATTTAACCACTGAGGGGCACTCAAGCTTAAGCTGAGTGCTGCTGAGCAGGAGAACTCAGCTGAACCTTTAGGAGCGAGGACCGGCCGCGACAGCATCAGCTGCTCACTTCAGTGCCAGCCCCTAAAAGTTACCCAGGATGCCTAAATCTGCTGAGCTGTCTTCTCCTTCCCTTCCTCTCTCTACCGCAATACGACTTTTCCACCCAACTCCCAAAGAAACTTCTTTACATCTCACTCTCCCGGCTAGCCTCCTTTCCTTGTTTGCCCTCTCACTCGCGCGCTGCGCTCCCTCATTTGCTCTCTCTTTCTCTTTTCTTAGAGGCATCAGGTCCAATCCAGCTGTAGTCAATCTAATCCCTCTAATTCAGTTAATCTAATTTTCTGGATATGGTCACACTGCTGATCTCCACTACGGGTCCACTACAATCTCTCTCTCTGCTCTCTGATTTTCTGCCAAACATCCCCCAGAGCATGCACTTTCCCTCTTCGCTTTGACATTACTTATAAAAAGTAACTGATTGGCACTCATTTGATCTGGTGAGAGTTTGCAAACTGCGATGTAACAAATATCGGTCACTCTCTTTGAGGGGAAAATTCAAGTTAAGTTAAATTGCAGTCCTTACCTTGAACATTATGCGTCTCCCATTGTTTGCTTTCTCGGGTTGAGGTTCACATTGAGGTGACATTATGCATGTCCCACTTCTGAGTGATTTGTGCCGAACCCTGGGTGATCATCCTTATGTTACCCTTGTGTGTTTACTGATCACGAGTGATGATTCAATAAGTCAACATTTTGCAAGTCAGCTGTCTTTGTTGATGCTACAGAGGTCATGATTTATGCCATTTACTCAAATCTGACCAAATCTTACTCAAGGATGTAGTAATATACACTGTATTGTATATTTAGCTTAAAAATTCAACATTGAGTCGGACAGCTGGGTTTATCGAGCAAGGGAGGATACGATTGGGCCCAGGCAGTCCTGCAACCTGAGCTTCAGAACTATTTCCAGATTGTTGATGTAATTTAATGGAAGAATTATCGACAAACCATTTGGTTTGCTGTAGTGAGCCCTGACTGACATGAACAAACCTTGAGCTTGCCTCTCAGTAGAACAATAGAACCGTCTTCCCATGTAGTACGAACCATCTGTTGGTTTCTAGCCGACTCGTCTCTCATCCAGCATTCAGAAACTGCCAGTGTGCGGTACATGCGTGTTTGAGGGATTACCAAGGTCTATTAGCAGATAAGAGGGACTTTCTGTGTGGAAATCACTGGGGATAGGGTATGTAGGTTAAACACTGTGTCCCAAACATTCGCTTTTTAATCACATTCACAGATAAGCCCAGTGTTATTTGCATCTTGCGCTCTGTTTTAACACAGTATCACAAATGCCACTATCTTATCATATCATGCTTTTCTGCTGCCACTCTCGACATTGTCTGCCTCGTTCGCTCACTATCCCTCGTCAATCTGTGGCTCCTGGCTGCGGCAAATCTCTGCAGTGATTGTCAGAAGAATGAAAGCGTATTATCTGCATGAAAAATCATCTTCTTTACACATCCTCCTTTAACCTGTTATCACGTGAAAGTACAGAAGAGAGGGAAAAACATCCAGTATATGCGTAGGGGTGCAGAAATGGTGTCAGTCTCAGAGAGAGGATTAGGGCCAGCACAACCAGACATTGACAGGAAGGGCTGGAGGAAAGTGGGCCGAACAGGACGCACCCTTGTGTCACATCTCTCTGTGTTTGTCCTGCGTGACAGCTGAAGAGAATAAGCACATAACATTCTTATATGTGTCTGTCTTTTTCCCCTCTTGTGTCACTTTCTATTTTTTTCTCCCTCTCTTTGGACCTATCTTTTGATCCTACCCCTCCACCTCCCACTTCCCTCAGCTCTTTCTCTCTGTCCGCCACCCGTGGCCCACTTGTGGATTTATAGGTCAAATGTCTGACAATTTCAGGTCCATCTTATTTAATTCCCTCCCAATGGGTGTCAGGAGAATGAGTTACCTGCTCCTGCTCAGTTCGCAGAAATACAATAAGTTACTGCCTGCTGTCTCCTCTACTGATGGACTGCAGGAATGTAATTTGTGCGGTTCTGAATGTCATGAATAATAAGAGGCAGGTATCTACTGAATAGGTGATTGAATAAGTGAGTGGTAGGTAAACCTGTGTCCACAAATTGTTTAATTTGTGGGAGCTGATAGGAGATAAGCAACATGCTGATTCGGAGTGTGATGGCAGTTGAGACAAATCATGGCTCACTAATGAGTCGGGAAAGGATTAGGCATGTTAAAAACCCTGAAATTAAGTTGCTTATTTGTCCTTTCCTCTGACTGGTTACTTTTTGTTGTCTCTCTACAGCCCTGTCTTGTCTGTCTCTACTTTTCGCTCAGCTTTGGCGCTGTCCTCAGCTGCCTTTTCTTCTTCGATCTAGCTCCTTGTCCCCAGTGAAATATAGAAGTGTTTGGGATGACTGCAATGCAGCTGAAACAACAGCAATGGTCTTAACTCTCAGATCAGACAAGAGGGAGGGTGGCCTGTCATCCAGGCCTGCGTGGAGGTTTAAAGGAGCCCCGTGTTTTTCAGAAATCTAGAGTGGACTGGATCAGCTGAGCTGGCGGGTCGTTTGGCTGTCCAGCAGATCCTCAAAGATGCGGAGAAGAGAAACACGTCTCTAGTGTCTCAGCAGGGGTACACCACTACAGAGAGACAAAGATAAAACAAGAGATAAAAAGAAGAAGACAAAGGGATAGAGGCTGAAAAATAAAAAATTAATATACCTAAGAATTGATGAGCATAACCCACTCTAAAGTTAGAACTACAGAAACTCACAAAGAAAGTTGTTAATGTTATTTATGACATTTATGAAACACTACACAGCGCATCAATCTGCTGTCATTAATCTGCGATATTCTCAGCTGCCTTACACTTTGACCTGAGTGCCTCTCAGTGTCGGCTCAGCTTCCTGTGACCAGTGCTAGCCAGCAGGTGTTTTCCATTCTTCATTATCCTTTTGTTCAGTGGCGCTCTCACACCTCAGCCAGGCCCCACGCCAACGCAGCAGGTGAATCAGTGTCATCCAATGCCCACTATGCGTCAGCGAGGTAAATATAACCCTGACTTTGGGGCTTTAAAGTTAATTTGAATGCCATAGGGAATGTTCTGTCTTCTATACTTGGAATTACGTATAGAGGGTGGAAAGAGGGGACGGGGACTGACAGGCCAACAACGCATGTGTGGACATGTGTTGGATGTAGTGTGACTTGTCTTCACGTATTAAGAGGGTGCAACAGAATGTTTGTAGGAAAAAAAAAAACAATACAGAAAAGCTGAAAGCAACTGTATTTTTACACATAGAAGAAGATGTGAAGCTGCCTGCAACTCATTTTCACATATACAAATTATTTTCATTATTGATTAATCTGCACAATCTTTATTAATGGATTGATTAATTGATGAATTACTCGGTTTATAAGAAAAAAAAAGTCTGGTCAACGGTCCAACACCCAAATACTGTCAGTTTAGAATCGTACACCTCATGTTACTGGTCTGTAATTGGTTTTATGCCATAAGATTCCAAAGGGACAATGAGGCAAACAATGTAATGTTTGTGTTTGCCTGCTGTTGTCTCAGTCAAGCTCTTCAGACTGGATGTCACTCTTTGACCAGGGAAGTGTCCACATGGATGCCAAAAGTCAATTTGTCCACAATTGGATTGGATTTACACTGTTTACACTATATACTGTTTACGTTAGTGGATGGGATGTGGTTTAGTCCGCTAACCAGTGGTAGAAAGTAACTAAGTATATTTTGTTAATTTGAAGTGTAGTTTTTATACCACTACTCCAGGAGAATATTGTACTCCTCTCCCCCCACTACATTTATCTGGCGGCTGGAGTTACATTTCGCTTGTGTTGTTTCTGTACTTCTTCTACTCAAGCAATGACTTTTACTTGTAACAGAATATTTTGATATAGTTGTCCTGGCATTTTCTCAAATCAAATTCAGAATCAGGTTAATTACCAAGTAAGTTTTTACATTACAAGGAATTCGCCGTGGTATATTTGTGCATAATCAAGAAACCTACAGTTGAAATATAAAACTGGGGATGTTTAGAACACAGAATATGAGAACAATATTCTAAAGAATAAAATAAAGAATACGTTTTTTAAAGTTTTTTTTTTTTTAATGAAAGAACTGTACAGTTCGTGCAGGAGAACTGCAGTTGCAGAGATCATTAAAACTAGCAATAAAATCTGAATTCTTCTTCTGCCACTACCAATAATTTGCTGCAGACTTACATAAAAATCTTATGCAATGCAACACCGACTTTCATCCACTTCAGGCATTTAGACGGGCCCCTTTCTGCAGAATCCAATTGTGTCCTGCCTCAGTGATCAGCTCTGTCTGTCAGCGCCCTGCTGCCTATCAGCTTGGGATGACAGACAATTAGTGGCAGTAGAAGTGGCTTTTGAATCAGACCCATTCCCCCTGAATTCCCTTGTCACAGCTCATTGCGATAGGACAGTGACTACAGAAGCACTGCAAGTGGGATAGCAGGGCAGTTACACCATGCATTCATATTTCAAGAGCCACTTGGGCTGAGACTGACTCAGAGAGGAGCACACACTGTCATGCACATGTACACACACATAAATACTAACCATAGCACTTAGAAAACTGCATCAAACACACACACCATTTCACTCTAGACTCTGTGTATGTTTGTGTTCTCAGTTTTATTCAGCACATTTTTTTTTTGTTTTCTTTACACACTTGATGAAGGAAGAAAAAGCTGAATGTCACATTCAGAGTCGATGCACTCTGCCACAGCGAGCCCAAAAACTACTCATTTATTCAATGCACTGGAGCTATCAGGAGAAAATGAAATCTCTGCATATGTGTGCAGAGTTGATGTTTATTACTCTGGCTGTGGAGCAAATCATGTTTGTGTGCTGGCACATTTAGAGATAGAAAAAGGGTTCCAAACATCTTCTGGAAAATAATGTTTCTCTTCTCTGTCTTACCAGTGAACTGAGATGTTAAAGTGGTGTTGTGTGGTGTCTTTGGTATGCCTGGAAATGGGTGCTGGTCTGGTATTACAATTCAGCCAGGCATATGTGCCTGTATTAATCATCAGTTTCAATTACTACTTTGCAGTCAGGTTTAGGTAATATCAGTTTAAGGAACAGCCTTGCAGATACTGGAGGATTAAGTAAGGAATAGCAAACATTCTACTCCACCTTTTGTGTAATTTCATGTTTTACAAAAAAAATGTTCATCAGATAGCCTAGGAAATTGTTTCACACTGATATCAAGTCACATGCTACTAATTGACCATCAATTATGCCCATTAACCAGAAACCGACCTCACATTAACGACTCATTAATATCAAATAAATAAGTATTTTACTAAATAACTTTTACAATGGATTGCAGTGCTGATTTGCTTACTTGTAAAGAAAATATCAAATGAAACAAATAGCCAGTGATGCAAAGTCATGAAGTTTTTGCATCATTCATTCAAATTATTATTAGTAGTATTCTGTTTTCTTCTCTGGAGAGAAGATTAGGAATTCATTGGCAAGAGAATTATTAAGGTTTGTGGTTTTAGCCTTGAACCTTTCTGTGTGGCGGTTGCATGTTCTCCCCGTGCTTGCCTGGGTTTTCTCCAGGTACTCCGGCTTCCTCCCACAGTCCAAAGACATGCAGTTTCATTGGTAACACTGAATTGCCCATAGGTGTGAGTGTGTCTCTGTGTTGGCCATGTGATTGACTGGCTAACAGTCCAGGGTGTACACAGCCTCTCGCCCAAAGTCAGCTGGGATTGGCTCCACCCTTCCCATGACCCTGACAGATAAACAGTATAGACAATGAATTAATAATTTTATAGATTATGGTATTTAATTTTCCGCTGTAAATATATTTGAAACTAAACGATAAGTAACACTGGTGAACTTAAACAACACAATTGAATGACACAAATATAAGGTTGATTTATCATTTGTGAAAGAGAGATTTATATACCTCATCTTAGGCTATATCGAATATTATGTTGCAGATAAACTAAGATTTTAGGCATGGCTCTATTTTGAAGCATTGTGTGGCTTGGAAGCCTAGAAACATAAACATAACTAGTGCTTTTTTTCATCTAACCTTGAGATTAATGACCTTATGTGAAGTAAAAAGCCTAAACACCGATCATGAACGTTAAACTGTGCATAGGAAGTGCTGCGTAATGGTTAATTCATACTTACAGAAACAGCAAGGGAAACTTGCGAGTGGTCCCATGTGCAAGTGACGTGTATGTGCGTGTGTGTGTGTGTGTCTGCTGCAAGCACGTATTTCTCAAGTTCCTGACCATGATTCAGTGGAACCTAAGAAACATGGTTCGGCTCCTGAAACAGCCAATTACTGTGTCTTTGTGTGCATGAATGTGCAAGTGAGTGTGCAATTCTATGATATATGCTGTGTGTAGGTGTATGAGCCATAATGAGGACAACTCTCCCAGGTGCAGCATCTTGTTAAAAAAGGGACACTGTGCAGCTATAGTCTATAATACCGAAATGGACATTTATGCAGTACTTATCTGTCGCCGCATTCTGACACCAAAACATAAAAACCTGGCTGAGACAATTGTATTATTACATTAGGAATACCAGATGGTGAACGGTAAAAATCCATCGTTGTGTATTCTGGAAGAGAAACATGCTGAAAATACACTTAATGTACAGTACATGTAAATAATGTTTAACTTCTGACTTCTGTGAACTGTTATTAGTGCATGCATGTGTGTACAGTTGTTGAATGAATGCATGTGCGATAGAGAAAGGCTCTGGTTTTTGTTTTACATAACATGTTACACCCTGGGAGGCACATTACAGCACAGGTAGAACACATAGAGGGAGCTATTTGAATGAGCACTTAATGAAAAACAAGTGGACACAGCAGGAAGCAAAGCTCTGCAGAGAAAATTGGTGTCATGTGTAAAATCGCAGGGGTCGTACACATAAAGCTGACCTTTGCACCTTGACCCGTTGCTTCTCTGAGTCGGCAGAGTTGAATAGTGTGAACTCAGCATCCCACAAACCGGTGCAAAGGGAGCTGAAGGGGCAGAAGATGTAGGGGATGGGAGGAGTGGGGACTCTTAAGTGGAGCTCTGGAGGTTGGAGGGTCAAAGAGGGGGGGGGGGGGCAGTGGGCCTCTGAGACCTGCCTTCATCTCCCGGTCAGCGCTCTCACACCGCCTCACTTTGTGATGTAACGTGTGTGTGCTTCTCTGATCAGCAGTTTGTCTCATGTTAGCGTTTTTACGATGCACAGGGACACGGCTTTAGCTAAAGAAATTGACTGGGAAGACAATATAGATTGTAGTAAAACAAGCAGCAGAACAATGGACGATGCAGCTCACTCGCTATATTTATGACATCTTGTCAGAGTGATACCACATCCCATGTGACTTAGATTTATGTTGGACTGTTACTTTTTTTTTAACTTATTGCATACAGATATGCATTGGTCACTACATGATGCGATGAAATACTGTGCTGCTACCTACAAAGCCTGGTTTATACAGTGCAATCTAGAGATCAGAAGTGGGAATTCCAAAACCTGTCAGGTTTATAAATCTGTTCTGATAAGCGTTCATATTTCTTGTACTTGCTGGAGCATTATTTAGATGAAGATGTTGGAACATTTTCCTTCGGGTGTTGGCAAACTCCATTAACCATTCTCGAATGGATCTGACATCTTTTATATATGCAGCCAGGAGTTATTGTAAAGGAATGGGAACATAGTTTTTTTTTTTTTACCACCATTACCCACGTGGCACTTTTCTCTGTAATGCATAAATGCACTGGTGTGTGTCAGTGAAAGTGCAGGTGGAGATTATTTGCTTTGGTTATTTGAGCTTCATTCACCCTGACAATTGCAGCATATCCAAGTTTGTATTAATGTCTTAGTATTTTGTAAACTGTATTAAGGAACACATAGTCATTTTTTTTACCTTTTTTACCTTTATCAGCAACAAGTAGGGAATGAGTCACTTCACCCTACCTCCCCCTTTGAGCTTAAGGGTTGGATTAAATATTTCTAGAATTCTTTTTTGCAGAATAACTAAATGCAGCTTTTCTATGAGCCTTATAAAACCCTTGTTGTTACAGTTAATCAGACATGGGTTGTTTTCCTTTTCAGCCTTGTATGGGTGACTAAAATATTCCACTCTCATTTTTCCACATTAGTAGCTGTAGTTTTAGCTAGCACATTCGGCTCTGTTGTGTTGTGGTTTATTGAACAAAACACGCAGCACTGTGACTGTGGCTACTTTAATTCATGTTTACACTGCAACACCCTGAACATAATGCACTGCAGCCCCTGAGTAGCAGGTGTCTCTGTTGGCCTGTTTGTCTGTGTGTCTTCCCCTCAGTGAACCTGCCAATCTTCACTAATGGTGGCTTCAACCTTGACCCCGGCCCGGACCAAACGTCATGTCACAAATGTCTGCCAATTTAAACGCCAGCACACATTGCTTCCAGTCCAGCTTCAATCTCTCGCTCCTTCCTCGGACTCAGCTGGTTCGGATAAAGGAAGATTATTCAGCTTTCCCACACTACCTACACATTTTCATACATATAAACCGTCTCAGAATGACCACGTATCCTGAATTCTAAAGTGTTGCCCCCAGTCACCATCGCTTCCTCCCTCCATTGCTTTCCTGACAAAGTGTCAGTCTCTCCTGTGTCTCTATTAGCCTCCATCGCTGCCCCTCCCTCCCTTCGTTCCTCCATCCCTCCCCCTCACCTCAACCCCCTGGAGAGGAGCGATACTGCTGATGCATCACCACCCAAGATAATTTGTTTAAATGACAGATTAGGAGGGTAACTCGATTTGTGTCCGATACAGTATGTAGTGTCTGTTACCAATCTAATAAAGCCAACCTCCCCGCCCCCTTTGCTTTTTCCCCTCAGCCCCTCCCCTCATCCACACACCCTGCCCCCTAGCCTGTATCTGTCGCAATAAACTCCCAGTTCAATGAGAAAGAAAGAGGGGGAGCAGCACAAGCTTGTCTCCTGGGCTGTAACATGATCGCAGGCAGGGGCTACCAAGGCCTCCACATTAATTGAATTGCGAGGCTTGGAAGCTGCGAGGTTTGGCGAAGCGCTCATTGACTCATTGATCGGCGCAGAGGGGCCTCAGAAATATGCCTTGCAGTCGCGGCCAATCAATCAAACAATTAAGCCCAGTCTCTGTTGCTGGCTGTGGTCCATTTAAGTCTAACCTCCCAGCCCCCAGCGCTGCACATTCCAAATTAATTGCTTCTCGCCAAAGAATAGGCCCACCACCTCCCCGTTTGCACCTGGGGAGAAGGTAACTGTGAGTCTGCATTTCCCACAATTCCCATCTCTATAAAGCATCTGTGTAAACTGTGTAAACAGCACACAATCCCTGCTCTGCAGTGTGTGTGTTTGCAAAAGGGATGCTCAGTGCCACCTGCCTTCTTTTCTTGTAAAAATCCAAGCACATGTTTATTGGCTTTAAGCAGCACAAGCAATGGTTATGTCAGCTCTTGTGTAACTGTCTAGGAAACTGACGAGTTGGACAGAGTATGAGGGGGTTACACGGTTGCACCCAACAAAGGGAGAAGCCGGAGGAGGAAGGGGGGGGTGGGGCTTATCAGTGCAGCTTATCAGTGTCCCGCCTCCTTCCATCTCCTCCACCTTCTTCGTATTCCACGTTTTTCTTCTTCCTCTCCCTTGCTTCTAGTCTTACAGGGCAGTAAAACCATGTTCTCCAACAGGACCAGGAGGATTATTTCTCGTTCATGTTTTTGTGACTGGAATCCACAGCCGCTCTCCTTTAGCCATATGGCATTATCAATTTTGTTCACTATGGCAGAGCCTGTCACCTTAAGACTGCACCTCCCTGGCATGCTGCCCTAGCTAGCATCTGTCAGAGGGGACTAGTGGGGGTTTAATGTCTCTGTTTCGCTTACGCTCTACCCCCCCCTTTTCCCATTTTACCTCCTCATATCACCCCCTTTGCTTTCAACGCCATCATTTTGAGGTGTAACATGTAGAAGGTTTTAGGGGTCTATTCTAAAAGCTCTTGGGTGTCCCTGCTTCTTACTGCAGCACTTCTATAGCACAGATCGCCATGGCTATTGGTATGTTATTATAAATCAAAGGTGTCTCTTTTTTTAGGAATGTGTCCTTAATCTTTCCGAATGGCCACCTGGCCTGATTTGTGACCTTGAGGATATGTGTCTGATGGTGGGAGGGCAGTAGGATGTCACAAATACACAGAGCCACACATACACACATCACATATGCTCGCACACTCACGTGCACACACATGCCCACACGCTCACATACATTCAGACATATGACAAGTAGTGCATTTGTCGTGTGGATGTCCTTGGGCTGTAAACACACATGCACGCACACATGCACGCACGCACGCACACGCACGCACACACAGTCCGAGAGTGAAGGACCTGGGATGTCACAAAATAAAGATTGAAGGTGTTGAGGAGTAATCTGATGTACAGCCAGAGACAGACAGTCGGACTCCTGGATGCAGCTGGTCAGTCGGCACAGTGCACATCAAATATTTTTGCTTTATGCTGATGGTCTTGTCCACAACCATGTAAAATGAATACATGATGAGCTTAAATTCCATGCTCAACGCAGTATGCATGTATGTGTGTGTGCATATATATGTGTGTGTGTGTGTGTGTATAGATATACCTATAAATTAGATAAAAGATACAGAAATAAAAGCATCAGCCAAGTAAATGTAAGCAAATGGAATGCTCCCCTTGAGTTGGTTGCTTTTCAAGCTTTTAAGGACATACCCATGGCCATGTGTGCCCTATTACCTGTGCTGCTCTATATGCTATATTTGTGTGTAGTTATGTAATACGTGGATGGTAGTTGGGCGGACCTTTGAAATACTTGGCACATAAGTAAATGGTATATTTCATACAAAACTCTGTAAAAATGCCAAATGAAATCATTATTTGATGCACAAATGCATAGCACTGTGGATATTTAAAACAATGCACATATTGTATTAAGAAAAAAAATGGAATTCACAAAATGGATTCAGCTTTTCTTTACGTCCAAGCTGCCACAGCCTCCTTTAAGTAGAACAATTGCCTCATATTGAAATCATCCCAGGCAGGGCAGCGGCTTATTTTAGCTGGGAAGCATTGATCTCATGCCAAGTCATTTTTAGCAGGATGGTTTGTCCTTTATCTGTACCTTTTGGAGATGTTGATTCTCTGTGCTGTCAGGGTTTTATGTTTTAATGCTCACCATACAGAGGGGCGAAGATGCTTCTAAACAGGCCCACAGACCTTCCTTGCTTGCAAAAAGTGAGCATTTATTAAGTCATCTGATTCACAAACATGACAAAAGACAAGAATAATCATTATATGTGCTCTGCTTTAATGGAGAATTTCTATTGGCTACTCTCTGGTCACACAGATGTGTTAACATGATTGAACATTTTCCTGACACTGATTTGCTGAATTGGTCTTTTATCCTGGATGTCTTGACTACATCAGTTGCACAATAGAGGGTGAGTTGGGATGAAATCCAGCTGGCAGAGACAGCAATCTCTGGCAAGAGGGACTCGATACAAAAATGGCATTCATTTTTGTGTCCTCTTAATTTGTCTTTTCATATTCATGCCTTCTGCTAGCTTCCTGAAATTTTCAGTTGAACTGCAAATTCTCTCAGAAAGTGTTCACCCTTTCTTTTATTATTGTGCTGTGCAGTCAAGACAAGAAAATTGGAGCTGCTAATAAATATCACACTCCCAATCTCCAATTAGCTAAAGAGAGGAGCTGGTTAATTACTTCTTATAATGTTCACCAGCCAGTCCTCCAGGCTCTGAGATAGGTTATGTTGCACTGGGAGGGTGATTCTTTCAACTAATGTCTCTACATCCTCTGCATAGACCACAAAAACAGCTCTTTGTGGGCGCATTTCATTTCACTTCATATTGTGCTATTATATATCTTATTGGGCCACAGGTTATACATTCATAAAAGTTAAATAATAAGCCATGTATGTCTATATTTTCCTCATGGCTGCTGTGAAAGTCTAATTACTTCTGATGGTGTCTTACCTGTCAACGAGACACACGCACAAACAGCTCTACATTAGAGAACTTGTTAAGTTGCTGTCCGTTTCCATGTTTGTGTCAGAGTGAAAATAAGACAACAACTGGAGCACAAGATGGGAGAAACAGGAAGGAAGGCACATCCAATTATTCTGGGAAGGTAGACGAGGGTGTAAACATTTTTGCAAGCTACGATAATTATGACTGCCTGATTCATCTCAACACTTCAGTGGGAGCTGACACATGCACTTTGCTGACTGATGGTTGTGTGTTTGTGTACTCTGAATGTAATCTTCTGTGTGTCTGTGAATGTGGAGACAGAGGGAGGAAGAGAGAAAATAGTATGTCCCGTCTTTAGTTTTATACTCTGTCAGGGCTGACTGCTGACTGTATGCAGGCTCGCTGTGAGAAGCTGCTGAGGAATCCCACAGGGATCCTATTAGGGACACTTCATCTGGGTGCTGAGACTGCACTGCAGACCAATAACACACACACACATTCAAGCACACACACAGATACATGCACACTCATACACAGATATTGTCTTCTTGATTCTAGGTGTAGAAGTGCTATAATTTATGTACATTTACAGTACGTTTTATCTATTTGTGCTACTTAAATGTTTGACAGCTCCTAGCTGTCTTGTCTAGGTTTCACTATTGAACCTCACTAGCTGTTGAACAGCAACAAAATTGCATGTGTAGATGCAAGTATTGAAAACTCTGAAGTATCGAAACTTGGCACTGAATTCTTGGTGAATTTCCCAGCCTTATTCTTCCATCATTTTTTTTCCTGATCTAAACTTCACTGTGTTCTATCTACAGCAACTACACAACATTAAACACTGGTGGATTGAGCAGTTTGGCATATTCTGCTAAATAATAAATGTTTTTAAGTTGTTGAAGCCCTCACGCCCCTTTTTTTGTTTTTGGTACAGTAACTAAGATGAAGAGGTGCAGGAGGTTGAGGCGGAGGCAGCGTACTATTGAACTGTCTAAAGGACGCAGATTGATCTCGGTTTGAAGTCGTCAATAAATGACCCTCATGATAATCAAAGGCAGATCAATACATGACCCTGTTGCCAAAATGCACATCAATACGCAGCCTTGTATTATCATGTAATGATTTTATCATGCATGAAATGTACCTCTTAAGAGTCCTCAAGCACTGGTGAAGGCTTAAGAGAGTATAAAGAGTGGAGCTGAGGTTATAATAGTCTGTACATCTTATCTTTTTAATTAGGTTTTAAGATGCAAGCAAATGATTTTCATTTCTTGCTGTTTCTCTGCATACGGGACGATTTGATGCATCAGCAGATGTTTATTTTTAGTAACCATGTAGGCAAAAAGACAAGTCTGTGTTATCTATGAAGTCCACTTTCCATATTGTGGTAGTTAGATTCACCCAGAAAAAACCTCTACTTGTGCAGCCTTTTGGGAAAAGGTTGAGAACATGCAGAAAATCAGTATCAGACCAGAGTTGCGGTACATCCTGCAGACAGCACATTTGATGCTCTCCGGAAATGTATGAAACATGAGAGGGATTATGGAAGTGAATGAACATGTACAGCAAGCACTGTATCTGCTAAGTCTTCCCCGAGGTCCTCTTTTACATTACTTCAGAGCGTTTGGGGGGGAGAGGGTGAAATAAAAACTGCCTGGTTGACTGATTGAGGGCTCATTTTCTTTAATAGCAGATTTAGATTCATTAAGACCGATTTACCCTATTAATTTTCTTTCCTATAAGCCAAGGCAGAAATGTCCAGCCACTGCAGTGGAGAAAGAACATAGACGTACAGTAAGCTATGTAATGCATGGAAATGCAAGCATTATTCACTGTGCTAGGGCTTGGGGATTTACTTTCTGCAGTGGTGTTACTGTCACTGCTGAAAGGGAAAGAAGGAGCTTTGCAGCGCTGATACTGGTGTAGATTCATCTCACTCGAAATTCCCTAAATTCCGCAGTTATTTGCCATTTTTTGCTCATGGAACCTACATCTGGCATTTAAACAGCCACTTTGCATGCCATGGTGGGTGTTTCCTTTTAAGGATCAATAATGGAAGTGTAACATTTTCGATTGGTCTCCATCAACCATTAAACTGTTAATTATAATTGCCCACTGCAACCACAGGTCTCTGCAATTTACATTTAAACCACTCAGACAAATGCAGATGAATGCATGTTACAAACAAATACACACATGCATACACCCGGCAGTATCAGTTTACTGCAGTAACTGTCAATGCCGTTTGTCTACACAGCTGTATACATAGCTTAAGCAGAGAAAACAGAGCAGTGCTCCAGTATTTGAATTGCTATGTGTTTGGCTCTTAGTCAGCCACAAGATGACCTTCATTCACATCTATCTAGACAGCATGGATCCCTGTGAAGAGGAGGAGGGGGATGGATGGCGAGGCAGGTGGGGAGGAGGGTGGCGATGTTTCCTTTCTGTCCACTAGCAGCATTTCTATGTGTTCCTGGCTCTGAAACAGATACTCTCTCTCATAGGAAGAGGTGGGGGAGCAGGAGACCTCTCAAGGTGAACAAGGAAAAGGGATTCAAGGGAGATAAAAAAAAAAAAAAGAAGAAGACAAACAGGGTAGAAAACTAAATTAAAAGAGATGCAAAGAATGAAAAAGCGAAAATGAAACAACTAGCCAGATGGGGAGACAAAGGAGGAAGCTGTAATAAAGGAGAGTGAGGTAGGAGCAGCAGGGAGGGGAGTGGGAATTGCAGATTTATTTCTGTCCAATTCACTGACAGAGTGCAGAAAGAAACATAGTCACTAAAAGTGCATTTATGCATGAAGCAGCTATACCGTCACGCTACGATACGCGTGTTATATGTCTTGTTAAGACAGCTGACTTTTTTGTGTGGTATGGAGATGTGAAAATGCAAACTGTTGTGATTTGTTTTATTTGTTAAAACATCCTTACAAATAAAATACTACACATACTAAATACTATAGTATATAATATACTGTGTTTTTACAAACCTTCAAAAAATCAAATGCTACTGTGCACACGTTCTAATTGGCAAATGCAGAATCAAACATCAGATCACCGTCCGTTCACACATGCGTGATGACATGCATGATGGATAGGCCACACAAGAGCGTCCCGTGTCCGTTTAATCATAGCAGCAGGCGTAGTGAAGTGAGAAACTGCTAAGGAGCTGAGATTGATTTGGTGGAGGCCGGGAGCACAAAATAAGTGCGGGGGGGGGACCAGCAGAAAAAGAAGGATAGAGTGACCAAGAGTGTAATAAGACTTTTGGTTAGGTTACGCTGATGATCATAGTACAAGTGATTAGGCTGTCAGAGAAAGCAGAGAGGAGGTTGTCGTCTTCTCAGGAGCTCATTTACCAGATAAAACAAACACATATTCAGTTATGTTGCAATGCCAGCAGGTGAAAATAGTGTCTCTGGGAACAATCTAGTGTCACTGTCACTGGCCAGTGCTTCATTATGGATGTAGTCCAAGGCAATCATCATCGCTTCTGCTAGACAGCATCCGCATTCTCCCTTTGAGTGCAGAGCAGGTGCCGCAGTGGTCACGACAGAGAGATACAATGGAATCTATTGAAACAGTTTCTTCCTATCTAATTGAAACGCTTATCTTAAACCAGGACTCCAAACATATGTCTTCATACACACCCACACAATGTTCAAGCTCTCTCTTTGTAATCAGTATTTCTGTGGTTCAGTTTGAATTGTGTCTTTGCTTGTGCTCGAGCTGTTCTTGCTTGAGTACTACAGGTACTGTAGGCTTGCTTTTAGAGTATAAGCTGATTGTTCCTCATTAGAAGTGTGGATTAGATCAGGATTGTAAACCTATTCAAGGACTCTCTGACCATCTACTTTTAGCTTTCTGCTTAAAAATGCAATGTGGCGGCCGTTGCTAGGTTTGCTCACCCATCTGAGTGTCCACTGCCCCTGCCCTCTCACACCTGTTTCAATGCCTTTGTGTGGGTGTGGGAGAGATGATGTCACAGCTCAGTCGGGCAGCACTGCTTTAGTGGTGCATAATTATCTTCACTCAAATCCTCTGTTCTAATGTAAATCTCTTTGCCAAGGTGGTAGAGCCAAGCACACAGTAGTGTAAGTCAGCTGGTGAGAGAGAGGCAAAAAAGTTGTGGGCCAAATGGCTTAGCACTGAGCTCAAACTCGCTGTAAAGCTTTAAAAAACCGCAGGCAGCTGTAGATTCAGGTGATAATTATTTGTAGCTTCATCACTACTAGTGATCTCTTTCCCAGTGTCACATTGTTTTCACATTGTCATTTGATAATGAGTAGCTGCAACTACTGTAATGCTGAAAACACATCTGGATGAAGTAGTAAAAAGAAATATTGCCAGTTTTTTTTTAGGTTTTCAAAAACTAGTTTCACAATTGGTTTAACTATTTAAGACTCCAGTGCTGCAAACCCAGATGACACCCTCTGAACTTACCACCCACATGAAATAAATTTCCATTTAATTTCACATGAGTTTCTCATGTTTGACGCATCATGAATTTTACCAGTTCAATCCCCATCTGGAGCTTGAAAACATTCCATAGAATTAACATAATTATTAGAGAGCTGTCATAGACAGAGAGTGCTGGGTGGAGCCAACAGTGTCAAATTAATTACAGCGTATTCAAGTAATTTGGGAATGTAATTATTTCCCTAAAGCAATCCATTCCAATGTCCACAGAAAATTTGCTACTTTATCTCTCATTATGGGTCTATTCTCTCTCCATGTCTCTCTGAAATTGATGAGTGTGGTACGAACACTTTTTTTCTCTCTCGTTCTCTCTGTTTTCATTTTTCAGTAGTAGGACAAGCTGTTTTCAGGTCCATAATATACTGAGGAGCTGGAGGGGGCTGCAGCTATTTATTAGAGCGAAACCAGTAGAGTTGCCCTGTAGACAATAATCAATTGTCACTGCCAGCTGCTTGCCTTAAACCGCTTCTGTAGACCTGTAGTGATTCATTATTAAAATAATTTGAAATTATCCTCAATATTACTTTTACTTTTATTGTGCAGACAACCTGTTTTACATTAAAAGGCCAAACTAAATAATGTATTACTTTTTACTCAGAGAATAATTGATTAAGTTTGAAAATTAGGAAAGCTGTATTTTGGGATAGAGCACATTTTATTTATTAATTCATTTTCTCCTTTTTATTTTCAGGAGTATTTTGCAGTGTAATACAATTATAGTCAAGCAAAAACTATTAAAAATCCACAAGGAACAATCCAAGTGGGAGATTTGGAAAATGCCAAACCTCAGAAACTATTATCAAATAAAAAATTAGCACACAGAGTCTTTATATAACATTTAATTTACAGAGGAGGAGTAAGTCCCTATGTGCTCAGTTTAGAACGGGTACCGCCTACCACTGCCAGCTGAGGCAGGCAGATATACAGCAAAGGTATTCCATGTATTTTGTGGTCTTGGTGTTGTTTAAGATGACTTACATTTTGTGTTCCTTTGCCCCATGTAGCATGACTTTACATTACAGACACAGTGTTTTAAACCCTGATTTGTTGTGGTTGTCTGTCTTTGGTTGTCTGTTTTGGTCAATCAATAAATCCTATTTTCTTTACTTGATCAACAGATTGTATTTGTTGTGCTTATGTTAAGATAAAATGAAAAGAAGAAGGACTTTCATCTCAGAATGTGGGATTGATATATATGTTTATGTTGTTGCAGCAAAAATGAAACTGAACAATTCTTTAAAACTTTTCAAAATCCCAACAAAACCAAATCAAAGCATATTTGAAGAGGAAGGAGGAGTAGTGTGGGTATAATAAGACAACAACAAATACTGGCATGCTCAAAAGCAAGATCATGTTTGTGCTCAGGAGCCAAAAGTAGGTTAAAAGGCAGAAACAGGTGTCATTACTTTGCTCTTTCTCTGAGACATACCTACAGTGTTTGAGCTCCTCTTGTTCATTTGATTTTGACGACAAAGAAGGTCAGAAGAATAATCTGATTCAGATATGATGTAATCCAAATCCCCAAGCCGACAAAGCAGAGGCAAGACGGGCTTTACGGGCCTATACTGACTAATGTGCCTGTAAGTACTGAGCTGTGGGGGGTCATGAGTTTGTACACACGTGCCAAACAAGGAAAAGACTCCGATCCCCCACAAACATTTACCGCTGGTCCCCACTGTCACGTCTCTTAGCAGACTGGCTGCGCTGACACGAATCTATCATGATATGTAATAGGGGAAAAAAATAGGGCTGAATGAAAATACAAGTAGGCAATCTAGCGAGCTTTATGTTCTCATCACAGAAGAAAAGGAGAGAATAGAGCGATGGAGAACAGAGAGGAGGGAGAGTTGATAGGGACTTTGGTTATGCCTTCAGGTTCAACTGTGACTTCAGCTCGGCTTTGACATTGGGTCCCTATGACAGCCTCTTTTCCAGCTGCAAGACACCCAACACTGACAGCTGTGTGTGTGTGTGTGTATTTGTTTGCTGTTGAATACGAGTGGAA
The DNA here is from genome assembly GCF_042242105.1 of Pempheris klunzingeri. Taxonomy (NCBI): domain Eukaryota; kingdom Metazoa; phylum Chordata; class Actinopteri; order Acropomatiformes; family Pempheridae; genus Pempheris; species Pempheris klunzingeri. Next base: position 16,031,411 of record NC_092024.1, on the reverse strand, counting down.
TGACTAACTCATCTTACCCAAACGCACACACAATGATTACACTTTGAATGTGTACAGCAAAGATAGTATGAAGCATCAGACTACAGGAGGGAAAAGATGTGAATGCACACACACCTACACACGCACACACACACACACGCACACGCACACACACACACACACACACACACAAATGCCGTGTACTGTGACAAGTGTACACTGAAAAAGAGAGAAGGAATTAGTGAAATTAAACATTCGTCCAGCCATTTGCTATGCCAGCAAGGCTTAATTACTCACATTCTGGCAGATTTGAGGCTCTCTCCTGATTACTGTAACTCACAGGAGCTTTTGATGTGCCACGTTGTTGGCTAAGCACATGCCTTCACCACAAGTTTGTGCTACCCTGCGCCAGACACAGTAAAATATACAAATAAAATATATACTCTGTGCATAACTCTTGCACAAATGTAACAAGGTGTTTAAAGGCTCAGGCACACCTGAAAGTGGCACTAAAAAAATCATATGCATGTCTTTGTTAAAAGCTGTAGTTCTAGCTAACTGCTAACATGCTAGCCAGTCACCATATCTCTCCAAGCTTCTATTTTCTCTTCACTTGGTTGTTTACCCCCCCCTGGCATTTTGTTCTTCGGACTACACATCATTTCATTAAAGAAAGTGTTATTAAAGGGGAAAACAAATAGATTCAATTATAGAAAAGACAAACTTTATTAAAACAAAGCTAGTGAACTTAGTTAAGTTGGCAATAAGTTCACACACCTATTTGTACCATCAGCTCCTGTCTCATTACTAACTGCAAACCATTCCTCTTTTGTGGAGCACTTTATGCTCCGACAGAGGAAGGTTACATTTAAATAAAAGTGGATGATGCCACGCCATTCCTCCATTTTTTGCTCTCTCTTTAAAGGTCAGCGCTGTCAAGACAGCTTGCTATAGGTCAGCAGTGCAAATTTGTGTGTCAGAGTTCACCAAAGTAAAACTTAAAGGTTCAGTAGGTAACTTTTATAAAAATAGCTTTTTGTCATGTTTGCTGAAACTGCCACTATATCCTGACAGTATAACATTAGACAGATAATTTGTGAAAAAACAGGCTTCTTTTGCCCCCCCCTTAATGATTCTAATAGCATTTGCAAGAATCCACTGTGCCTGAATGAAAACAACTAATCAGAGCAGGAGAAGTCTCTAACGCAGCATCTATCACTGCTCGTGCACATGCTGCGCAGCCTCCCTCCCCTGGCGCATGCTCTCACTCAGTCAAGCTTAATATCTTCAGCTTCAGGAGGAGCCTTCCAAACATTCATCTTGCAAAGCAGAACATGTGATAAGCTGCTAATTTTCAGTTTTACCATATATGTCTTTGTATTGTTAAACATGTTATTTCTTGCTGTGTGAAGTGTAGTTCATGTTCTATTCTAACAATTGTGTACTCCATGTCATACACTCGGCCTCTTTAGTTTCTGTGGTTACTAGCCTGTGTGTGCATGACAAAATCATCAGTAAGAGGGACTTTGGAGGCAGAGATGAAGCATGGTAGAAAGGAATGGAAGTAAAGGCTACTCTCTACTCAATCTTACCAACTCCACCTTTATTACAAAGAATCATGAGACTTTACTTTCCCCCAGTGAGCACAGCAAATCAAGCACCGAAATAGTTTGAACTGATAATAAATGTATTCGCACTCAGATGTTCGGTTGCAGACAAAAACTAAAACCTGTGATAAACATCTATCATCCTAACTTTGTCAATACCTGCAGCTGATGGGTGATACAGTGGGTGGTTTGGTGATCTGTTTGTTCTGCCATGGCGGCACATTGGCTCGCAGATTTAGATCTATGCAGGCGTCTGCCTGTCTGTCTATATCTCCATCTGGTCTGATTGGCCATTGGTCAAATATAATGACAGGTCATTTAGACTTAATTTGTCACAGGCCTATGACTGCTCTGCATGTTTCTCAGTTCGAAAGAGAGCGAGAAAGAGAGTCAGACAGTAAGGAAGGTAGAAAGGAGACAGTTAGGTAGATAGCATGTGAGACAGAAACTGGGGGTGGTTTTAATGGTTATAATGTATGTATCACCAGGAATCTAAACCACTGTCAGCACTGATTCTCCAGAGAAATGAAGTTCCTGGCTTTAATCCAGAAACCTCTTAAATCTCTCCAGTTGAGTGGCTTGCTTGGCCCAATTTTCTCACCCTCACAGAGATAATGGATGCAGGAGCAGGTTACAGGTCCTGGCCCTTAACAACCACTGTTGTTGTTCTCTCTGTGTGAACATCTAGAAAAAATGTTTTATGTATATGGTTGGATACTCATACATGTATGTCTGGTTATACATGTATTGTAGTCATGCAAGTGTGTGCATATATATAAATATTTATATACACCTACAATATGGATTTGGGTGTGTGCACATCTGCAGTGCGTTGTGCACACACCCAACTTGTGCGTTTTACCCTTTTGGCCCTAATCCTGCACAAACACACGCACATACTAAAACTGCTTGTTGTGCATTCATGTAAAAGCTATTGATTTCCTTCCTCTTCATTTCTCGGTGGATCAATACCTGTCCAGGACAATGCATGTGAACACGCAGCTGAAAATCAGGGGAACAAGCCCTTTGATGTCTTTTTTTTCTCTGTGTTTCACAAGAAAAAAAGACACTAATTGGTGGCTCTCGTTAAGAGCATCATCTAGCATCAGCCTCACTGTTTTCACCAGAAGATGCACCATTGCCTTTAATAGGTTCCATGGTTTGCTAACCAAGAGCTCTTTCATTGACCAGCACAGGGTTTCAACATATAAATGATGTGTTTATCATACACTTTGTTGTTTTAGTCATTATTTGTGTTTACCTCGAGGTTTAGGAATGTAATTGCAAAACAAATTTATGATAAGAATTGCGTGTACGTCATGTTTTAAATCCCTCAACTGTGAGTCTGTTATTTCATTGTTATTGCTGTCAATAATTTTGCCAAGTTTTAATTACTCTTGCATTAAAAGGCCTCATGCTGCGATGGCCTGCGTGGAATAATAATTGCAGTTGGTTGCTTAGCCCTGCTGTGCTAAATTTACTTCTACACAATTTCATTACTGCGTTCCATTAAATATTTATGGAATCTGAATGAAAAGCAGTTGAGGGTAATTAGGTGTTTGTTAATGCACAGACTAATCCTTTGTGGGCCATAAAACACTGACTGACAGCTGTCAGCTTAATATTTTCTATTTACTAGCATTGCCTATACAGTTGTACTAACACGCATCACACTCGTGTATATTTACTATACATTTACTTAAGCACTGTGTGCAACTGATAATCCATCCTGTGTGTTGTGTTTACTGAAATGCGTGACACTGCAGATTAATCAGGCTTAGGTATGTTTGTTCATTTATCTGATGATATGAAACATGTTACATGTGGTCAGGCAGGAATTCCATCTGTTGGACCATCATGGAAAATGCCCGTGCTTGATTGGAAGCCATGATCCCATAAATCTTCCAGCTGTCTAGCGAGACTTGAAATAACATTATACAGCTGCTGCTTCCTGACTGCAACTTTGGCCTGTCAGTTTAGTCCTGTTTAATTTCAGTATTTACTGATATTTTGAGGTAGCTTCTGTTTTTTTTTATTTTATGTGAATTTGGTGCATGTAAATCAGTTAAATAATTTACAAATCTACTACATATATGGTTTTCTACACTGTTATTCACACATGGGAATTACATGCATGTTGCATGTTGGTGGGGGGACTAAAATTGTTAGAGAACCCAGTGAAGAATACACAGTGGAGGATGGGAAAAAGAAACAAGGAGCTTGGAGGAAGAAAGAGAGAAAGATGTAGGGGCAGACAGAGGCCACACAGTGGGCAGACGGCACCTGCTGCAGTCTGAAAGGCCGCTGTCGCCGCTCCTATCCAATAACCCCCCTCTCCCTGTCAGCACCACAGAAGAACGCAGCCACACACAGTAGCAGGTGACACCTCCATGGCTCATCACAGTACTACACACATGCAAACACACACACGCACACATACACACACTCACACCAGACGTTTGGAGTGCATGTGGATGTCCTTGTAGGTGCAACGGTGTCTCAGGCGTCTTCAAAAATCAACTCGCATCTCGCATGTGACAAAAAACTCACCATGATCGTCCTTGAAGATCTGTTTTTGTACACAAGGAGTCCAAAACTTCTCTGTGGGCTGGCTCATGTCAGCTTTACGTCTGTGACATCATCTTACTGATGCCATAAAAAAATGACATCAGCACCATCACTTAGTCTTTCAGAGATGTTGTCCTTGACTTCCCGGCATCTTTGCTTTATGCGCTGCAGAGGGAGCAACAGACTTAATCCCTGATGGATTGGTGACATACCACCATGTGTCTGCTGTGAGTGTCTGACGCATCATAGCTTAGAATACATCTGGAGAGTCTGTCATCTGTATCTGGAGTATACATTCAAAAGCTTCCAGAGACTCGCTTAAATTGCAGGCCTTAAGAGGCTGCGACCTAGAGAGAAATCTCTCGACTGGCACTTCAGACATACTTCTGTGTCCATGCTGCATTAGTGATACCACCAAGTACCAGACTACCAGCACCTACAGCATATGTGTCTAACATAGTCATGCTCATGCTTGTGCGCACACAACTCCTCAGCAGGACAGGATCTAATGCAACCTTCAATAATTAAATCCAAGAGGGAATAACAGGTATTGAGGCTTATCGTAATGACCTCAGATTTACAGCTAGCCAGCAAAAATCCTCTCTGGCTCTGGAACAATTGATTTTTTTGGAGCCATACATTTTAGATATATGAATAGGAAACCTCAGACTAACTGACTGTATTTTGTTATGCTTCAAGAGAAAATTTAGATAAAATAAAGAGTTAAGCAAAGAGAATGGTTAGTCTGTTTTGATCTCATTACTGAGCTGTGCTAAGATGCAAATGATCCCTGCGGGGAAGACGACTTCTTGTAGTAGCAATAGTGATGATAATTGGTTGCAGCAAGGAGAGTTGGACGTTTCAGATTTTGGTTTTGGTATTTGATGGAAATTTGGAATTTCTATAGAATTTGAAACATACATTCATGGTACCCAGAGGATGAAATCTAAAAGCTTAGATGATGCTCTGACTTTCCACTAGTAGATGCAAGTCTGAAACAACACTTTAACGACAATATCACTTGAAAATATGTGTTCATGCAGCAGTGTATACATCGTTTAGGGGTGTTTCAGTACAGAGAGGCAAGGAAATGGCTTAGACAATTCACTCTTGTAAGTTGGAGAGGTGAATCTGTTCTCAGTGTATAAATCTTTGATCTTTGCAAATATGTTGAAAAAATATTTGAGTACCCATAAAATCTTGACATTGAAATATGCCTGTATATAATTCAACTGGGCCCCATCTATCCTGTCAGCTCTGCACACACACACACACACACACACACACAAAGCTGTCCAAAGCTGACAAGCTCAGCAGGACAGGGCCTTCTTCCTCTTCATCATTTATTCACCAACACAGCACACTGTGGCCGGCACATCCTATAGAGCAAACATTTATTCTCAGCATTCTTCAATTTCCCACACAAAGCTCTTTTCAAGCCCGGCTCGGCCCTTTCACTATGCAATGCGCCGGCTATATTGGTTCCATAAGCCAATGTTGGTAGCTAGCATATTGTGCTCTGGTCAAATAGTGCTGAGAGGAGATATTAGTGTAACTGAATACATGCATGCATGGCCACTGTAATGTATGAATGGACAGGTCATTCATTATGCATGACTGGACAGTCATGTATTTCACAATGTGTCTCCTGAAGGTCTTAATTTGTCAGCTGTAGACAAAGTGCTCTGAACCATGTAGGACGCAGTTCAGGGAAATTATTTTTACCAATCAGGTAGTTCCTTTTGACCCAAAATTAGATTTAAAAAAAAGAAATGATTGGTTCAATTTATGAAGATAAAATAGAATAACCAAATTAATGCATTCAATTAGATAATAAAATACAAGTAATCATGAAATTGTGGTCTTTCTAATTACAAATGTTTAGTTGTTTTTCATTGTTGTATACTGCGTGTCTGTCTTTCAGTTTACACCTTTTTGCCACATATTTCATTATACATAGTTCATGTTGCCAAAATGAGGAACACAAACATTTGAATCACTTTGAGTGAAGATATTATACTGTTGTGGTTTCCACTGAGAATGTGTACTCGCGTTTTTCACATTATACCTGTCACTTGCCAAACTCATACCATACCGAATTGCCCCTCATGCTTTGCGTCTCATGAGTTGCACCCTAATGGGATTCATGCTTGGGTGCCTGCTAGATAGTTTTCTTGACACAAATGAAATTAAAGCAATGGCCACATCATTAGCATGCCTCTGAAGTTAATAAGTGATGGTGAGGCATCTCTTCATGACCCACTGGCACTGCAGTAAATGTGAAAAGAATGGAGGCGGAATCAAGGTTAATGATTTCCCTCATGTTTTTGCCATGCATTTTTCCTAAGCCTCATATATTGTGAACCAGGACAATAATGCAATTTTGGGGAATGACTTAAATTAGCCATGTTTAATTAGGCTCACCATGACAACATTTTTTTAAAAGCCTGTGAGAGGTTTAATGTTTGTACATCAAGGAGCAGAGGCTGTTTATTTAAAGGATTATGAATGATTCAAAAAACTGATAAGGAGCAACAGTAACCTTCCATTGTCTGTATCTTACTGTATTTTTATGTCAGTAGTGAAGGTAATTAAATGTTACATTTACAATACCCTAAGAAAAAGAATTGAACAAAAGCATAGTGCCTACTATGAGGATGTGAGCTATGTTTGAAATACTGAGCAAGAAAATAGATGTTGTTAGATTGTTTGTCTTTCCACTCTTCTTCTTCTTCTTTTTCTTCTACTTCTTTTTTAAAGCTCTCATCTGAGTCTAAACACACACCTGGGGGTCATTTTGCAAGAGTGGATATATACCACGAACGGTCAGTATATTTCTACTACTGCTCAAACTGACAGGCAGGAGCATTACAAGGCAGTAAAATATAGGAAACTGTACAGTTTCTGTTCTGATTTATCATATCATTGAATATTTTTTTAATTGCATTATCAATATCAGTTGAAATGTATCATATAAAAGTAAAAAAAATCGATTAAAGAGAAAAAAAGGTGGGCAAGATAGTGAAAATACAGGACATGGCCACAGTACAGTATGTACTTTAAAGTAAATAAAAACTCTACAGGGTATAATTAAGGACATGCTAGTGTGAAATGTGAAGTTACTTGTCAGGGATATTTATAGCCTGTGCTCTTGCTAATTGCCTCCACATATCTTTACCAATATAGAATTTCCTGGTTTCACTGCTGAACATCATGTTATCAACATCAAGCCTAAACTATTACACTCTAAGATATGGTTATTGTGGTTCAGTCAAATGAAGGTCCAATAAGAAAGAACACACGATCATCTCTCTTCATAAAAGTCAAAGCTAGAGACAAATGGAAACACTGTTTGCAGGAAACTGGAAGCCAGCTGTGACTCACAGATTGACAGTCACAGGAGATGCTCCAGAGCAACGTGAGTAAGATCATGAAATGTAGCGCCTCCATCCGCAGGGGTTTATGAGCTCTGCGTCACTCACCCAGCCAGTGCCTGTCCACCCCTCAGGGTAGAGCAGGAACTTCCTTACCCGCAGCCTGAATCTTCTCTGCCTGGCGACAGCGATGACATCGCGCCCCAACTTGAATCCCACTGCACTCCCTGCTAACCTCTGACCTTGAGCTGCTCAGTTATGCACAAAGGCCACAAAGTTCTTCTTAGAGGAGGGATGACGCTGCAGACTTTTGCTCACAGCTTGACTGAAAACTTTACTGCCTCAGTCACTATGCACCAGGCGGGCATGTGTGGCAGACACTGAGAAATACAGAGTTTTGGAATATTACTCATTTGAGTTACAGAAGGATATAACGGGCTCAAGGCTGCAGTAGCTCTGACATATGGAAAATAGAGTTTAAAGAAGGAGAAAGGCTGGAGCTGTAAGGGATGAAGGTCATTAGGCCCGTCCACTCTTCTGAAAAAAAACATTCTACCATCCTCTGACACAAGTAAGTGTCTGTTATTATTTTAAGTGCCATCTTATTCTCCATTTGTAAAAGTTACGAATTACTTGGTATTTCATGTTTCCCTTGTGCCACCCTTCACAGAGCAGTAACACAGAGCTGTATCAGGTTTTTAAACAATGGTACTTCTCCAGGAGGACTTTAAAAAATCATGTGCACTGTTTAGCAGAGCAAGTCTCTAGTTCCTCCGAGGAAACCTTGCCCTGATGTGGTTCTGCAGCAGGACTGGGTGTGGCACCCTGGGGTTTTGCTGCATGGTTGTTCAAAGGTATACCCCCTCCTGAACAGGACAGACGGGAGTACTGTCGGAAGCCGCAACAGTCTCTGCGTGCGCACACACACACACACACACACACACACACACTCACTAACCCCTCCTCTTATAGCTGTTCGTGCATAGAGCTCACCGGCAGCAGCTGAGCTCCGTGTCGACCTTGAGGGATCGATGCAGAGGTGGTACAGCAAAGCTGAGTGGCCGTGTGGAAGCTCATAAATAAGAATGAAGGATGGCCCCAGGGGCCCAGGGTGAGGAGGGTGTGGGGACCATCACGAAACACCCCAGCATAGAGAGGCACGGCACAGACACTCCGCTGCCCAGCGCCCCCTCACCCATCTGGAGATTAATTACGCCTGTTTCCACATTACCATCCCGCCTACCAACCTTGACTCCTTCAACCCCATACAGACTCGTCTTTCTCCACCCACCACCCCATCCTCCCACACAGCGTAGGCCACGTCAGGGAAACGGGCAGGTCCCTGTAACTCAATCTCTTCTTTTACAGCTCCATGAAATTCTACCAGGCTGCAGATTACAGTATTTATGGCACTGATATTCTGCCTCAGTGCTGGAGAATTCATATTCTTGTCATCAACTGTCATTTAACACAACTTCATTCGTCCCACCGCATATCTGTAATCATATGTGCAATGCAGGAGCAGGCGCTGGAACTATTTTCCCATTAGCCCTCCCTGCATGATGACAGCGCTGCGCTCATCATTCACTATTCTGCCCTCAGAGCTTATGCTGCCAGTGGATATTGATAGGGCCCTTGAAAAATCACCCTCATAGAAAGCATTCTGCCAACAAGACCCATAAAGTGAGTTGTGGATCTATGTAGAGGGTTAATGGTGCTTAACGCCTGCCACACAGTATACCCTAATATATCAACCACCAATTACGCGGTAATTGTGTTTTTTTTTTGAGACAGCATAAAGTTATTTATAAACTCAATTTGACAAAAAAAATCAAATCTTAACGTCCATTTCCAAGCTTTTCTCTTACTCTTAAGTTTTTAATCACTTCTAAGTGGAATGTTAAGGGAGAAAATATATTACAGCATATTCTCTTTAATTATTTAGTGGCAGGTTTGTTGATCACGCAAACTTTTCATGTGTGATGGATATAAAGCTAAGTTGTCTCCTTTATTTATGTAACATTTGCTCTGTCAGATATGGTACTGAGCTATGGTTCTATTCCTCCACCCCTGTGTGCATGTAAATAAAATGCCAAGTTAAGTCCAACTCGCCGGAAGAGACATTTTCTGTGTAAGCTACAACGCAGCCATAAAACTGAATGCCACGACAGCGAGAGCAGCTGACATTTCGGCTAACCTTGTAATAAAGTATGATGTGACAAAAGTGCTGACAAAGTATCTATCATTCTGTTTACTGCGTTGGAATATGAGAATTGTGTGTTCTGGCAAGGAGGACATTCCTTGAACCAGCAGGGTGTTTAGCAGCCCAGCCTTTGAGGTGACCTGATAAAAGGTCACTGCTGTTCCACCTAAAATCCCCCTCAGGCTCTTTTCTGTCATGAGGATTACACACGATTTTAGAGCTGTTCACCTTAATCCAATTTAAAGCTCTGCTGGCTGTGTATTTTTTTTTTTTTAAAAGGCCAAGTCATGGGTCATAAGGCTACGGACAGGTGTTCCTTTATTAGGATATCTTAACTGAATGGTATACAGTATAGTACACATACTTCTAGTTAGTACATCTTTATCTTCCATATTTTTCTAAGTGAAACTAGATATGTGGTCAGGGTTTAGTGATGTTAGTGATTTAAATCAAGTCCTCCAGATTTGATTTGATCACTCAAAAGTGGGCACTTTGCAAAGATGGACCGATCGGGTCATGGCCTTGCCATGTTGACCGTATGTACAGAATACAATCAAACAACTGTAAAGTAATAGTGATTATAATAGTGAATCAGTATAATGTAATAATGTGCTGTATTGGCTACATCAAGTGCCAGAGGCTTAATAACGATACACAGGTATTATTTTCAGCAAGCCTAGTTATAAGCATGTTAATTGTTAAAATCATTTTTGTATATCTCTTTAGCCACATTATTAATTGGGATGTAGCTCACAGGTGTTTCCCCTGAAGAAGCCAGAATAATAACAAAAAAACTAATTAAACACGAGCTTTTTCTCCTCAGGGAATGTGATTAAAAAATATAAAACTGCTAGAGATAGAAAACAGGATCCCCAAGCCAGCTTTGGTGCGCTTTCATTATGCAGAGAGATAATGTAAGCCAAACTCTGGTTCGATGTGTGAATTAATGATAAGGTTTGATGAGAGGATTCGATCTGATCCTTTCTTGAGCTTTCAGATCCACCAGAACCACCAAAAATTTACATGATCAGGATTTATCTTTTCCTCCTACCCATGCCCAAAGAGATAGTGCTTATTAATTGCAGCTGCAACAAAAATTCCTAACTTTGTACTTGTGCTGATGCTTGTACATTCGCTGGTTTTATCTACCCACTCTCTCATGACTCAGGGCTTTTTTTGCATTATTTTATTCTCTTTTTTGCTCTGTTCGTACCCCTCAGTCACTGTCTTTGCCTTTGTGTCTTAGTTTCCATCTCTCTGTCTCTTGCCCTCTCTGTCCCTCTCACTTGCTCTCTCATTTTTCTGACTCCATGCCTCTGTAGCCTATATGGGGAAGATAGCTGACAGGCCCAGCTAAGTTTCTCAGCGAGAGCATGACAGACATCCTCTATCCTTGCCTCCGTATGCAGGTCGATGCTGACTCTGAGCCGGGGCTGTTGTTGAGAACATGTCATGCCCGCTCATTCTGTCAAAAAAAAAGCCTCTCCATCATCTTTCCTCCTTCCTTAGGAAAGTCATTGCGTTTTTTTTGGGGTTTTTTTACACCCTCCCTCTAAGTTTGGTAATCTTTCAGTGTCACTCAAAAATCAACCTTCACTCTCTGAGATTGAATAAAGTTTGGAGGGAGTGAACAAACACAAATGTTTTTTTAACATTAAAGCTTCTCCCTGACTCGGCCCTGCTGGTCTTTCCAAACCTGGAAACCTCTCTGCAAGGGAGAACAGTTTTGAACAGCATGTCCCAGAACAATGTGGAGTTAGCACACCTTTCATTCCCCCCCGTGTGCTGCAGCAGGAAGGGTACATGCTCAGGAGTACTCACTGTTTGCACCGGGTATGTATTGATCTAGCTGAAGGCATGCTACTCTTGAAATAGCACCTACAGAGGTACAGAGAGTCGCTGGAGGGACAAACACCTTCCAGGAGTCGAATGGGAAACAGCAGGATGTTATGTCAGTCTGGAAACCACACCCGTTCCTCTACTCTCTCTGTTTGTGTCTCTCTCCAACTCCTGATCCAGAACAAGCTGACCTCTCTGGAAACAAACCTTGACCTTTGCACACCGGGGACTGTGGTTTACTCACCGCTCGCTGGGACCTGTGTTGTGAAACTCTGGATCCGCTCTTAAATACAGAGACTCTGCCATAAATCAAAAGGAGTAACAGTTGTTCTTCTCTCCCCCTCTATGAGGTTATTAATGATGTGTGCTGAGAGAGCTGGACAAAGCCGTGCTGCTGCTGCTGGGATCTTCCCCTCTCAAATCCCAGTGTGGGCCTTGCCTTCTATTTAAAATCTCTGTACAGCTACATGTTTGTGTGTATGCAGTGTGTACATGTCTGGATTTGAGTATGCTCATGCATGCATGATTTTTTGTTTTGAACAAAGCAATCACTTTGACGCATTTCATGTGGAAACAATGCAAATCTCATAATCCTCATATTTTGACATGACTTGATTAAAATGGGAGCTGGGGGGCAAAGGGGAAAGAAAGGAAAAAGTGCTGTGATATGCATAGCTCATCAAGCAGTTTGGAGTGGGAGGAGGCAACACGCATGATAGTGCTTGTTGCTAGTGACAGGCAGGCAGATGATGGATCCTAATACAAATACTAGTATCTGCGCATAAAGGGTGTGCGCAAAAAATTGTGACACAAAAAAGTGTGACCCCCCCCCCCCGCACTCTTATGGATAGAAAAGCAGAGAGTAAGTGTGATAGAAAGGATCAGTGGCTAGGGGAATAGTAGATGTGTCTGAGAAGGCCTTTAGCTGTCTGTCAAGGGAGTATTTGTCATCCTGATTAACCTTGCAACCCCACCAACCTTCTGACACCAGGCAGAGGCATCAACACAGAGAACTAGTTAAGTAACACCACCATGTCAGTGGTATTCTAACCATTTGCACTGGATTCTAACAGTGGAAACTCTGAATAGTCACATTTGATGCTGTACTTGAATTATTCTAGCTTGTGGCGTAGCAGCAGGGCAAATGATTTTTACACCTGCTGGATGTGGAGCTAATCTACCTACCTCAAGGCACCAGAAAGAGGAGTGCAAACTGATAGCTATTTAACAGAGATTCATCTTTTTGTTGCAGGAGAAGAGACACGATATAAATCTTGACCTCTGGGCCAAAGTCAGCAGCATTTCAAAAGACAAAGGATGGTGGAGTATTAGATTTTAAAAAGGGGTCAGAAAAGTTCATAAAAGGATAAATGAGAAACCTCTAGATTTGAAAAGGCTATATTAGCACATTACCTTGTCCCTGCAGCCAGTATGCACACACCATTGTGAGCACTCCTAATGGCCTCTGCTTTACTGACTTTATTGGCCCTCAAGGTTGAATTAATGAATGTTTGTTGCATTAACCCATTTAATCCCATCGAAAAAATATCTTGATTTATAGGGCTCTTAAAATGTTACTAAGAGACGTTTCAGTGCAATTCCATCAAATACTGAAATAATAAGAGGTCTCAATGCAATATGTGAAGTGTCACATGTTTAGAGTAAATTGTCACATGACCAGAGCTGTTTATTTCCTGGGTGCACCATGAGAGGGAGGATGGCGGTATCAAAGCTCCAAAACAAAAGGTTAGTAAAGTATGTTAAAATAAAGATAGCAAAAATATTTTTAATACACATTATCTCTAAGGTGTTGAGTAATGATATATGCATTTGCAATTACTCAATATTGTTCAGTGTGGTCATAGAATGTGCAAACATGTTGACGGTCACAATAGTGACCGATGGGATAACAAATTGTACCTAGGTGCACTCAACTTTCATGTACATATAAATGTGAAAAGTTCCCATTCTACCTAACTTTTTCCTTTTTTTTCCCTTTTAGATTCACTTTGAGTGATGTTCTGGATATGTTGGATGTAGGTGATGGCCCAGACAAAGCATGCAGCATTGCAGTTATCCCTCAAAATGAGAAAGATGCTGTCGTCAGTGATTGCGACAGTGATGGGTCAGATATGGACTATCAGGGGGACACAAGCCATTTGCCAGCCAGGATGGTGAATGCATATGCTGAACTTTTGGAAACAAATAATGATAGGAACAACAGTATCAGTGATGATTATTTCCCCCTCCCCAACATCCCTCCCATACAACCCTCCATTGTTGATAATGAAGCCACTGTTGGTAGTGAGGGGCCAAGGGCCACTATCCGCCAGAGGAGACAGCAAAAAGGGCATCCAAGGACTTCCAGCTGCCTCAGGGGCCAGCAAGAAGGGCCTCCTAGGGCCTCTAGCCTCCAGAGTGGCCAGCAAGAAGGGCCTCCAAGGGCTTCTAGTTTGCGTGTTCAAACGATCAAAGACCGCTAACATCCCCAAACACACAGTATACAGCCCAAATCCTGCAGAATTTTTAAAATAAAATCGTCCCAACCCGATGGATGTTTTTCTGCAAATGTCTAAGAGAGATGACCATTGAAATGTCCAACCTCTACTCCATCCAGACAAAGGGCAAGCCACTGGGTCTGAGTATTGCTGATCTTCTTACATTTTATGGGATTCTTATAGCATCTGGCTACAGCAAGAAGACATATGCACTGGTCACTTGACAGTGATGTACACAACGAAAGCATTTCAAATGCAATGCGGAAAAATCGGTTTGACGAAATAATGGCTTCAGTACATCTTGTTGACAACTTGAAGATCACTGATCTCTTAGATGTTCCCTTCACCCCAAAGACCAAATTCATGCAGTCACCCGGGGAACCTCTGAGGTTCTCACACAAGGAGAGAGCTTGACAACAATATTGTCACTGTGGCACCAAACATGGAGAAGTATTCTGAGACTTTTGTCAAGCGATGGAACAAGCAGCGATGTGCGTTTGACCAAATCCCACAACCAAAATGCATCAAGCAGTACAATGTGCACATGGGAGGTGTAGACCTTCATGACCAACAAGCTTCAAGATACAGTATCACAATCAGGTCTAAAAAGTGGTGGTGGCTTGGTGATCATAGTTCAAAATAGTGATGTACAAACAAATCGGGCACTTTGTTCTGAGGTTTACCTTACCAGTTATTTGTGAATGTTGCACTAAAATATCACAGTGACAATGAATATTGCACTAAAGTACAAGTTCAAATGTTACAATAAAGTTACAATACAAATGTTTCAACATATGTTACACTAATGGTATACTATGTGGAAATAAAGTAACATTGATAAATAAATAAAGTGACAACACACTATCCCACCGGTCACAATTGTGACCGACCAAAAAACTAACTTTTTTACCTACTCATCCATGAATTTAAAAAAAAATAATGATTGATTATTTCAAGGGGATAGTAATGGCATGTTATTTGAATATTTTCATGTCTAGGAAAAATTCGGGATTAAATGGGTTAATGTGGTAAGTCGGCCTGAAAACAAGTGGCAGCGAAAACAGTGGAGGAGGGGGTTTTGGCTGCCAAAAAAAGAGCCAATTTTGCGTCCGCTCCCAAAACGGCCATTTCCTTGACCCCGGGGTCAGCGTTTTTGGCCAGTCCCCCCTCCTCCACTGTTTTGGCTGCCACTTGTTTTCAGGCCGACTTACCACATTAAAAGTGATCAGTAACTGTTTCCCAACAGGTCTGGAGGTGGATGAGGCAAAAAAGAGGCAATTTTGCGTCCGCTCCCAAAACGGCCATTTCCTTGACCCCGGGGTCAGCGTTTTTGGCCAATTCCCCCTCCTCCACTGTTTTGGCTGCCACTTGTTTTGTGTCCGACTTACCACATTAAAAGTGATCAGTAACTGTTTCCCAACAGGTCTGGAGGTGGATGAGGCAAAAAAGAGGCAATTTTGCGTCCGCTCCCAAAACGGCCATTTCCTTGACCCCGGGGTCAGCGTTTTTGGCCTTTCCCCCTCCTCCACTGTTTTGGCTACCACCTGTTTTCAGGCCGACTTACCACATTAAAAGTGATCAGTAACTGTTTCCCAACAGGTCTGGAGGTGGATGAGGCAAAAAAGAGGCAATTTTGCGTCCGCTCCCAAAACGGCCATTTCCTTGACCCCGGGGTCAGCGTTTTTGGCCAATCCCCCCTCCTCCACTGTTTTGGCTGCCACTTGTTTTGTGTCCGACTTACCACATTAAAAGTGATCAGTAACTGTTTCCCAACAGGTCTGGAGGTGGATGAGGCAAAAAAGAGGCAATTTTGCGTCCACTCCCAAAACGGCCATTTCCTTGACCCCGGGGTCAGCGTTTTTGGCCTTTCCCCCTCCTCCACTGTTTTGGCTACCACCTGTTTTCAGGCCGACTTACCACATTAAAAGTGATCAGTAACTGTTTCCCAACAGGTCTGGAGGTGGATGAGGCAAAAAAGAGGCAATTTTGCGTCCGCTCCCAAAACGTCCATTTCCTTGACCCCGGGGTCAGCGTTTTTGGCCAATCCCCCCTCCTCCACTGTTTTGGCTGCCACTTGTTTTGTGTCCGACTTACCACATTAAAAGTGATCAGTAACTGTTTCCCAACAGGTCTGGAGGTGGATGAGGCAAAAAAGAGTCAATTTTGCGTCCGCTCCCAAAACGTCCATTTCCTTGACCCCGGGGTCAGCGTTTTTGGCCAATCCCCCCTCCTCCACTGTTTTGGCTGCCACTTGTTTTGTGTCCGACTTACCACATTAAAAGTGATCAGTAACTGTTTCCCAACAGGTCTGGAGGTGGATGAGGCAAAAAAGAGTCAATTTTGCGTCCGCTCCCAAAACGTCCATTTCCTTGACCCCGGGGGTCAGCGTTTTTGGCCAATCCCCCCTCCTCCACTGTTTTGGCTGCCACTTGTTTTGTGTCCGACTTACCACATTAAAAGTGATCAGTAACTGTTTCCCAACAGGTCTGGAGGTGGATGAGGCAAAAAAGAGGCAATTTTGCGTCCGCTCCCAAAACGGCCATTTCCTTGACCCCGGGGTCAGCGTTTTTGGCCTTTCCCCCTCCTCCACTGTTTTGGCTACCACCTGTTTTCAGGCCGACTTACCACATTAAAAGTGATCAGTAACTGTTTCCCAACAGGTCTGGAGGTGGATGAGGCAAAAAAGAGGCAATTTTGCGTCCGCTCCCAAAACGGCCATTTCCTTGACCCCGGGGTCAGCGTTTTTGGCCAATCCCCCCTCCTCCACTGTTTTGGCTGCCACTTGTTTTGTGTCGGACTTACCACATTAAAAGTGATCAGTAACTGTTTCCCAACAGGTCTGGAGGTGGATGAGGCAAAAAAGAGGCAGTTTTGCGTCCGCTCCCAAAACGGCCATTTCCTTGACCCCGGGGTCAGCGTTTTTGGCCTTTCCCCCTCCTCCACTGTTTTGGCTACCACCTGTTTTCAGGCCGACTTACCACATTAAAAGTGATCAGTAACTGTTTCCCAACAGGTCTGGAGGTGGATGAGGCAAAAAAGAGGCAATTTTGCGTCCGCTCCCAAAACGTCCATTTCCTTGACCCCGGGGTCAGCGTTTTTGGCCAATCCCCCCTCCTCCACTGTTTTGGCTGCCACTTGTTTTGTGTCCGACTTACCACATTAAAAGTGATCAGTAACTGTTTCCCAACAGGTCTGGAGGTGGATGAGGCAAAAAAGAGGCAATTTTGCGTCCGCTCCCAAAACGTCCATTTCCTTGACCCCGGGGTCAGCGTTTTTGGCCAATCCCCCCTCCTCCACTGTTTTGGCTGCCACTTGTTTTGTGTCCGACTTACCACATTAAAAGTGATCAGTAACTGTTTCCCAACAGGTCTGGAGGTGGATGAGGCAAAAAAGAGGCAATTTTGCGTCCGCTCCCAAAACGTCCATTTCCTTGACCCCGGGGTCAGCGTTTTTGGCCAATCCCCCCTCCTCCACTGTTTTGGCTGCCACTTGTTTTGTGTCCGACTTACCACATTAAAAGTGATCAGTAACTGTTTCCCAACAGGCCTGGAGGTGGATGAGGCAAAAAAGAGGCAATTTTGCGTCCGCTCCCAAAACGTCCATTTCCTTGACCCCGGGGTCAGCGTTTTTGGCCAATCCCCCCTCCTCCACTGTTTTGGCTGCCACTTGTTTTGTGTCCGACTTACCACATTAAAAGTGATCAGTAACTGTTTCCCAACAGGTCTGGAGGTGGATGAGGCAAAAAAGAGTCAATTTTGCGTCCGCTCCCAAAACGTCCATTTCCTTGACCCCGGGGTCAGCGTTTTTGGCCAATCCCCCCTCCTCCACTGTTTTGGCTGCCACTTGTTTTGTGTCCGACTTACCACATTAAAAGTGATCAGTAACTGTTTCCCAACAGGTCTGGAGGTGGATGAGGCAAAAAAGAGGCAATTTTGCGTCCGCTCCCAAAACGGCCATTTCCTTGACCCCGGGGTCAGCGTTTTTGGCCTTTCCCCCTCCTCCACTGTTTTGGCTACCACCTGTTTTCAGGCCGACTTACCACATTAAAAGTGATCAGTAACTGTTTCCCAACAGGTCTGGAGGTGGATGAGGCAAAAAAGAGGCAATTTTGCGTCCGCTCCCAAAACGTCCATTTCCTTGACCCCGGGGTCAGCGTTTTTGGCCAATCCCCCCTCCTCCACTGTTTTGGCTGCCACTTGTTTTGTGTCCGACTTACCACATTAAAAGTGATCAGTAACTGTTTCCCAACAGGTCTGGAGGTGGATGAGGCAAAAAAGAGGCAATTTTGCGTCCGCTCCCAAAACGGCCATTTCCTTGACCCCGGGGTCAGCGTTTTTGGCCAGTCCCCCCTCCTCCACTGTTTTGGCTGCCACTTGTTTTCAGGCCGACTTACCACATTAAAAGTGATCAGTAACTGTTTCCCAACAGGTCTGGAGGTGGATGAGGCAAAAAAGAGGCAATTTTGCGTCCGCTCCCAAAACGGCCATTTCCTTGACCCCGGGGTCAGCGTTTTTGGCCTTTCCCCCTCCTCCACTGTTTTGGCTACCACCTGTTTTCAGGCCGACTTACCACATTAAAAGTGATCAGTAACTGTTTCCCAACAGGTCTGGAGGTGGATGAGGCAAAAAAGAGGCAATTTTGCGTCCGCTCCCAAAACGTCCATTTCCTTGACCCCGGGGTCAGCGTTTTTGGCCAATCCCCCTCCTCCACTGTTTTGGCTACCACCTGTTTTCAGGCCGACTTACCACATTAAAAGTGATCAGTAACTGTTTCCCAACAGGTCTGGAGGTGGATGAGGCAAAAAAGAGGCAATTTTGCGTCCGCTCCCAAAACGTCCATTTCCTTGACCCCGGGGTCAGCGTTTTTGGCCAATCCCCCCTCCTCCACTGTTTTGGCTGCCACTTGTTTTGTGTCCGACTTACCACATTAAAAGTGATCAGTAACTGTTTCCCAACAGGTCTGGAGGTGGATGAGGCAAAAAAGAGGCAATTTTGCGTCCGCTCCCAAAACGTCCATTTCCTTGACCCCGGGGTCAGCGTTTTTGGCCAATCCCCCCTCCTCCACTGTTTTGGCTGCCACTTGTTTTGTGTCCGACTTACCACATTAAAAGTGATCAGTAACTGTTTCCCAACAGGTCTGGAGGTGGATGAGGCAAAAAAGAGGCAATTTTGCGTCCGCTCCCAAAACGGCCATTTCCTTGACCCCGGGGTCAGCGTTTTTGGCCAATCCCCCCTCCTCCACTGTTTTGGCTGCCACTTGTTTTGTGTCCGACTTACCACATTAAAAGTGATCAGTAACTGTTTCCCAACAGGTCTGGAGGTGGATGAGGCAAAAAAGAGGCAATTTTGCGTCCGCTCCCAAAACGGCCATTTCCTTGACCCCGGGGTCAGCGTTTTTGGCCAGTCCCCCCTCCTCCACTGTTTTGGCTGCCACTTGTTTTCAGGCCGACTTACCACATTAAAAGTGATCAGTAACTGTTTCCCAACAGGTCTGGAGGTGGATGAGGCAAAAAAGAGGCAATTTTGCGTCCGCTCCCAAAACGGCCATTTCCTTGACCCCGGGGTCAGCGTTTTTGGCCTTTCCCCCTCCTCCACTGTTTTGGCTACCACCTGTTTTCAGGCCGACTTACCACATTAAAAGTGATCAGTAACTGTTTCCCAACAGGTCTGGAGGTGGATGAGGCAAAAAAGAGGCAATTTTGCGTCCGCTCCCAAAACGTCCATTTCCTTGACCCCGGGGTCAGCGTTTTTGGCCAATCCCCCCTCCTCCACTGTTTTGGCTGCCACTTGTTTTGTGTCCGACTTACCACATTAAAAGTGATCAGTAACTGTTTCCCAACAGGTCTGGAGGTGGATGAGGCAAAAAAGAGGCAATTTTGCGTCCGCTCCCAAAACGGCCATTTCCTTGACCCCGGGGTCAGCGTTTTTGGCCTTTCCCCCTCCTCCACTGTTTTGGCTGCCACTTGTTTTGTGTCCGACTTACCACATTAAAAGTGATCAGTAACTGTTTCCCAACAGGTCTGGAGGTGGATGAGGCAAAAAAGAGGCAATTTTGCGTCCGCTCCCAAAACGGCCATTTCCTTGACCCCGGGGTCAGCGTTTTTGGCCTTTCCCCCTCCTCCACTGTTTTGGCTACCACCTGTTTTCAGGCCGACTTACCACATTAAAAGTGATCAGTAACTGTTTCCCAACAGGTCTGGAGGTGGATGAGGCAAAAAAGAGGCAATTTTGCGTCCGCTCCCAAAACGGCCATTTCCTTGACCCCGGGGTCAGCGTTTTTGGCCAATTCCCCCTCCTCCACTGTTTTGGCTGCCACTTGTTTTGTGTCCGACTTACCACATTAAAAGTGATCAGTAACTGTTTCCCAACAGGTCTGGAGGTGGATGAGGCAAAAAAGAGGCAATTTTGCGTCCGCTCCCAAAACGGCCATTTCCTTGACCCCGGGGTCAGCGTTTTTGGCCTTTCCCCCTCCTCCACTGTTTTGGCTACCACCTGTTTTCAGGCCGACTTACCACATTAAAAGTGATCAGTAACTGTTTCCCAACAGGTCTGGAGGTGGATGAGGCAAAAAAGAGTCAATTTTGCGTCCGCTCCCAAAACGTCCATTTCCTTGACCCCGGGGTCAGCGTTTTTGGCCAATCCCCCCTCCTCCACTGTTTTGGCTGCCACTTGTTTTGTGTCCGACTTACCACATTAAAAGTGATCAGTAACTGTTTCCCAACAGGTCTGGAGGTGGATGAGGCAAAAAAGAGGCAATTTTGCGTCCGCTCCCAAAACGGCCATTTCCTTGACCCCGGGGTCAGCGTTTTTGGCCAGTCCCCCCTCCTCCACTGTTTTGGCTGCCACTTGTTTTCAGGCCGACTTACCACATTAAAAGTGATCAGTAACTGTTTCCCAACAGGTCTGGAGGTGGATGAGGCAAAAAAGAGGCAATTTTGCGTCCGCTCCCAAAACGGCCATTTCCTTGACCCCGGGGTCAGCGTTTTTGGCCTTTCCCCCTCCTCCACTGTTTTGGCTACCACCTGTTTTCAGGCCGACTTACCACATTAAAAGTGATCAGTAACTGTTTCCCAACAGGTCTGGAGGTGGATGAGGCAAAAAAGAGGCAATTTTGCGTCCGCTCCCAAAACGGCCATTTCCTTGACCCCGGGGTCAGCGTTTTTGGCCAATCCCCCTCCTCCACTGTTTTGGCTACCACCTGTTTTCAGGCCGACTTACCACATTAAAAGTGATCAGTAACTGTTTCCCAACAGGTCTGGAGGTGGATGAGGCAAAAAAGAGGCAATTTTGCGTCCGCTCCCAAAACGGCCATTTCCTTGACCCCGGGGTCAGCGTTTTTGGCCAATCCCCCCTCCTCCACTGTTTTGGCTGCCACTTGTTTTGTGTCCGACTTACCACATTAAAAGTGATCAGTAACTGTTTCCCAACAGGTCTGGAGGTGGATGAGGCAAAAAAGAGGCAATTTTGCGTCCGCTCCCAAAACGTCCATTTCCTTGACCCCGGGGTCAGCGTTTTTGGCCAATCCCCCCTCCTCCACTGTTTTGGCTGCCACTTGTTTTGTGTCCGACTTACCACATTAAAAGTGATCAGTAACTGTTTCCCAACAGGTCTGGAGGTGGATGAGGCAAAAAAGAGGCAATTTTGCGTCCGCTCCCAAAACGGCCATTTCCTTGACCCCGGGGTCAGCGTTTTTGGCCAATCCCCCCTCCTCCACTGTTTTGGCTGCCACCTGTTTTGTGTCCGACTTACCACATTAAAAGTGATCAGTAACTGTTTCCCAACAGGTCTGGAGGTTGATGAGGCAAAAAAGAGGCAATTTTGCGTCCGCTCCCAAAACGGCCATTTCCTTGACCCCGGGGTCAGCGTTTTTGGCCAATCCCCCCTCCTCCACTGTTTTGGCTGCCACTTGTTTTCAGGCCGACTTACCACATTAAAAGTGATCAGTAACTGTTTCCCAACAGGTCTGGAGGTGGATGAGGCAAAAAAGAGGCAATTTTGCGTCCGCTCCCAAAACGGCCATTTCCTTGACCCCGGGGTCAGCGTTTTTGGCCAGTCCCCCCTCCTCCACTGTTTTGGCTGCCACTTGTTTTGTGTCCGACTTACCACATTAAAAGTGATCAGTAACTGTTTCCCAACAGGTCTGGAGGTGGATGAGGCAAAAAAGAGGCAATTTTGCGTCCGCTCCCAAAACGGCCATTTCCTTGACCCCGGGGTCAGCGTTTTTGGCCAATCCCCCCTCCTCCACTGTTTTGGCTGCCACTTGTTTTGTGTCCGACTTACCACATTAAAAGTGATCAGTAACTGTTTCCCAACAGGTCTGGAGGTGGATGAGGCAAAAAAGAGGCAATTTTGCGTCCGCTCCCAAAACGGCCATTTCCTTGACCCCGGGGTCAGCGTTTTTGGCCTTTCCCCCTCCTCCACTGTTTTGGCTACCACCTGTTTTCAGGCCGACTTACCACATTAAAAGTGATCAGTAACTGTTTCCCAACAGGTCTGGAGGTGGATGAGGCAAAAAAGAGGCAATTTTGCGTCCGCTCCCAAAACGGCCATTTCCTTGACCCCGGGGTCAGCGTTTTTGGCCTTTCCCCCTCCTCCACTGTTTTGGCTGCCACTTGTTTTGTGTCCGACTTACCACATTAAAAGTGATCAGTAACTGTTTCCCAACAGGTCTGGAGGTGGATGAGGCAAAAAAGAGGCAATTTTGCGTCCGCTCCCAAAACGGCCATTTCCTTGACCCCGGGGTCAGCGTTTTTGGCCTTTCCCCCTCCTCCACTGTTTTGGCTACCACCTGTTTTCAGGCCGACTTACCACATTAAAAGTGATCAGTAACTGTTTCCCAACAGGTCTGGAGGTGGATGAGGCAAAAAAGAGGCAATTTTGCGTCCGCTCCCAAAACGGCCATTTCCTTGACCCCGGGGTCAGCGTTTTTGGCCTTTCCCCCTCCTCCACTGTTTTGGCTACCACCTGTTTTCAGGCCGACTTACCACATTAAAAGTGATCAGTAACTGTTTCCCAACAGGTCTGGAGGTGGATGAGGCAAAAAAGAGGCAATTTTGCGTCCGCTCCCAAAACGGCCATTTCCTTGACCCCGGGGTCAGCGTTTTTGGCCTTTCCCCCTCCTCCACTGTTTTGGCTACCACCTGTTTTCAGGCCGACTTACCACATTAAAAGTGATCAGTAACTGTTTCCCAACAGGTCTGGAGGTGGATGAGGCAAAAAAGAGGCAATTTTGCGTCCGCTCCCAAAACGGCCATTTCCTTGACCCCGGGGTCAGCGTTTTTGGCCAATCCCCCCTCCTCCACTGTTTTGGCTGCCACTTGTTTTGTGTCCGACTTACCACATTAAAAGTGATCAGTAACTGTTTCCCAACAGGTCTGGAGGTGGATGAGGCAAAAAAGAGGCAATTTTGCGTCCGCTCCCAAAACGTCCATTTCCTTGACCCCGTTTTTGGCCAATCCCCCCTCCTCCACTGTTTTGGCTGCCACTTGTTTTGTGTCCGACTTACCACATTAAAAGTGATCAGTAACTGTTTCCCAACAGGTCTGGAGGTGGATGAGGCAAAAAAGAGGCAATTTTGCGTCCGCTCCCAAAACGGCCATTTCCTTGACCCCGGGGTCAGCGTTTTTGGCCAATCCCCCCTCCTCCACTGTTTTGGCTGCCACTTGTTTTGTGTCCGACTTACCACATTAAAAGTGATCAGTAACTGTTTCCCAACAGGTCTGGAGGTGGATGAGGCAAAAAAGAGGCAATTTTGCGTCCGCTCCCAAAACGTCCATTTCCTTGACCCCGGGGTCAGCGTTTTTGGCCAATCCCCCCTCCTCCACTGTTTTGGCTGCCACTTGTTTTGTGTCCGACTTACCACATTAAAAGTGATCAGTAACTGTTTCCCAACAGGTCTGGAGGTGGATGAGGCAAAAAAGAGGCAATTTTGCGTCCGCTCCCAAAACGGCCATTTCCTTGACCCCGGGGTCAGCGTTTTTGGCCAATCCCCCCTCCTCCACTGTTTTGGCTGCCACTTGTTTTGTGTCCGACTTACTACATTAAAAGTGATCAGTAACTGTTTCCCAACAGGTCTGGAGGTGGATGAGGCAAAAAAGAGGCAATTTTGCGTCCGCTCCCAAAACGGCCATTTCCTTGACCCCGGGGTCAGCGTTTTTGGCCAGTCCCCCCTCCTCCACTGTTTTGGCTGCCACTTGTTTTCAGGCCGACTTACCACATTAAAAGTGATCAGTAACTGTTTCCCAACAGGTCTGGAGGTGGATGAGGCAAAAAAGAGGCAATTTTGCGTCCGCTCCCAAAACGGCCATTTCCTTGACCCCGGGGTCAGCGTTTTTGGCCTTTCCCCCTCCTCCACTGTTTTGGCTACCACCTGTTTTCAGGCCGACTTACCACATTAAAAGTGATCAGTAACTGTTTCCCAACAGGTCTGGAGGTGGATGAGGCAAAAAAGAGGCAATTTTGCGTCCGCTCCCAAAACGTCCATTTCCTTGACCCCGGGGTCAGCGTTTTTGGCCAATCCCCCCTCCTCCACTGTTTTGGCTGCCACTTGTTTTGTGTCCGACTTACCACATTAAAAGTGATCAGTAACTGTTTCCCAACAGGTCTGGAGGTGGATGAGGCAAAAAAGAGGCAATTTTGCGTCCGCTCCCAAAACGTCCATTTCCTTGACCCCGGGGTCAGCGTTTTTGGCCAGTCCCCCCTCCTCCACTGTTTTGGCTGCCACTTGTTTTCAGGCCGACTTACCACATTAAAAGTGATCAGTAACTGTTTCCCAACAGGTCTGGAGGTGGATGAGGCAAAAAAGAGGCAATTTTGCGTCCGCTCCCAAAACGGCCATTTCCTTGACCCCGGGGTCAGCGTTTTTGGCCAGTCCCCCCTCCTCCACTGTTTTGGCTGCCACTTGTTTTGTGTCCGACTTACCACATTAAAAGTGATCAGTAACTGTTTCCCAAAAGGTCTGGAGGTGGATGAGGCAAAAAAGAGGCAATTTTGCGTCCGCTCCCAAAACGGCCATTTCCTTGACCCCGGGGTCAGCGTTTTTGGCCAATCCCCCCTCCTCCACTGTTTTGGCTGCCACTTGTTTTGTGTCCGACTTACTACATTAAAAGTGATCAGTAACTGTTTCCCAACAGGTCTGGAGGTGGATGAGGCAAAAAAGAGGCAATTTTGCGTCCGCTCCCAAAACGGCCATTTCCTTGACCCCGGGGTCAGCGTTTTTGGCCAGTCCCCCCTCCTCCACTGTTTTGGCTGCCACTTGTTTTCAGGCCGACTTACCACATTAAAAGTGATCAGTAACTGTTTCCCAACAGGTCTGGAGGTGGATGAGGCAAAAAAGAGGCAATTTTGCGTCCGCTCCCAAAACGGCCATTTCCTTGACCCCGGGGTCAGCGTTTTTGGCCTTTCCCCCTCCTCCACTGTTTTGGCTACCACCTGTTTTCAGGCCGACTTACCACATTAAAAGTGATCAGTAACTGTTTCCCAACAGGTCTGGAGGTGGATGAGGCAAAAAAGAGGCAATTTTGCGTCCGCTCCCAAAACGGCCATTTCCTTGACCCCGGGGTCAGCGTTTTTGGCCAATCCCCCCTCCTCCACTGTTTTGGCTGCCACTTGTTTTGTGTCCGACTTACCACATTAAAAGTGATCAGTAACTGTTTCCCAACAGGTCTGGAGGTGGATGAGGCAAAAAAGAGGCAATTTTGCGTCCGCTCCCAAAACGGCCATTTCCTTGACCCCGGGGTCAGCGTTTTTGGCCAGTCCCCCCTCCTCCACTGTTTTGGCTGCCACTTGTTTTCAGGCCGACTTACCACATTAAAAGTGATCAGTAACTGTTTCCCAACAGGTCTGGAGGTGGATGAGGCAAAAAAGAGGCAATTTTGCGTCCGCTCCCAAAACGGCCATTTCCTTGACCCCGGGGTCAGCGTTTTTGGCCAGTCCCCCCTCCTCCACTGTTTTGGCTGCCACTTGTTTTGTGTCCGACTTACCACATTAAAAGTGATCAGTAACTGTTTCCCAAAAGGTCTGGAGGTGGATGAGGCAAAAAAGAGGCAATTTTGCGTCCGCTCCCAAAACGGCCATTTCCTTGACCCCGGGGTCAGCGTTTTTGGCCTTTCCCCCTCCTCCACTGTTTTGGCTACCACCTGTTTTCAGGCCGACTTACCACATTAAAAGTGATCAGTAACTGTTTCCCAACAGGTCTGGAGGTGGATGAGGCAAAAAAGAGGCAATTTTGCGTCCGCTCCCAAAACGGCCATTTCCTTGACCCCGGGGTCAGCGTTTTTGGCCAGTCCCCCCTCCTCCACTGTTTTGGCTGCCACTTGTTTTCAGGCCGACTTACCACATTAAAAGTGATCAGTAACTGTTTCCCAACAGGTCTGGAGGTGGATGAGGCAAAAAAGAGGCAATTTTGCGTCCGCTCCCAAAACGGCCATTTCCTTGACCCCGGGGTCAGCGTTTTTGGCCAGTCCCCCCTCCTCCACTGTTTTGGCTGCCACTTGTTTTCAGGCCGACTTACCACATTAAAAGTGATCAGTAACTGTTTCCCAACAGGTCTGGAGGTGGATGAGGCAAAAAAGAGGCAATTTTGCGTCCGCTCCCAAAACGGCCATTTCCTTGACCCCGGGGTCAGCGTTTTTGGCCAATCCCCCCTCCTCCACTGTTTTGGCTGCCACTTGTTTTGTGTCCGACTTACCACATTAAAAGTGATCAGTAACTGTTTCCCAACAGGTCTGGAGGTGGATGAGGCAAAAAAGAGGCAATTTTGCGTCCGCTCCCAAAACGTCCATTTCCTTGACCCCGGGGTCAGCGTTTTTGGCCAATCCCCCCTCCTCCACTGTTTTGGCTGCCACTTGTTTTGTGTCCGACTTACCACATTAAAAGTGATCAGTAACTGTTTCCCAACAGGTCTGGAGGTGGATGAGGCAAAAAAGAGGCAATTTTGCGTCCGCTCCCAAAACGTCCATTTCCTTGACCCCGGGGTCAGCGTTTTTGGCCAATCCCCCCTCCTCCACTGTTTTGGCTGCCACTTGTTTTGTGTCCGACTTACCACATTAAAAGTGATCAGTAACTGTTTCCCAACAGGTCTGGAGGTGGATGAGGCAAAAAAGAGTCAATTTTGCGTCCGCTCCCAAAACGGCCATTTCCTTGACCCCGGGGTCAGCGTTTTTGGCCAGTCCCCCCTCCTCCACTGTTTTGGCTGCCACTTGTTTTCAGGCCGACTTACCACATTAAAAGTGATCAGTAACTGTTTCCCAACAGGTCTGGAGGTGGATGAGGCAAAAAAGAGGCAATTTTGCGTCCGCTCCCAAAACGGCCATTTCCTTGACCCCGGGGTCAGCGTTTTTGGCCAATCCCCCCTCCTCCACTGTTTTGGCTGCCACTTGTTTTGTGTCCGACTTACCACATTAAAAGTGATCAGTAACTGTTTCCCAACAGGTCTGGAGGTGGATGAGGCAAAAAAGAGGCAATTTTGCGTCCGCTCCCAAAACGTCCATTTCCTTGACCCCGTTTTTGGCCAATCCCCCCTCCTCCACTGTTTTGGCTGCCACTTGTTTTGTGTCCGACTTACCACATTAAAAGTGATCAGTAACTGTTTCCCAACAGGTCTGGAGGTGGATGAGGCAAAAAAGAGGCAATTTTGCGTCCTCTCCCAAAACGGCCATTTCCTTGACCCCGGGGTCAGCGTTTTTGGCCAATCCCCCCTCCTCCACTGTTTTGGCTGCCACTTGTTTTGTGTCCGACTTACCACATTGAAAGTGATCAGTAACTGTTTCCCAACAGGTCTGGAGGTGGATGAGGCAAAAAAGAGGCAATTTTGCGTCCGCTCCCAAAACGTCCATTTCCTTGACCCCGGGGTCAGCGTTTTTGGCCAATCCCCCCTCCTCCACTGTTTTGGCTGCCACTTGTTTTGTGTCCGACTTACCACATTAAAAGTGATCAGTAACTGTTTCCCAACAGGTCTGGAGGTGGATGAGGCAAAAAAGAGGCAATTTTGCGTCCGCTCCCAAAACGGCCATTTCCTTGACCCCGGGGTCAGCGTTTTTGGCCAATCCCCCCTCCTCCACTGTTTTGGCTGCCACTTGTTTTGTGTCCGACTTACTACATTAAAAGTGATCAGTAACTGTTTCCCAACAGGTCTGGAGGTGGATGAGGCAAAAAAGAGGCAATTTTGCGTCCGCTCCCAAAACGGCCATTTCCTTGACCCCGGGGTCAGCGTTTTTGGCCAATCCCCCCTCCTCCACTGTTTTGGCTGCCACTTGTTTTGTGTCCGACTTACCACATTAAAAGTGATCAGTAACTGTTTCCCAACAGGTCTGGAGGTGGATGAGGCAAAAAAGAGGCAATTTTGCGTCCGCTCCCAAAACGTCCATTTCCTTGACCCCGGGGTCAGCGTTTTTGGCCAGTCCCCCCTCCTCCACTGTTTTGGCTGCCACTTGTTTTGTGTCCGACTTACCACATTAAAAGTGATCAGTAACTGTTTCCCAACAGGTCTGGAGGTGGATGAGGCAAAAAAGAGGCAATTTTGCGTCCGCTCCCAAAACGTCCATTTCCTTGACCCCGGGGTCAGCGTTTTTGGCCAGTCCCCCCTCCTCCACTGTTTTGGCTGCCACTTGTTTTGTGTCCGACTTACCACATTAAAAGTGATCAGTAACTGTTTCCCAACAGGTCTGGAGGTGGATGAGGCAAAAAAGAGGCAATTTTGCGTCCGCTCCCAAAACGTCCATTTCCTTGACCCCGGGGTCAGCGTTTTTGGCCAATCCCCCCTCCTCCACTGTTTTGGCTGCCACTTGTTTTGTGTCCGACTTACCACATTAAAAGTGATCAGTAACTGTTTCCCAACAGGTCTGGAGGTGGATGAGGCAAAAAAGAGGCAATTTTGCGTCCGCTCCCAAAACGGCCATTTCCTTGACCCCGGGGTCAGCGTTTTTGGCCTTTCCCCCTCCTCCACTGTTTTGGCTACCACCTGTTTTCAGGCCGACTTACCACATTAAAAGTGATCAGTAACTGTTTCCCAACAGGTCTGGAGGTGGATGAGGCAAAAAAGAGGCAATTTTGCGTCCTCTCCCAAAACGGCCATTTCCTTGACCCCGGGGTCAGCGTTTTTGGCCAATCCCCCCTCCTCCACTGTTTTGGCTGCCACTTGTTTTGTGTCCGACTTACCACATTGAAAGTGATCAGTAACTGTTTCCCAACAGGTCTGGAGGTGGATGAGGCAAAAAAGAGGCAATTTTGCGTCCGCTCCCAAAACGGCCATTTCCTTGACCCCGGGGTCAGCGTTTTTGGCCAATCCCCCCTCCTCCACTGTTTTGGCTGCCACTTGTTTTGTGTCCGACTTACCACATTAAAAGTGATCAGTAACTGTTTCCCAACAGGTCTGGAGGTGGATGAGGCAAAAAAGAGGCAATTTTGCGTCCGCTCCCAAAACGGCCATTTCCTTGACCCCGGGGTCAGCGTTTTTGGCCAATCCCCCCTCCTCCACTGTTTTGGCTGCCACTTGTTTTGTGTCCGACTTACTACATTAAAAGTGATCAGTAACTGTTTCCCAACAGGTCTGGAGGTGGATGAGGCAAAAAAGAGGCAATTTTGCGTCCGCTCCCAAAACGGCCATTTCCTTGACCCCGGGGTCAGCGTTTTTGGCCAATCCCCCCTCCTCCACTGTTTTGGCTGCCACTTGTTTTGTGTCCGACTTACCACATTAAAAGTGATCAGTAACTGTTTCCCAACAGGTCTGGAGGTGGATGAGGCAAAAAAGAGGCAATTTTTCGTCCGCTCCCAAAACGGCCATTTCCTTGACCCCGGGGTCAGCGTTTTTGGCCAATCCCCCCTCCTCCACTGTTTTGGCTGCCACTTGTTTTGTGTCCGACTTACCACATTAAAAGTGATCAGTAACTGTTTCCCAACAGGTCTGGAGGTGGATGAGGCAAAAAAGAGGCAATTTTGCGTCCGCTCCCAAAACGGCCATTTCCTTGACCCCGGGGTCAGCGTTTTTGGCCAGTCCCCCCTCCTCCACTGTTTTGGCTGCCACTTGTTTTGTGTCCGACTTACCACATTAAAAGTGATCAGTAACTGTTTCCCAACAGGTCTGGAGGTGGATGAGGCAAAAAAGAGGCAATTTTGCGTCCGCTCCCAAAACGTCCATTTCCTTGACCCCGGGGTCAGCGTTTTTGGCCAATCCCCCCTCCTCCACTGTTTTGGCTGCCACTTGTTTTGTGTCCGACTTACCACATTAAAAGTGATCAGTAACTGTTTCCCAACAGGTCTGGAGGTGGATGAGGCAAAAAAGAGGCAATTTTGCGTCCGCTCCCAAAACGGCCATTTCCTTGACCCCGGGGTCAGCGTTTTTGGCCTTTCCCCCTCCTCCACTGTTTTGGCTACCACCTGTTTTCAGGCCGACTTACCACATTAAAAGTGATCAGTAACTGTTTCCCAACAGGTCTGGAGGTGGATGAGGCAAAAAAGAGGCAATTTCGCGTCCGCTCCCAAAACGTCCATTTCCTTGACCCCGGGGTCAGCGTTTTTGGCCAATCCCCCTCCTCCACTGTTTTGGCTACCACCTGTTTTCAGGCCGACTTACCACATTAAAAGTGATCAGTAACTGTTTCCCAACAGGTCTGGAGGTGGATGAGGCAAAAAAGAGGCAATTTTGCGTCCGCTCCCAAAACGTCCATTTCCTTGACCCGGGGGTCAGCGTTTTTGGCCAATCCCCCCTCCTCCACTGTTTTGGCTGCCACTTGTTTTGTGTCCGACTTACCACATTAAAAGTGATCAGTAACTGTTTCCCAACAGGTCTGGAGGTGGATGAGGCAAAAAAGAGGCAATTTTGCGTCCGCTCCCAAAACGGCCATTTCCTTGACCCCGGGGTCAGCGTTTTTGGCCAATCCCCCCTCCTCCACTGTTTTGGCTGCCACTTGTTTTGTGTCCGACTTACCACATTAAAAGTGATCAGTAACTGTTTCCCAACAGGTCTGGAGGTGGATGAGGCAAAAAAGAGGCAATTTTGCGTCCGCTCCCAAAACGTCCATTTCCTTGACCCCGGGGTCAGCGTTTTTGGCCAATCCCCCCTCCTCCACTGTTTTGGCTGCCACTTGTTTTGTGTCCGACTTACCACATTAAAAGTGATCAGTAACTGTTTCCCAACAGGTCTGGAGGTGGATGAGGCAAAAAAGAGGCAATTTTGCGTCCGCTCCCAAAACGGCCATTTCCTTGACCCCGGGGTCAGCGTTTTTGGCCAGTCCCCCCTCCTCCACTGTTTTGGCTGCCACTTGTTTTCAGGCCGACTTACCACATTAAAAGTGATCAGTAACTGTTTCCCAACAGGTCTGGAGGTGGATGAGGCAAAAAAGAGGCAATTTTGCGTCCGCTCCCAAAACGGCCATTTCCTTGACCCCGGGGTCAGCGTTTTTGGCCAATCCCCCCTCCTCCACTGTTTTGGCTGCCACTTGTTTTGTGTCCGACTTACCACATTAAAAGTGATCAGTAACTGTTTCCCAACAGGTCTGGAGGTGGATGAGGCAAAAAAGAGGCAATTTTGCGTCCGCTCCCAAAACGGCCATTTCCTTGACCCCGGGGTCAGCGTTTTTGGCCAGTCCCCCCTCCTCCACTGTTTTGGCTGCCACTTGTTTTCAGGCCGACTTACCACATTAAAAGTGATCAGTAACTGTTTCCCAACAGGTCTGGAGGTGGATGAGGCAAAAAAGAGGCAATTTTGCGTCCGCTCCCAAAACGGCCATTTCCTTGACCCCGGGGTCAGCGTTTTTGGCCTTTCCCCCTCCTCCACTGTTTTGGCTACCACCTGTTTTCAGGCCGACTTACCACATTAAAAGTGATCAGTAACTGTTTCCCAACAGGTCTGGAGGTGGATGAGGCAAAAAAGAGGCAATTTTGCGTCCGCTCCCAAAACGTCCATTTCCTTGACCCCGGGGTCAGCGTTTTTGGCCAATCCCCCCTCCTCCACTGTTTTGGCTGCCACTTGTTTTGTGTCCGACTTACCACATTAAAAGTGATCAGTAACTGTTTCCCAACAGGTCTGGAGGTGGATGAGGCAAAAAAGAGGCAATTTTGCGTCCGCTCCCAAAACGGCCATTTCCTTGACCCCGGGGTCAGCGTTTTTGGCCAATCCCCCCTCCTCCACTGTTTTGGCTGCCACTTGTTTTGTGTCCGACTTACCACATTAAAAGTGATCAGTAACTGTTTCCCAACAGGTCTGGAGGTGGATGAGGCAAAAAAGAGGCAATTTTGCGTCCGCTCCCAAAACGGCCATTTCCTTGACCCCGGGGTCAGCGTTTTTGGCCAGTCCCCCCTCCTCCACTGTTTTGGCTGCCACTTGTTTTCAGGCCGACTTACCACATTAAAAGTGATCAGTAACTGTTTCCCAACAGGTCTGGAGGTGGATGAGGCAAAAAAGAGGCAATTTTGCGTCCGCTCCCAAAACGGCCATTTCCTTGACCCCGGGGTCAGCGTTTTTGGCCTTTCCCCCTCCTCCACTGTTTTGGCTACCACCTGTTTTCAGGCCGACTTACCACATTAAAAGTGATCAGTAACTGTTTCCCAACAGGTCTGGAGGTGGATGAGGCAAAAAAGAGGCAATTTTGCGTCCGCTCCCAAAACGTCCATTTCCTTGACCCCGGGGTCAGCGTTTTTGGCCAATCCCCCCTCCTCCACTGTTTTGGCTGCCACTTGTTTTGTGTCCGACTTACCACATTAAAAGTGATCAGTAACTGTTTCCCAACAGGTCTGGAGGTGGATGAGGCAAAAAAGAGGCAATTTTGCGTCCGCTCCCAAAACGGCCATTTCCTTGACCCCGGGGTCAGCGTTTTTGGCCTTTCCCCCTCCTCCACTGTTTTGGCTGCCACTTGTTTTGTGTCCGACTTACCACATTAAAAGTGATCAGTAACTGTTTCCCAACAGGTCTGGAGGTGGATGAGGCAAAAAAGAGGCAATTTTGCGTCCGCTCCCAAAACGGCCATTTCCTTGACCCCGGGGTCAGCGTTTTTGGCCTTTCCCCCTCCTCCACTGTTTTGGCTACCACCTGTTTTCAGGCCGACTTACCACATTAAAAGTGATCAGTAACTGTTTCCCAACAGGTCTGGAGGTGGATGAGGCAAAAAAGAGGCAATTTTGCGTCCGCTCCCAAAACGGCCATTTCCTTGACCCCGGGGTCAGCGTTTTTGGCCAATTCCCCCTCCTCCACTGTTTTGGCTGCCACTTGTTTTGTGTCCGACTTACCACATTAAAAGTGATCAGTAACTGTTTCCCAACAGGTCTGGAGGTGGATGAGGCAAAAAAGAGGCAATTTTGCGTCCGCTCCCAAAACGGCCATTTCCTTGACCCCGGGGTCAGCGTTTTTGGCCTTTCCCCCTCCTCCACTGTTTTGGCTACCACCTGTTTTCAGGCCGACTTACCACATTAAAAGTGATCAGTAACTGTTTCCCAACAGGTCTGGAGGTGGATGAGGCAAAAAAGAGTCAATTTTGCGTCCGCTCCCAAAACGTCCATTTCCTTGACCCCGGGGTCAGCGTTTTTGACCAATCCCCCCTCCTCCACTGTTTTGGCTGCCACTTGTTTTGTGTCCGACTTACCACATTAAAAGTGATCAGTAACTGTTTCCCAACAGGTCTGGAGGTGGATGAGGCAAAAAAGAGGCAATTTTGCGTCCGCTCCCAAAACGGCCATTTCCTTGACCCCGGGGTCAGCGTTTTTGGCCAGTCCCCCCTCCTCCACTGTTTTGGCTGCCACTTGTTTTCAGGCCGACTTACCACATTAAAAGTGATCAGTAACTGTTTCCCAACAGGTCTGGAGGTGGATGAGGCAAAAAAGAGGCAATTTTGCGTCCGCTCCCAAAACGGCCATTTCCTTGACCCCGGGGTCAGCGTTTTTGGCCTTTCCCCCTCCTCCACTGTTTTGGCTACCACCTGTTTTCAGGCCGACTTACCACATTAAAAGTGATCAGTAACTGTTTCCCAACAGGTCTGGAGGTGGATGAGGCAAAAAAGAGGCAATTTTGCGTCCGCTCCCAAAACGGCCATTTCCTTGACCCCGGGGTCAGCGTTTTTGGCCAATCCCCCTCCTCCACTGTTTTGGCTACCACCTGTTTTCAGGCCGACTTACCACATTAAAAGTGATCAGTAACTGTTTCCCAACAGGTCTGGAGGTGGATGAGGCAAAAAAGAGGCAATTTTGCGTCCGCTCCCAAAACGGCCATTTCCTTGACCCCGGGGTCAGCGTTTTTGGCCAATCCCCCCTCCTCCACTGTTTTGGCTGCCACTTGTTTTGTGTCCGACTTACCACATTAAAAGTGATCAGTAACTGTTTCCCAACAGGTCTGGAGGTGGATGAGGCAAAAAAGAGGCAATTTTGCGTCCGCTCCCAAAACGTCCATTTCCTTGACCCCGGGGTCAGCGTTTTTGGCCAATCCCCCCTCCTCCACTGTTTTGGCTGCCACTTGTTTTGTGTCCGACTTACCACATTAAAAGTGATCAGTAACTGTTTCCCAACAGGTCTGGAGGTGGATGAGGCAAAAAAGAGGCAATTTTGCGTCCGCTCCCAAAACGGCCATTTCCTTGACCCCGGGGTCAGCGTTTTTGGCCAGTCCCCCCTCCTCCACTGTTTTGGCTGCCACTTGTTTTCAGGCCGACTTACCACATTAAAAGTGATCAGTAACTGTTTCCCAACAGGTCTGGAGGTGGATGAGGCAAAAAAGAGGCAATTTTGCGTCCGCTCCCAAAACGGCCATTTCCTTGACCCCGGGGTCAGCGTTTTTGGCCTTTCCCCCTCCTCCACTGTTTTGGCTACCACCTGTTTTCAGGCCGACTTACCACATTAAAAGTGATCAGTAACTGTTTCCCAACAGGTCTGGAGGTGGATGAGGCAAAAAAGAGGCAATTTTGCGTCCGCTCCCAAAACGGCCATTTCCTTGACCCCGGGGTCAGCGTTTTTGGCCAATCCCCCCTCCTCCACTGTTTTGGCTGCCACTTGTTTTGTGTCCGACTTACCACATTAAAAGTGATCAGTAACTGTTTCCCAACAGGTCTGGAGGTGGATGAGGCAAAAAAGAGGCAATTTTGCGTCCGCTCCCAAAACGGCCATTTCCTTGACCCCGGGGTCAGCGTTTTTGGCCAGTCCCCCCTCCTCCACTGTTTTGGCTGCCACTTGTTTTCAGGCCGACTTACCACATTAAAAGTGATCAGTAACTGTTTCCCAACAGGTCTGGAGGTGGATGAGGCAAAAAAGAGGCAATTTTGCGTCCGCTCCCAAAACGGCCATTTCCTTGACCCCGGGGTCAGCGTTTTTGGCCAGTCCCCCCTCCTCCACTGTTTTGGCTGCCACTTGTTTTGTGTCCGACTTACCACATTAAAAGTGATCAGTAACTGTTTCCCAAAAGGTCTGGAGGTGGATGAGGCAAAAAAGAGGCAATTTTGCGTCCGCTCCCAAAACGGCCATTTCCTTGACCCCGGGGTCAGCGTTTTTGGCCTTTCCCCCTCCTCCACTGTTTTGGCTACCACCTGTTTTCAGGCCGACTTACCACATTAAAAGTGATCAGTAACTGTTTCCCAACAGGTCTGGAGGTGGATGAGGCAAAAAAGAGGCAATTTTGCGTCCGCTCCCAAAACGGCCATTTCCTTGACCCCGGGGTCAGCGTTTTTGGCCAATCCCCCCTCCTCCACTGTTTTAGCTGCCACTTGTTTTGTGTCCGACTTACCACATTAAAAGTGATCAGTAACTGTTTCCCAACAGGTCTGGAGGTGGATGAGGCAAAAAAGAGGCAATTTTGCGTCCGCTCCCAAAACGGCCATTTCCTTGACCCCGGGGTCAGCGTTTTTGGCCAGTCCCCCCTCCTCCACTGTTTTGGCTGCCACTTGTTTTCAGGCCGACTTACCACATTAAAAGTGATCAGTAACTGTTTCCCAACAGGTCTGGAGGTGGATGAGGCAAAAAAGAGGCAATTTTGCGTCCGCTCCCAAAACGGCCATTTCCTTGACCCCGGGGTCAGCGTTTTTGGCCAATCCCCCCTCCTCCACTGTTTTGGCTGCCACTTGTTTTGTGTCCGACTTACCACATTAAAAGTGATCAGTAACTGTTTCCCAACAGGTCTGGAGGTGGATGAGGCAAAAAAGAGGCAATTTTGCGTCCGCTCCCAAAACGTCCATTTCCTTGACCCCGGGGTCAGCGTTTTTGGCCAATCCCCCCTCCTCCACTGTTTTGGCTGCCACTTGTTTTGTGTCCGACTTACCACATTAAAAGTGATCAGTAACTGTTTCCCAACAGGTCTGGAGGTGGATGAGGCAAAAAAGAGGCAATTTTGCGTCCGCTCCCAAAACGTCCATTTCCTTGACCCCGGGGTCAGCGTTTTTGGCCAATCCCCCCTCCTCCACTGTTTTGGCTGCCACTTGTTTTGTGTCCGACTTACCACATTAAAAGTGATCAGTAACTGTTTCCCAACAGGTCTGGAGGTGGATGAGGCAAAAAAGAGTCAATTTTGCGTCCGCTCCCAAAACGGCCATTTCCTTGACCCCGGGGTCAGCGTTTTTGGCCAGTCCCCCCTCCTCCACTGTTTTGGCTGCCACTTGTTTTCAGGCCGACTTACCACATTAAAAGTGATCAGTAACTGTTTCCCAACAGGTCTGGAGGTGGATGAGGCAAAAAAGAGGCAATTTTGCGTCCGCTCCCAAAACGGCCATTTCCTTGACCCCGGGGTCAGCGTTTTTGGCCAATCCCCCCTCCTCCACTGTTTTGGCTGCCACTTGTTTTGTGTCCGACTTACTACATTAAAAGTGATCAGTAACTGTTTCCCAACAGGTCTGGAGGTGGATGAGGCAAAAAAGAGGCAATTTTGCGTCCGCTCCCAAAACGTCCATTTCCTTGACCCCGTTTTTGGCCAATCCCCCCTCCTCCACTGTTTTGGCTGCCACTTGTTTTGTGTCCGACTTACCACATTAAAAGTGATCAGTAACTGTTTCCCAACAGGTCTGGAGGTGGATGAGGCAAAAAAGAGGCAATTTTGCGTCCTCTCCCAAAACGGCCATTTCCTTGACCCCGGGGTCAGCGTTTTTGGCCAATCCCCCCTCCTCCACTGTTTTGGCTGCCACTTGTTTTGTGTCCGACTTACCACATTGAAAGTGATCAGTAACTGTTTCCCAACAGGTCTGGAGGTGGATGAGGCAAAAAAGAGGCAATTTTGCGTCCGCTCCCAAAACGTCCATTTCCTTGACCCCGGGGTCAGCGTTTTTGGCCAATCCCCCCTCCTCCACTGTTTTGGCTGCCACTTGTTTTGTGTCCGACTTACCACATTAAAAGTGATCAGTAACTGTTTCCCAACAGGTCTGGAGGTGGATGAGGCAAAAAAGAGGCAATTTTGCGTCCGCTCCCAAAACGGCCATTTCCTTGACCCCGGGGTCAGCGTTTTTGGCCAATCCCCCCTCCTCCACTGTTTTGGCTGCCACTTGTTTTGTGTCCGACTTACTACATTAAAAGTGATCAGTAACTGTTTCCCAACAGGTCTGGAGGTGGATGAGGCAAAAAAGAGGCAATTTTGCGTCCGCTCCCAAAACGGCCATTTCCTTGACCCCGGGGTCAGCGTTTTTGGCCAATCCCCCCTCCTCCACTGTTTTGGCTGCCACTTGTTTTGTGTCCGACTTACCACATTAAAAGTGATCAGTAACTGTTTCCCAACAGGTCTGGAGGTGGATGAGGCAAAAAAGAGGCAATTTTGCGTCCGCTCCCAAAACGTCCATTTCCTTGACCCCGGGGTCAGCGTTTTTGGCCAATCCCCCCTCCTCCACTGTTTTGGCTGCCACTTGTTTTGTGTCCGACTTACCACATTAAAAGTGATCAGTAACTGTTTCCCAACAGGTCTGGAGGTGGATGAGGCAAAAAAGAGGCAATTTTGCGTCCGCTCCCAAAACGGCCATTTCCTTGACCCCGGGGTCAGCGTTTTTGGCCAGTCCCCCCTCCTCCACTGTTTTGGCTGCCACTTGTTTTGTGTCCGACTTACCACATTAAAAGTGATCAGTAACTGTTTCCCAACAGGTCTGGAGGTGGATGAGGCAAAAAAGAGGCAATTTTGCGTCCGCTCCCAAAACGTCCATTTCCTTGACCCCGGGGTCAGCGTTTTTGGCCAGTCCCCCCTCCTCCACTGTTTTGGCTGCCACTTGTTTTGTGTCCGACTTACCACATTAAAAGTGATCAGTAACTGTTTCCCAACAGGTCTGGAGGTGGATGAGGCAAAAAAGAGGCAATTTTGCGTCCGCTCCCAAAACGTCCATTTCCTTGACCCCGGGGTCAGCGTTTTTGGCCAGTCCCCCCTCCTCCACTGTTTTGGCTGCCACTTGTTTTGTGTCCGACTTACCACATTAAAAGTGATCAGTAACTGTTTCCCAACAGGTCTGGAGGTGGATGAGGCAAAAAAGAGGCAATTTTGCGTCCGCTCCCAAAACGTCCATTTCCTTGACCCCGGGGTCAGCGTTTTTGGCCAATCCCCCCTCCTCCACTGTTTTGGCTGCCACTTGTTTTGTGTCCGACTTACCACATTAAAAGTGATCAGTAACTGTTTCCCAACAGGTCTGGAGGTGGATGAGGCAAAAAAGAGGCAATTTTGCGTCCGCTCCCAAAACGGCCATTTCCTTGACCCCGGGGTCAGCGTTTTTGGCCTTTCCCCCTCCTCCACTGTTTTGGCTACCACCTGTTTTCAGGCCGACTTACCACATTAAAAGTGATCAGTAACTGTTTCCCAACAGGTCTGGAGGTGGATGAGGCAAAAAAGAGGCAATTTTGCGTCCTCTCCCAAAACGGCCATTTCCTTGACCCCGGGGTCAGCGTTTTTGGCCAATCCCCCCTCCTCCACTGTTTTGGCTGCCACTTGTTTTGTGTCCGACTTACCACATTGAAAGTGATCAGTAACTGTTTCCCAACAGGTCTGGAGGTGGATGAGGCAAAAAAGAGGCAATTTTGCGTCCGCTCCCAAAACGGCCATTTCCTTGACCCCGGGGTCAGCGTTTTTGGCCAATCCCCCCTCCTCCACTGTTTTGGCTGCCACTTGTTTTGTGTCCGACTTACCACATTAAAAGTGATCAGTAACTGTTTCCCAACAGGTCTGGAGGTGGATGAGGCAAAAAAGAGGCAATTTTGCGTCCGCTCCCAAAACGGCCATTTCCTTGACCCCGGGGTCAGCGTTTTTGGCCAATCCCCCCTCCTCCACTGTTTTGGCTGCCACTTGTTTTGTGTCCGACTTACTACATTAAAAGTGATCAGTAACTGTTTCCCAACAGGTCTGGAGGTGGATGAGGCAAAAAAGAGGCAATTTTGCGTCCGCTCCCAAAACGGCCATTTCCTTGACCCCGGGGTCAGCGTTTTTGGCCAATCCCCCCTCCTCCACTGTTTTGGCTGCCACTTGTTTTGTGTCCGACTTACCACATTAAAAGTGATCAGTAACTGTTTCCCAACAGGTCTGGAGGTGGATGAGGCAAAAAAGAGGCAATTTTTCGTCCGCTCCCAAAACGGCCATTTCCTTGACCCCGGGGTCAGCGTTTTTGGCCAATCCCCCCTCCTCCACTGTTTTGGCTGCCACTTGTTTTGTGTCCGACTTACCACATTAAAAGTGATCAGTAACTGTTTCCCAACAGGTCTGGAGGTGGATGAGGCAAAAAAGAGGCAATTTTGCGTCCGCTCCCAAAACGTCCATTTCCTTGACCCCGGGGTCAGCGTTTTTGGCCAATCCCCCCTCCTCCACTGTTTTGGCTGCCACTTGTTTTGTGTCCGACTTACCACATTAAAAGTGATCAGTAACTGTTTCCCAACAGGTCTGGAGGTGGATGAGGCAAAAAAGAGGCAATTTTGCGTCCGCTCCCAAAACGGCCATTTCCTTGACCCCGGGGTCAGCGTTTTTGGCCTTTCCCCCTCCTCCACTGTTTTGGCTACCACCTGTTTTCAGGCCGACTTACCACATTAAAAGTGATCAGTAACTGTTTCCCAACAGGTCTGGAGGTGGATGAGGCAAAAAAGAGGCAATTTCGCGTCCGCTCCCAAAACGTCCATTTCCTTGACCCCGGGGTCAGCGTTTTTGGCCAATCCCCCTCCTCCACTGTTTTGGCTACCACCTGTTTTCAGGCCGACTTACCACATTAAAAGTGATCAGTAACTGTTTCCCAACAGGTCTGGAGGTGGATGAGGCAAAAAAGAGGCAATTTTGCGTCCGCTCCCAAAACGTCCATTTCCTTGACCCCGGGGTCAGCGTTTTTGGCCAATCCCCCCTCCTCCACTGTTTTGGCTGCCACTTGTTTTGTGTCCGACTTACCACATTAAAAGTGATCAGTAACTGTTTCCCAACAGGTCTGGAGGTGGATGAGGCAAAAAAGAGGCAATTTTGCGTCCGCTCCCAAAACGGCCATTTCCTTGACCCCGGGGTCAGCGTTTTTGGCCAATCCCCCCTCCTCCACTGTTTTGGCTGCCACTTGTTTTGTGTCCGACTTACCACATTAAAAGTGATCAGTAACTGTTTCCCAACAGGTCTGGAGGTGGATGAGGCAAAAAAGAGGCAATTTTGCGTCCGCTCCCAAAACGTCCATTTCCTTGACCCCGGGGTCAGCGTTTTTGGCCAATCCCCCCTCCTCCACTGTTTTGGCTGCCACTTGTTTTGTGTCCGACTTACCACATTAAAAGTGATCAGTAACTGTTTCCCAACAGGTCTGGAGGTGGATGAGGCAAAAAAGAGGCAATTTTGCGTCCGCTCCCAAAACGTCCATTTCCTTGACCCCGGGGTCAGCGTTTTTGGCCAGTCCCCCCTCCTCCACTGTTTTGGCTGCCACTTGTTTTCAGGCCGACTTACCACATTAAAAGTGATCAGTAACTGTTTCCCAACAGGTCTGGAGGTGGATGAGGCAAAAAAGAGGCAATTTTGCGTCCGCTCCCAAAACGGCCATTTCCTTGACCCCGGGGTCAGCGTTTTTGGCCAATCCCCCCTCCTCCACTGTTTTGGCTGCCACTTGTTTTGTGTCCGACTTACCACATTAAAAGTGATCAGTAACTGTTTCCCAACAGGTCTGGAGGTGGATGAGGCAAAAAAGAGGCAATTTTGCGTCCGCTCCCAAAACGGCCATTTCCTTGACCCCGGGGTCAGCGTTTTTGGCCAGTCCCCCCTCCTCCACTGTTTTGGCTGCCACTTGTTTTCAGGCCGACTTACCACATTAAAAGTGATCAGTAACTGTTTCCCAACAGGTCTGGAGGTGGATGAGGCAAAAAAGAGGCAATTTTGCGTCCGCTCCCAAAACGGCCATTTCCTTGACCCCGGGGTCAGCGTTTTTGGCCTTTCCCCCTCCTCCACTGTTTTGGCTACCACCTGTTTTCAGGCCGACTTACCACATTAAAAGTGATCAGTAACTGTTTCCCAACAGGTCTGGAGGTGGATGAGGCAAAAAAGAGGCAATTTTGCGTCCGCTCCCAAAACGTCCATTTCCTTGACCCCGGGGTCAGCGTTTTTGGCCAATCCCCCCTCCTCCACTGTTTTGGCTGCCACTTGTTTTGTGTCCGACTTACCACATTAAAAGTGATCAGTAACTGTTTCCCAACAGGTCTGGAGGTGGATGAGGCAAAAAAGAGGCAATTTTGCGTCCGCTCCCAAAACGGCCATTTCCTTGACCCCGGGGTCAGCGTTTTTGGCCAATCCCCCCTCCTCCACTGTTTTGGCTGCCACTTGTTTTGTGTCCGACTTACCACATTAAAAGTGATCAGTAACTGTTTCCCAACAGGTCTGGAGGTGGATGAGGCAAAAAAGAGGCAATTTTGCGTCCGCTCCCAAAACGGCCATTTCCTTGACCCCGGGGTCAGCGTTTTTGGCCAATCCCCCCTCCTCCACTGTTTTGGCTGCCACTTGTTTTGTGTCCGACTTACCACATTAAAAGTGATCAGTAACTGTTTCCCAACAGGTCTGGAGGTGGATGAGGCAAAAAAGAGGCAATTTTGCGTCCGCTCCCAAAACGTCCATTTCCTTGACCCCGGGGTCAGCGTTTTTGGCCAGTCCCCCCTCCTCCACTGTTTTGGCTGCCACTTGTTTTCAGGCCGACTTACCACATTAAAAGTGATCAGTAACTGTTTCCCAACAGGTCTGGAGGTGGATGAGGCAAAAAAGAGGCAATTTTGCGTCCGCTCCCAAAACGGCCATTTCCTTGACCC
Source organism: Pempheris klunzingeri (assembly GCF_042242105.1). NCBI lineage: Eukaryota > Metazoa > Chordata > Actinopteri > Acropomatiformes > Pempheridae > Pempheris > Pempheris klunzingeri. The sequence continues at coordinate 15,989,186 of NC_092024.1, read as the reverse complement.
CGGGGTCAGCGTTTTTGGCCAATCCCCCCTCCTCCACTGTTTTGGCTGCCACTTGTTTTGTGTCCGACTTACCACATTAAAAGTGATCAGTAACTGTTTCCCAACAGGTCTGGAGGTGGATGAGGCAAAAAAGAGGCAATTTTGCGTCCTCTCCCAAAACGGCCATTTCCTTGACCCCGGGGTCAGCGTTTTTGGCCAATCCCCCCTCCTCCACTGTTTTGGCTGCCACTTGTTTTTTGTCCGACTTACCACATTGAAAGTGATCAGTAACTGTTTCCCAACAGGTCTGGAGGTGGATGAGGCAAAAAAGAGGCAATTTTGCGTCCGCTCCCAAAACGTCCATTTCCTTGACCCCGGGGTCAGCGTTTTTGGCCAATCCCCCTCCTCCACTGTTTTGGCTACCACCTGTTTTCAGGCCGACTTACCACATTAAAAGTGATCAGTAACTGTTTCCCAACAGGTCTGGAGGTGGATGAGGCAAAAAAGAGGCAATTTTGCGTCCGCTCCCAAAACGTCCATTTCCTTGACCCCGGGGTCAGCGTTTTTGGCCAATCCCCCCTCCTCCACTGTTTTGGCTGCCACTTGTTTTGTGTCCGACTTACCACATTAAAAGTGATCAGTAACTGTTTCCCAACAGGTCTGGAGGTGGATGAGGCAAAAAAGAGGCAATTTTGCGTCCGCTCCCAAAACGGCCATTTCCTTGACCCCGGGGTCAGCGTTTTTGGCCAATCCCCCCTCCTCCACTGTTTTGGCTGCCACTTGTTTTGTGTCCGACTTACCACATTAAAAGTGATCAGTAACTGTTTCCCAACAGGTCTGGAGGTGGATGAGGCAAAAAAGAGGCAATTTTGCGTCCGCTCCCAAAACGTCCATTTCCTTGACCCCGGGGTCAGCGTTTTTGGCCAATCCCCCCTCCTCCACTGTTTTGGCTGCCACTTGTTTTGTGTCCGACTTACCACATTAAAAGTGATCAGTAACTGTTTCCCAACAGGTCTGGAGGTGGATGAGGCAAAAAAGAGGCAATTTTGCGTCCGCTCCCAAAACGTCCATTTCCTTGACCCCGGGGTCAGCGTTTTTGGCCAGTCCCCCCTCCTCCACTGTTTTGGCTGCCACTTGTTTTCAGGCCGACTTACCACATTAAAAGTGATCAGTAACTGTTTCCCAACAGGTCTGGAGGTGGATGAGGCAAAAAAGAGGCAATTTTGCGTCCGCTCCCAAAACGGCCATTTCCTTGACCCCGGGGTCAGCGTTTTTGGCCAATCCCCCCTCCTCCACTGTTTTGGCTGCCACTTGTTTTGTGTCCGACTTACCACATTAAAAGTGATCAGTAACTGTTTCCCAACAGGTCTGGAGGTGGATGAGGCAAAAAAGAGGCAATTTTGCGTCCGCTCCCAAAACGGCCATTTCCTTGACCCCGGGGTCAGCGTTTTTGGCCAGTCCCCCCTCCTCCACTGTTTTGGCTGCCACTTGTTTTCAGGCCGACTTACCACATTAAAAGTGATCAGTAACTGTTTCCCAACAGGTCTGGAGGTGGATGAGGCAAAAAAGAGGCAATTTTGCGTCCGCTCCCAAAACGGCCATTTCCTTGACCCCGGGGTCAGCGTTTTTGGCCTTTCCCCCTCCTCCACTGTTTTGGCTACCACCTGTTTTCAGGCCGACTTACCACATTAAAAGTGATCAGTAACTGTTTCCCAACAGGTCTGGAGGTGGATGAGGCAAAAAAGAGGCAATTTTGCGTCCGCTCCCAAAACGTCCATTTCCTTGACCCCGGGGTCAGCGTTTTTGGCCAGTCCCCCCTCCTCCACTGTTTTGGCTGCCACTTGTTTTCAGGCCGACTTACCACATTAAAAGTAATCAGTAACTGTTTCCCAACAGGTCTGGAGGTGGATGAGGCAAAAAAGAGGCAATTTTGCGTCCGCTCCCAAAACGTCCATTTCCTTGACCCCGGGGTCAGCGTTTTTGGCCAATCCCCCCTCCTCCACTGTTTTGGCTGCCACTTGTTTTGTGTCCGACTTACCACATTAAAAGTGATCAGTAACTGTTTCCCAACAGGTCTGGAGGTGGATGAGGCAAAAAAGAGGCAATTTTGCGTCCGCTCCCAAAACGGCCATTTCCTTGACCCCGGGGTCAGCGTTTTTGGCCTTTCCCCCTCCTCCACTGTTTTGGCTACCACCTGTTTTCAGGCCGACTTACCACATTAAAAGTGATCAGTAACTGTTTCCCAACAGGTCTGGAGGTGGATGAGGCAAAAAAGAGGCAATTTTGCGTCCGCTCCCAAAACGGCCATTTCCTTGACCCCGGGGTCAGCGTTTTTGGCCAATCCCCCCTCCTCCACTGTTTTGGCTGCCACTTGTTTTGTGTCCGACTTACCACATTAAAAGTGATCAGTAACTGTTTCCCAACAGGTCTGGAGGTGGATGAGGCAAAAAAGAGGCAATTTTGCGTCCGCTCCCAAAACGGCCATTTCCTTGACCCCGGGGTCAGCGTTTTTGGCCAATCCCCCCTCCTCCACTGTTTTGGCTGCCACTTGTTTTGTGTCCGACTTACCACATTAAAAGTGATCAGTAACTGTTTCCCAACAGGTCTGGAGGTGGATGAGGCAAAAAAGAGGCAATTTTGCGTCCGCTCCCAAAACGTCCATTTCCTTGACCCCGGGGTCAGCGTTTTTGGCCAATCCCCCCTCCTCCACTGTTTTGGCTGCCACTTGTTTTGTGTCCGACTTACCACATTAAAAGTGATCAGTAACTGTTTCCCAACAGGTCTGGAGGTGGATGAGGCAAAAAAGAGGCAATTTTGCGTCCGCTCCCAAAACGTCCATTTCCTTGACCCCGGGGTCAGCGTTTTTGGCCAGTCCCCCCTCCTCCACTGTTTTGGCTGCCACTTGTTTTCAGGCCGACTTACCACATTAAAAGTGATCAGTAACTGTTTCCCAACAGGTCTGGAGGTGGATGAGGCAAAAAAGAGGCAATTTTGCGTCCGCTCCCAAAACGGCCATTTCCTTGACCCCGGGGTCAGCGTTTTTGGCCAATCCCCCCTCCTCCACTGTTTTGGCTGCCACTTGTTTTGTGTCCGACTTACCACATTAAAAGTGATCAGTAACTGTTTCCCAACAGGTCTGGAGGTGGATGAGGCAAAAAAGAGGCAATTTTGCGTCCGCTCCCAAAACGGCCATTTCCTTGACCCCGGGGTCAGCGTTTTTGGCCAGTCCCCCCTCCTCCACTGTTTTGGCTGCCACTTGTTTTCAGGCCGACTTACCACATTAAAAGTGATCAGTAACTGTTTCCCAACAGGTCTGGAGGTGGATGAGGCAAAAAAGAGGCAATTTTGCGTCCGCTCCCAAAACGGCCATTTCCTTGACCCCGGGGTCAGCGTTTTTGGCCTTTCCCCCTCCTCCACTGTTTTGGCTACCACCTGTTTTCAGGCCGACTTACCACATTAAAAGTGATCAGTAACTGTTTCCCAACAGGTCTGGAGGTGGATGAGGCAAAAAAGAGGCAATTTTGCGTCCGCTCCCAAAACGGCCATTTCCTTGACCCCGGGGTCAGCGTTTTTGGCCAATCCCCCCTCCTCCACTGTTTTGGCTGCCACTTGTTTTGTGTCCGACTTACCACATTAAAAGTGATCAGTAACTGTTTCCCAACAGGTCTGGAGGTGGATGAGGCAAAAAAGAGGCAATTTTGCGTCCGCTCCCAAAACGGCCATTTCCTTGACCCCGGGGTCAGCGTTTTTGGCCAGTCCCCCCTCCTCCACTGTTTTGGCTGCCACTTGTTTTGTGTCCGACTTACCACATTAAAAGTGATCAGTAACTGTTTCCCAACAGGTCTGGAGGTGGATGAGGCAAAAAAGAGGCAATTTTGCGTCCGCTCCCAAAACGGCCATTTCCTTGACCCCGGGGTCAGCGTTTTTGGCCTTTCCCCCTCCTCCACTGTTTTGGCTACCACCTGTTTTCAGGCCGACTTACCACATTAAAAGTGATCAGTAACTGTTTCCCAACAGGTCTGGAGGTGGATGAGGCAAAAAAGAGGCAATTTTGCGTCCGCTCCCAAAACGGCCATTTCCTTGACCCCGGGGTCAGCGTTTTTGGCCTTTCCCCCTCCTCCACTGTTTTGGCTACCACCTGTTTTCAGGCCGACTTACCACATTAAAAGTGATCAGTAACTGTTTCCCAACAGGTCTGGAGGTGGATGAGGCAAAAAAGAGGCAATTTTGCGTCCGCTCCCAAAACGGCCATTTCCTTGACCCCGGGGTCAGCGTTTTTGGCCAATCCCCCCTCCTCCACTGTTTTGGCTGCCACTTGTTTTGTGTCCGACTTACCACATTAAAAGTGATCAGTAACTGTTTCCCAACAGGTCTGGAGGTGGATGAGGCAAAAAAGAGGCAATTTTGCGTCCGCTCCCAAAACGTCCATTTCCTTGACCCCGGGGTCAGCATTTTTGGCCAATCCCCCTCCTCCACTGTTTTGGCTACCACCTGTTTTCAGGCCGACTTACCACATTAAAAGTGATCAGTAACTGTTTCCCAACAGGTCTGGAGGTGGATGAGGCAAAAAAGAGGCAATTTTGCGTCCGCTCCCAAAACGGCCATTTCCTTGACCCCGGGGTCAGCGTTTTTGGCCAATCCCCCCTCCTCCACTGTTTTGGCTGCCACTTGTTTTGTGTCCGACTTACCACATTAAAAGTGATCAGTAACTGTTTCCCAACAGGTCTGGAGGTGGATGAGGCAAAAAAGAGGCAATTTTGCGTCCGCTCCCAAAACGGCCATTTCCTTGACCCCGGGGTCAGCGTTTTTGGCCTTTCCCCCTCCTCCACTGTTTTAGCTACCACCTGTTTTCAGGCCGACTTACCACATTAAAAGTGATCAGTAACTGTTTCCCAACAGGTCTGGAGGTGGATGAGGCAAAAAAGAGGCAATTTTGCGTCCGCTCCCAAAACGGCCATTTCCTTGACCCCGGGGTCAGCGTTTTTGGTCAATCCCCCCTCCTCCACTGTTTTGGCTGCCACTTGTTTTGTGTCCGACTTACCACATTAAAAGTGATCAGTAACTGTTTCCCAACAGGTCTGGAGGTGGATGAGGCAAAAAAGAGGCAATTTTGCGTCCGCTCCCAAAACGGCCATTTCCTTGACGCCGGGGTCAGCGTTTTTGGCCAATCCCCCCTCCTCCACTGTTTTGGCTGCCACTTGTTTTGTGTCCGACTTACCACATTAAAAGTGATCAGTAACTGTTTCCCAACAGGTCTGGAGGTGGATGAGGCAAAAAAGAGGCAATTTTGCGTCCGCTCCCAAAACGGCCATTTCCTTGACCCCGGGGTCAGCGTTTTTGGCCAATCCCCCCTCCTCCACTGTTTTGGCTGCCACTTGTTTTGTGTCCGACTTACCACATTAAAAGTGATCAGTAACTGTTTCCCAACAGGTCTGGAGGTGGATGAGGCAAAAAAGAGGCAATTTTGCGTCCGCTCCCAAAACGGCCATTTCCTTGACCCCGGGGTCAGCGTTTTTGGCCTTTCCCCCTCCTCCACTGTTTTGGCTACCACCTGTTTTCAGGCCGACTTACCACATTAAAAGTGATCAGTAACTGTTTCCCAACAGGTCTGGAGGTGGATGAGGCAAAAAAGAGGCAATTTTGCGTCCGCTCCCAAAACGGCCATTTCCTTGACCCCGGGGTCAGCGTTTTTGGCCAATCCCCCCTCCTCCACTGTTTTGGCTGCCACTTGTTTTGTGTCCGACTTACCACATTAAAAGTGATCAGTAACTGTTTCCCAACAGGTCTGGAGGTGGATGAGGCAAAAAAGAGGCAATTTTGCGTCCGCTCCCAAAACGGCCATTTCCTTGACCCCGGGGTCAGCGTTTTTGGCCAATCCCCCCTCCTCCACTGTTTTGGCTGCCACTTGTTTTGTGTCCGACTTACCACATTAAAAGTGATCAGTAACTGTTTCCCAACAGGTCTGGAGGTGGATGAGGCAAAAAAGAGGCAATTTTGCGTCCGCTCCCAAAACGTCCATTTCCTTGACCCCGGGGTCAGCGTTTTTGGCCAATCCCCCCTCCTCCACTGTTTTGGCTGCCACTTGTTTTGTGTCCGACTTACCACATTAAAAGTGATCAGTAACTGTTTCCCAACAGGTCTGGAGGTGGATGAGGCAAAAAAGAGGCAATTTTGCGTCCGCTCCCAAAACGGCCATTTCCTTGACCCCGGGGTCAGCGTTTTTGGCCAGTCCCCCCTCCTCCACTGTTTTGGCTGCCACTTGTTTTCAGGCCGACTTACCACATTAAAAGTGATCAGTAACTGTTTCCCAACAGGTCTGGAGGTGGATGAGGCAAAAAAGAGGCAATTTTGCGTCCGCTCCCAAAACGGCCATTTCCTTGACCCCGGGGTCAGCGTTTTTGGCCAATCCCCCCTCCTCCACTGTTTTGGCTGCCACTTGTTTTGTGTCCGACTTACCACATTAAAAGTGATCAGTAACTGTTTCCCAACAGGTCTGGAGGTGGATGAGGCAAAAAAGAGGCAATTTTGCGTCCGCTCCCAAAACGGCCATTTCCTTGACCCCGGGGTCAGCGTTTTTGGCCAATCCCCCCTCCTCCACTGTTTTGGCTGCCACTTGTTTTGTGTCCGACTTACCACATTAAAAGTGATCAGTAACTGTTTCCCAACAGGTCTGGAGGTGGATGAGGCAAAAAAGAGGCAATTTTGCGTCCGCTCCCAAAACGGCCATTTCCTTGACCCCGGGGTCAGCGTTTTTGGCCAGTCCCCCCTCCTCCACTGTTTTGGCTGCCACTTGTTTTCAGGCCGACTTACCACATTAAAAGTGATCAGTAACTGTTTCCCAACAGGTCTGGAGGTGGATGAGGCAAAAAAGAGGCAATTTTGCGTCCGCTCCCAAAACGGCCATTTCCTTGACCCCGGGGTCAGCGTTTTTGGCCAATCCCCCCTCCTCCACTGTTTTGGCTGCCACTTGTTTTGTGTCCGACTTACCACATTAAAAGTGATCAGTAACTGTTTCCCAACAGGTCTGGAGGTGGATGAGGCAAAAAAGAGGCAATTTTGCGTCCGCTCCCAAAACGGCCATTTCCTTGACCCCGGGGTCAGCGTTTTTGGCCAATCCCCCCTCCTCCACTGTTTTGGCTGCCACTTGTTTTGTGTCCGACTTACCACATTAAAAGTGATCAGTAACTGTTTCCCAACAGGTCTGGAGGTGGATGAGGCAAAAAAGAGGCAATTTTGCGTCCGCTCCCAAAACGGCCATTTCCTTGACCCCGGGGTCAGCGTTTTTGGCCAGTCCCCCCTCCTCCACTGTTTTGGCTGCCACTTGTTTTCAGGCCGACTTACCACATTAAAAGTGATCAGTAACTGTTTCCCAACAGGTCTGGAGGTGGATGAGGCAAAAAAGAGGCAATTTTGCGTCCGCTCCCAAAACGTCCATTTCCTTGACCCCGGGGTCAGCGTTTTTGGCCAATCCCCCCTCCTCCACTGTTTTGGCTGCCACTTGTTTTGTGTCCGACTTACCACATTAAAAGTGATCAGTAACTGTTTCCCAACAGGTCTGGAGGTGGATGAGGCAAAAAAGAGGCAATTTTGCGTCCGCTCCCAAAACGGCCATTTCCTTGACCCCGGGGTCAGCGTTTTTGGCCAATCCCCCCTCCTCCACTGTTTTGGCTGCCACTTGTTTTGTGTCCGACTTACCACATTAAAAGTGATCAGTAACTGTTTCCCAACAGGTCTGGAGGTGGATGAGGCAAAAAAGAGGCAATTTTGCGTCCGCTCCCAAAACGGCCATTTCCTTGACCCCGGGGTCAGCGTTTTTGGCCAATCCCCCCTCCTCCACTGTTTTGGCTGCCACTTGTTTTGTGTCCGACTTACCACATTAAAAGTGATCAGTAACTGTTTCCCAACAGGTCTGGAGGTGGATGAGGCAAAAAAGAGGCAATTTTGCGTCCGCTCCCAAAACGTCCATTTCCTTGACCCCGGGGTCAGCGTTTTTGGCCTTTCCCCCTCCTCCACTGTTTTGGCTACCACCTGTTTTCAGGCCGACTTACCACATTAAAAGTGATCAGTAACTGTTTCCCAACAGGTCTGGAGGTGGATGAGGCAAAAAAGAGGCAATTTTGCGTCCGCTCCCAAAACGGCCATTTCCTTGACCCCGGGGTCAGCGTTTTTGGCCAATCCCCCCTCCTCCACTGTTTTGGCTGCCACTTGTTTTGTGTCCGACTTACCACATTAAAAGTGATCAGTGACTGTTTCCCAACAGGTCTGGAGGTGGATGAGGCAAAAAAGAGGCAATTTTGCGTCCGCTCCCAAAACGGCCATTTCCTTGACCCCGGGGTCAGCGTTTTTGGCCTTTCCCCCTCCTCCACTGTTTTGGCTACCACCTGTTTTCAGGCCGACTTACCACATTAAAAGTGATCAGTAACTGTTTCCCAACAGGTCTGGAGGTGGATGAGGCAAAAAAGAGGCAATTTTGCGTCCGCTCCCAAAACGTCCATTTCCTTGACCCCGGGGTCAGCGTTTTTGGCCTTTCCCCCTCCTCCACTGTTTTGGCTACCACCTGTTTTCAGGCCGACTTACCACATTAAAAGTGATCAGTAACTGTTTCCCAACAGGTCTGGAGGTGGATGAGGCAAAAAAGAGGCAATTTTGCGTCCGCTCCCAAAACGGCCATTTCCTTGACCCCGGGGTCAGCGTTTTTGGCCTTTCCCCCTCCTCCACTGTTTTGGCTACCACCTGTTTTCAGGCCGACTTACCACATTAAAAGTGATCAGTAACTGTTTCCCAACAGGTCTGGAGGTGGATGAGGCAAAAAAGAGGCAATTTTGCGTCCGCTCCCAAAACGGCCATTTCCTTGACCCCGGGGTCAGCGTTTTTGGCCAATCCCCCCTCCTCCACTGTTTTGGCTGCCACTTGTTTTGTGTCCGACTTACCACATTAAAAGTGATCAGTAACTGTTTCCCAACAGGCCTGGAGGTGGATGAGGCAAAAAAGAGGCAATTTTGCGTCCGCTCCCAAAACGTCCATTTCCTTGACCCCGGGGTCAGCGTTTTTGGCCAATCCCCCCTCCTCCACTGTTTTGGCTGCCACTTGTTTTGTGTCCGACTTACCACATTAAAAGTGATCAGTAACTGTTTCCCAACAGGTCTGGAGGTGGATGAGGCAAAAAAGAGGCAATTTTGCGTCCGCTCCCAAAACGGCCATTTCCTTGACCCCGGGGTCAGCGTTTTTGGCCAATCCCCCCTCCTCCACTGTTTTGGCTGCCACTTGTTTTGTGTCCGACTTACCACATTAAAAGTGATCAGTAACTGTTTCCCAACAGGTCTGGAGGTGGATGAGGCAAAAAAGAGGCAATTTTGCGTCCGCTCCCAAAACGGCCATTTCCTTGACCCCGGGGTCAGCGTTTTTGGCCTTTCCCCCTCCTCCACTGTTTTGGCTACCACCTGTTTTCAGGCCGACTTACCACATTAAAAGTGATCAGTAACTGTTTCCCAACAGGTCTGGAGGTGGATGAGGCAAAAAAGAGGCAATTTTGCGTCCGCTCCCAAAACGGCCATTTCCTTGACCCCGGGGTCAGCGTTTTTGGCCAATCCCCCTCCTCCACTGTTTTGGCTACCACCTGTTTTCAGGCCGACTTACCACATTAAAAGTGATCAGTAACTGTTTCCCAACAGGTCTGGAGGTGGATGAGGCAAAAAAGAGGCAATTTTGCGTCCGCTCCCAAAACGGCCATTTCCTTGACCCCGGGGTCAGCGTTTTTGGCCAATCCCCCCTCCTCCACTGTTTTGGCTGCCACTTGTTTTGTGTCCGACTTACCACATTAAAAGTGATCAGTAACTGTTTCCCAACAGGTCTGGAGGTGGATGAGGCAAAAAAGAGGCAATTTTGCGTCCGCTCCCAAAACGTCCATTTCCTTGACCCCGGGGTCAGCGTTTTTGGCCAATCCCCCCTCCTCCACTGTTTTGGCTGCCACTTGTTTTGTGTCCGACTTACCACATTAAAAGTGATCAGTAACTGTTTCCCAACAGGTCTGGAGGTGGATGAGGCAAAAAAGAGGCAATTTTGCGTCCGCTCCCAAAACGTCCATTTCCTTGACCCCGGGGTCAGCGTTTTTGGCCAGTCCCCCCTCCTCCACTGTTTTGGCTGCCACTTGTTTTCAGGCCGACTTACCACATTAAAAGTGATCAGTAACTGTTTCCCAACAGGTCTGGAGGTGGATGAGGCAAAAAAGAGGCAATTTTGCGTCCGCTCCCAAAACGGCCATTTCCTTGACCCCGGGGTCAGCGTTTTTGGCCAATCCCCCCTCCTCCACTGTTTTGGCTGCCACTTGTTTTGTGTCCGACTTACCACATTAAAAGTGATCAGTAACTGTTTCCCAACAGGTCTGGAGGTGGATGAGGCAAAAAAGAGGCAATTTTGCGTCCGCTCCCAAAACGGCCATTTCCTTGACCCCGGGGTCAGCGTTTTTGGCCAGTCCCCCCTCCTCCACTGTTTTGGCTGCCACTTGTTTTCAGGCCGACTTACCACATTAAAAGTGATCAGTAACTGTTTCCCAACAGGTCTGGAGGTGGATGAGGCAAAAAAGAGGCAATTTTGCGTCCGCTCCCAAAACGGCCATTTCCTTGACCCCGGGGTCAGCGTTTTTGGCCTTTCCCCCTCCTCCACTGTTTTGGCTACCACCTGTTTTCAGGCCGACTTACCACATTAAAAGTGATCAGTAACTGTTTCCCAACAGGTCTGGAGGTGGATGAGGCAAAAAAGAGGCAATTTTGCGTCCGCTCCCAAAACGTCCATTTCCTTGACCCCGGGGTCAGCGTTTTTGGCCAGTCCCCCCTCCTCCACTGTTTTGGCTGCCACTTGTTTTCAGGCCGACTTACCACATTAAAAGTAATCAGTAACTGTTTCCCAACAGGTCTGGAGGTGGATGAGGCAAAAAAGAGGCAATTTTGCGTCCGCTCCCAAAACGGCCATTTCCTTGACCCCGGGGTCAGCGTTTTTGGCCAATCCCCCCTCCTCCACTGTTTTGGCTGCCACTTGTTTTGTGTCCGACTTACCACATTAAAAGTGATCAGTAACTGTTTCCCAACAGGTCTGGAGGTGGATGAGGCAAAAAAGAGGCAATTTTGCGTCCGCTCCCAAAACGGCCATTTCCTTGACCCCGGGGTCAGCGTTTTTGGCCTTTCCCCCTCCTCCACTGTTTTGGCTACCACCTGTTTTCAGGCCGACTTACCACATTAAAAGTGATCAGTAACTGTTTCCCAACAGGTCTGGAGGTGGATGAGGCAAAAAAGAGGCAATTTTGCGTCCGCTCCCAAAACGGCCATTTCCTTGACCCCGGGGTCAGCGTTTTTGGCCAATCCCCCCTCCTCCACTGTTTTGGCTGCCACTTGTTTTGTGTCCGACTTACCACATTAAAAGTGATCAGTAACTGTTTCCCAACAGGTCTGGAGGTGGATGAGGCAAAAAAGAGGCAATTTTGCGTCCGCTCCCAAAACGGCCATTTCCTTGACCCCGGGGTCAGCGTTTTTGGCCAATCCCCCCTCCTCCACTGTTTTGGCTGCCACTTGTTTTGTGTCCGACTTACCACATTAAAAGTGATCAGTAACTGTTTCCCAACAGGTCTGGAGGTGGATGAGGCAAAAAAGAGGCAATTTTGCGTCCGCTCCCAAAACGTCCATTTCCTTGACCCCGGGGTCAGCGTTTTTGGCCAATCCCCCCTCCTCCACTGTTTTGGCTGCCACTTGTTTTGTGTCCGACTTACCACATTAAAAGTGATCAGTAACTGTTTCCCAACAGGTCTGGAGGTGGATGAGGCAAAAAAGAGGCAATTTTGCGTCCGCTCCCAAAACGTCCATTTCCTTGACCCCGGGGTCAGCGTTTTTGGCCAGTCCCCCCTCCTCCACTGTTTTGGCTGCCACTTGTTTTCAGGCCGACTTACCACATTAAAAGTGATCAGTAACTGTTTCCCAACAGGTCTGGAGGTGGATGAGGCAAAAAAGAGGCAATTTTGCGTCCGCTCCCAAAACGGCCATTTCCTTGACCCCGGGGTCAGCGTTTTTGGCCAATCCCCCCTCCTCCACTGTTTTGGCTGCCACTTGTTTTGTGTCCGACTTACCACATTAAAAGTGATCAGTAACTGTTTCCCAACAGGTCTGGAGGTGGATGAGGCAAAAAAGAGGCAATTTTGCGTCCGCTCCCAAAACGGCCATTTCCTTGACCCCGGGGTCAGCGTTTTTGGCCAGTCCCCCCTCCTCCACTGTTTTGGCTGCCACTTGTTTTCAGGCCGACTTACCACATTAAAAGTGATCAGTAACTGTTTCCCAACAGGTCTGGAGGTGGATGAGGCAAAAAAGAGGCAATTTTGCGTCCGCTCCCAAAACGGCCATTTCCTTGACCCCGGGGTCAGCGTTTTTGGCCTTTCCCCCTCCTCCACTGTTTTGGCTACCACCTGTTTTCAGGCCGACTTACCACATTAAAAGTGATCAGTAACTGTTTCCCAACAGGTCTGGAGGTGGATGAGGCAAAAAAGAGGCAATTTTGCGTCCGCTCCCAAAACGGCCATTTCCTTGACCCCGGGGTCAGCGTTTTTGGCCAATCCCCCCTCCTCCACTGTTTTGGCTGCCACTTGTTTTGTGTCCGACTTACCACATTAAAAGTGATCAGTAACTGTTTCCCAACAGGTCTGGAGGTGGATGAGGCAAAAAAGAGGCAATTTTGCGTCCGCTCCCAAAACGGCCATTTCCTTGACCCCGGGGTCAGCGTTTTTGGCCAGTCCCCCCTCCTCCACTGTTTTGGCTGCCACTTGTTTTCAGGCCGACTTACCACATTAAAAGTGATCAGTAACTGTTTCCCAACAGGTCTGGAGGTGGATGAGGCAAAAAAGAGGCAATTTTGCGTCCGCTCCCAAAACGGCCATTTCCTTGACCCCGGGGTCAGCGTTTTTGGCCTTTCCCCCTCCTCCACTGTTTTGGCTACCACCTGTTTTCAGGCCGACTTACCACATTAAAAGTGATCAGTAACTGTTTCCCAACAGGTCTGGAGGTGGATGAGGCAAAAAAGAGGCAATTTTGCGTCCGCTCCCAAAACGTCCATTTCCTTGACCCCGGGGTCAGCGTTTTTGGCCAGTCCCCCCTCCTCCACTGTTTTGGCTGCCACTTGTTTTCAGGCCGACTTACCACATTAAAAGTAATCAGTAACTGTTTCCCAACAGGTCTGGAGGTGGATGAGGCAAAAAAGAGGCAATTTTGCGTCCGCTCCCAAAACGGCCATTTCCTTGACCCCGGGGTCAGCGTTTTTGGCCAATCCCCCCTCCTCCACTGTTTTGGCTGCCACTTGTTTTGTGTCCGACTTACCACATTAAAAGTGATCAGTAACTGTTTCCCAACAGGTCTGGAGGTGGATGAGGCAAAAAAGAGGCAATTTTGCGTCCGCTCCCAAAACGGCCATTTCCTTGACCCCGGGGTCAGCGTTTTTGGCCTTTCCCCCTCCTCCACTGTTTTGGCTACCACCTGTTTTCAGGCCGACTTACCACATTAAAAGTGATCAGTAACTGTTTCCCAACAGGTCTGGAGGTGGATGAGGCAAAAAAGAGGCAATTTTGCGTCCGCTCCCAAAACGGCCATTTCCTTGACCCCGGGGTCAGCGTTTTTGGCCAATCCCCCCTCCTCCACTGTTTTGGCTGCCACTTGTTTTGTGTCCGACTTACCACATTAAAAGTGATCAGTAACTGTTTCCCAACAGGTCTGGAGGTGGATGAGGCAAAAAAGAGGCAATTTTGCGTCCGCTCCCAAAACGGCCATTTCCTTGACCCCGGGGTCAGCGTTTTTGGCCAATCCCCCCTCCTCCACTGTTTTGGCTGCCACTTGTTTTGTGTCCGACTTACCACATTAAAAGTGATCAGTAACTGTTTCCCAACAGGTCTGGAGGTGGATGAGGCAAAAAAGAGGCAATTTTGCGTCCGCTCCCAAAACGTCCATTTCCTTGACCCCGGGGTCAGCGTTTTTGGCCAATCCCCCCTCCTCCACTGTTTTGGCTGCCACTTGTTTTGTGTCCGACTTACCACATTAAAAGTGATCAGTAACTGTTTCCCAACAGGTCTGGAGGTGGATGAGGCAAAAAAGAGGCAATTTTGCGTCCGCTCCCAAAACGTCCATTTCCTTGACCCCGGGGTCAGCGTTTTTGGCCAGTCCCCCCTCCTCCACTGTTTTGGCTGCCACTTGTTTTCAGGCCGACTTACCACATTAAAAGTGATCAGTAACTGTTTCCCAACAGGTCTGGAGGTGGATGAGGCAAAAAAGAGGCAATTTTGCGTCCGCTCCCAAAACGGCCATTTCCTTGACCCCGGGGTCAGCGTTTTTGGCCAATCCCCCCTCCTCCACTGTTTTGGCTGCCACTTGTTTTGTGTCCGACTTACCACATTAAAAGTGATCAGTAACTGTTTCCCAACAGGTCTGGAGGTGGATGAGGCAAAAAAGAGGCAATTTTGCGTCCGCTCCCAAAACGGCCATTTCCTTGACCCCGGGGTCAGCGTTTTTGGCCAGTCCCCCCTCCTCCACTGTTTTGGCTGCCACTTGTTTTCAGGCCGACTTACCACATTAAAAGTGATCAGTAACTGTTTCCCAACAGGTCTGGAGGTGGATGAGGCAAAAAAGAGGCAATTTTGCGTCCGCTCCCAAAACGGCCATTTCCTTGACCCCGGGGTCAGCGTTTTTGGCCTTTCCCCCTCCTCCACTGTTTTGGCTACCACCTGTTTTCAGGCCGACTTACCACATTAAAAGTGATCAGTAACTGTTTCCCAACAGGTCTGGAGGTGGATGAGGCAAAAAAGAGGCAATTTTGCGTCCGCTCCCAAAACGGCCATTTCCTTGACCCCGGGGTCAGCGTTTTTGGCCAATCCCCCCTCCTCCACTGTTTTGGCTGCCACTTGTTTTGTGTCCGACTTACCACATTAAAAGTGATCAGTAACTGTTTCCCAACAGGTCTGGAGGTGGATGAGGCAAAAAAGAGGCAATTTTGCGTCCGCTCCCAAAACGGCCATTTCCTTGACCCCGGGGTCAGCGTTTTTGGCCAGTCCCCCCTCCTCCACTGTTTTGGCTGCCACTTGTTTTGTGTCCGACTTACCACATTAAAAGTGATCAGTAACTGTTTCCCAACAGGTCTGGAGGTGGATGAGGCAAAAAAGAGGCAATTTTGCGTCCGCTCCCAAAACGGCCATTTCCTTGACCCCGGGGTCAGCGTTTTTGGCCTTTCCCCCTCCTCCACTGTTTTGGCTACCACCTGTTTTCAGGCCGACTTACCACATTAAAAGTGATCAGTAACTGTTTCCCAACAGGTCTGGAGGTGGATGAGGCAAAAAAGAGGCAATTTTGCGTCCGCTCCCAAAACGGCCATTTCCTTGACCCCGGGGTCAGCGTTTTTGGCCTTTCCCCCTCCTCCACTGTTTTGGCTACCACCTGTTTTCAGGCCGACTTACCACATTAAAAGTGATCAGTAACTGTTTCCCAACAGGTCTGGAGGTGGATGAGGCAAAAAAGAGGCAATTTTGCGTCCGCTCCCAAAACGGCCATTTCCTTGACCCCGGGGTCAGCGTTTTTGGCCAATCCCCCCTCCTCCACTGTTTTGGCTGCCACTTGTTTTGTGTCCGACTTACCACATTAAAAGTGATCAGTAACTGTTTCCCAACAGGTCTGGAGGTGGATGAGGCAAAAAAGAGGCAATTTTGCGTCCGCTCCCAAAACGTCCATTTCCTTGACCCCGGGGTCAGCATTTTTGGCCAATCCCCCTCCTCCACTGTTTTGGCTACCACCTGTTTTCAGGCCGACTTACCACATTAAAAGTGATCAGTAACTGTTTCCCAACAGGTCTGGAGGTGGATGAGGCAAAAAAGAGGCAATTTTGCGTCCGCTCCCAAAACGGCCATTTCCTTGACCCCGGGGTCAGCGTTTTTGGCCAATCCCCCCTCCTCCACTGTTTTGGCTGCCACTTGTTTTGTGTCCGACTTACCACATTAAAAGTGATCAGTAACTGTTTCCCAACAGGTCTGGAGGTGGATGAGGCAAAAAAGAGGCAATTTTGCGTCCGCTCCCAAAACGGCCATTTCCTTGACCCCGGGGTCAGCGTTTTTGGCCTTTCCCCCTCCTCCACTGTTTTGGCTACCACCTGTTTTCAGGCCGACTTACCACATTAAAAGTGATCAGTAACTGTTTCCCAACAGGTCTGGAGGTGGATGAGGCAAAAAAGAGGCAATTTTGCGTCCGCTCCCAAAACGGCCATTTCCTTGACCCCGGGGTCAGCGTTTTTGGTCAATCCCCCCTCCTCCACTGTTTTGGCTGCCACTTGTTTTGTGTCCGACTTACCACATTAAAAGTGATCAGTAACTGTTTCCCAACAGGTCTGGAGGTGGATGAGGCAAAAAAGAGGCAATTTTGCGTCCGCTCCCAAAACGGCCATTTCCTTGACGCCGGGGTCAGCGTTTTTGGCCAATCCCCCCTCCTCCACTGTTTTGGCTGCCACTTGTTTTGTGTCCGACTTACCACATTAAAAGTGATCAGTAACTGTTTCCCAACAGGTCTGGAGGTGGATGAGGCAAAAAAGAGGCAATTTTGCGTCCGCTCCCAAAACGGCCATTTCCTTGACCCCGGGGTCAGCGTTTTTGGCCAATCCCCCCTCCTCCACTGTTTTGGCTGCCACTTGTTTTGTGTCCGACTTACCACATTAAAAGTGATCAGTAACTGTTTCCCAACAGGTCTGGAGGTGGATGAGGCAAAAAAGAGGCAATTTTGCGTCCGCTCCCAAAACGGCCATTTCCTTGACCCCGGGGTCAGCGTTTTTGGCCTTTCCCCCTCCTCCACTGTTTTGGCTACCACCTGTTTTCAGGCCGACTTACCACATTAAAAGTGATCAGTAACTGTTTCCCAACAGGTCTGGAGGTGGATGAGGCAAAAAAGAGGCAATTTTGCGTCCGCTCCCAAAACGGCCATTTCCTTGACCCCGGGGTCAGCGTTTTTGGCCAATCCCCCCTCCTCCACTGTTTTGGCTGCCACTTGTTTTGTGTCCGACTTACCACATTAAAAGTGATCAGTAACTGTTTCCCAACAGGTCTGGAGGTGGATGAGGCAAAAAAGAGGCAATTTTGCGTCCGCTCCCAAAACGGCCATTTCCTTGACCCCGGGGTCAGCGTTTTTGGCCAATCCCCCCTCCTCCACTGTTTTGGCTGCCACTTGTTTTGTGTCCGACTTACCACATTAAAAGTGATCAGTAACTGTTTCCCAACAGGTCTGGAGGTGGATGAGGCAAAAAAGAGGCAATTTTGCGTCCGCTCCCAAAACGTCCATTTCCTTGACCCCGGGGTCAGCGTTTTTGGCCAATCCCCCCTCCTCCACTGTTTTGGCTGCCACTTGTTTTGTGTCCGACTTACCACATTAAAAGTGATCAGTAACTGTTTCCCAACAGGTCTGGAGGTGGATGAGGCAAAAAAGAGGCAATTTTGCGTCCGCTCCCAAAACGGCCATTTCCTTGACCCCGGGGTCAGCGTTTTTGGCCAGTCCCCCCTCCTCCACTGTTTTGGCTGCCACTTGTTTTCAGGCCGACTTACCACATTAAAAGTGATCAGTAACTGTTTCCCAACAGGTCTGGAGGTGGATGAGGCAAAAAAGAGGCAATTTTGCGTCCGCTCCCAAAACGGCCATTTCCTTGACCCCGGGGTCAGCGTTTTTGGCCAATCCCCCCTCCTCCACTGTTTTGGCTGCCACTTGTTTTGTGTCCGACTTACCACATTAAAAGTGATCAGTAACTGTTTCCCAACAGGTCTGGAGGTGGATGAGGCAAAAAAGAGGCAATTTTGCGTCCGCTCCCAAAACGGCCATTTCCTTGACCCCGGGGTCAGCGTTTTTGGCCAATCCCCCCTCCTCCACTGTTTTGGCTGCCACTTGTTTTGTGTCCGACTTACCACATTAAAAGTGATCAGTAACTGTTTCCCAACAGGTCTGGAGGTGGATGAGGCAAAAAAGAGGCAATTTTGCGTCCGCTCCCAAAACGGCCATTTCCTTGACCCCGGGGTCAGCGTTTTTGGCCAGTCCCCCCTCCTCCACTGTTTTGGCTGCCACTTGTTTTCAGGCCGACTTACCACATTAAAAGTGATCAGTAACTGTTTCCCAACAGGTCTGGAGGTGGATGAGGCAAAAAAGAGGCAATTTTGCGTCCGCTCCCAAAACGGCCATTTCCTTGACCCCGGGGTCAGCGTTTTTGGCCAATCCCCCCTCCTCCACTGTTTTGGCTGCCACTTGTTTTGTGTCCGACTTACCACATTAAAAGTGATCAGTAACTGTTTCCCAACAGGTCTGGAGGTGGATGAGGCAAAAAAGAGGCAATTTTGCGTCCGCTCCCAAAACGGCCATTTCCTTGACCCCGGGGTCAGCGTTTTTGGCCAATCCCCCCTCCTCCACTGTTTTGGCTGCCACTTGTTTTGTGTCCGACTTACCACATTAAAAGTGATCAGTAACTGTTTCCCAACAGGTCTGGAGGTGGATGAGGCAAAAAAGAGGCAATTTTGCGTCCGCTCCCAAAACGGCCATTTCCTTGACCCCGGGGTCAGCGTTTTTGGCCAGTCCCCCCTCCTCCACTGTTTTGGCTGCCACTTGTTTTCAGGCCGACTTACCACATTAAAAGTGATCAGTAACTGTTTCCCAACAGGTCTGGAGGTGGATGAGGCAAAAAAGAGGCAATTTTGCGTCCGCTCCCAAAACGTCCATTTCCTTGACCCCGGGGTCAGCGTTTTTGGCCAATCCCCCCTCCTCCACTGTTTTGGCTGCCACTTGTTTTGTGTCCGACTTACCACATTAAAAGTGATCAGTAACTGTTTCCCAACAGGTCTGGAGGTGGATGAGGCAAAAAAGAGGCAATTTTGCGTCCGCTCCCAAAACGGCCATTTCCTTGACCCCGGGGTCAGCGTTTTTGGCCAATCCCCCCTCCTCCACTGTTTTGGCTGCCACTTGTTTTGTGTCCGACTTACCACATTAAAAGTGATCAGTAACTGTTTCCCAACAGGTCTGGAGGTGGATGAGGCAAAAAAGAGGCAATTTTGCGTCCGCTCCCAAAACGGCCATTTCCTTGACCCCGGGGTCAGCGTTTTTGGCCAATCCCCCCTCCTCCACTGTTTTGGCTGCCACTTGTTTTGTGTCCGACTTACCACATTAAAAGTGATCAGTAACTGTTTCCCAACAGGTCTGGAGGTGGATGAGGCAAAAAAGAGGCAATTTTGCGTCCGCTCCCAAAACGTCCATTTCCTTGACCCCGGGGTCAGCGTTTTTGGCCTTTCCCCCTCCTCCACTGTTTTGGCTACCACCTGTTTTCAGGCCGACTTACCACATTAAAAGTGATCAGTAACTGTTTCCCAACAGGTCTGGAGGTGGATGAGGCAAAAAAGAGGCAATTTTGCGTCCGCTCCCAAAACGGCCATTTCCTTGACCCCGGGGTCAGCGTTTTTGGCCAATCCCCCCTCCTCCACTGTTTTGGCTGCCACTTGTTTTGTGTCCGACTTACCACATTAAAAGTGATCAGTGACTGTTTCCCAACAGGTCTGGAGGTGGATGAGGCAAAAAAGAGGCAATTTTGCGTCCGCTCCCAAAACGGCCATTTCCTTGACCCCGGGGTCAGCGTTTTTGGCCTTTCCCCCTCCTCCACTGTTTTGGCTACCACCTGTTTTCAGGCCGACTTACCACATTAAAAGTGATCAGTAACTGTTTCCCAACAGGTCTGGAGGTGGATGAGGCAAAAAAGAGGCAATTTTGCGTCCGCTCCCAAAACGTCCATTTCCTTGACCCCGGGGTCAGCGTTTTTGGCCTTTCCCCCTCCTCCACTGTTTTGGCTACCACCTGTTTTCAGGCCGACTTACCACATTAAAAGTGATCAGTAACTGTTTCCCAACAGGTCTGGAGGTGGATGAGGCAAAAAAGAGGCAATTTTGCGTCCGCTCCCAAAACGGCCATTTCCTTGACCCCGGGGTCAGCGTTTTTGGCCTTTCCCCCTCCTCCACTGTTTTGGCTACCACCTGTTTTCAGGCCGACTTACCACATTAAAAGTGATCAGTAACTGTTTCCCAACAGGTCTGGAGGTGGATGAGGCAAAAAAGAGGCAATTTTGCGTCCGCTCCCAAAACGGCCATTTCCTTGACCCCGGGGTCAGCGTTTTTGGCCAATCCCCCCTCCTCCACTGTTTTGGCTGCCACTTGTTTTGTGTCCGACTTACCACATTAAAAGTGATCAGTAACTGTTTCCCAACAGGCCTGGAGGTGGATGAGGCAAAAAAGAGGCAATTTTGCGTCCGCTCCCAAAACGTCCATTTCCTTGACCCCGGGGTCAGCGTTTTTGGCCAATCCCCCCTCCTCCACTGTTTTGGCTGCCACTTGTTTTGTGTCCGACTTACCACATTAAAAGTGATCAGTAACTGTTTCCCAACAGGTCTGGAGGTGGATGAGGCAAAAAAGAGGCAATTTTGCGTCCGCTCCCAAAACGGCCATTTCCTTGACCCCGGGGTCAGCGTTTTTGGCCAATCCCCCCTCCTCCACTGTTTTGGCTGCCACTTGTTTTGTGTCCGACTTACCACATTAAAAGTGATCAGTAACTGTTTCCCAACAGGTCTGGAGGTGGATGAGGCAAAAAAGAGGCAATTTTGCGTCCGCTCCCAAAACGGCCATTTCCTTGACCCCGGGGTCAGCGTTTTTGGCCTTTCCCCCTCCTCCACTGTTTTGGCTACCACCTGTTTTCAGGCCGACTTACCACATTAAAAGTGATCAGTAACTGTTTCCCAACAGGTCTGGAGGTGGATGAGGCAAAAAAGAGGCAATTTTGCGTCCGCTCCCAAAACGGCCATTTCCTTGACCCCGGGGTCAGCGTTTTTGGCCAATCCCCCTCCTCCACTGTTTTGGCTACCACCTGTTTTCAGGCCGACTTACCACATTAAAAGTGATCAGTAACTGTTTCCCAACAGGTCTGGAGGTGGATGAGGCAAAAAAGAGGCAATTTTGCGTCCGCTCCCAAAACGGCCATTTCCTTGACCCCGGGGTCAGCGTTTTTGGCCAATCCCCCCTCCTCCACTGTTTTGGCTGCCACTTGTTTTGTGTCCGACTTACCACATTAAAAGTGATCAGTAACTGTTTCCCAACAGGTCTGGAGGTGGATGAGGCAAAAAAGAGGCAATTTTGCGTCCGCTCCCAAAACGGCCATTTCCTTGACCCCGGGGTCAGCGTTTTTGGCCTTTCCCCCTCCTCCACTGTTTTGGCTACCACCTGTTTTCAGGCCGACTTACCACATTAAAAGTGATCAGTAACTGTTTCCCAACAGGTCTGGAGGTGAATGAGGCAAAAAAGAGGCAATTTTGCGTCCGCTCCCAAAACGGCCATTTCCTTGACCCCGGGGTCAGCGTTTTTGGCCAATCCCCCCTCCTCCACTGTTTTGGCTGCCACTTGTTTTGTGTCCGACTTACCACATTAAAAGTGATCAGTAACTGTTTCCCAACAGGTCTGGAGGTGGATGAGGCAAAAAAGAGGCAATTTTGCGTCCGCTCCCAAAACGGCCATTTCCTTGACCCCGGGGTCAGCGTTTTTGGCCAATCCCCCCTCCTCCACTGTTTTGGCTGCCACTTGTTTTGTGTCCGACTTACCACATTAAAAGTGATCAGTAACTGTTTCCCAACAGGTCTGGAGGTGGATGAGGCAAAAAAGAGGCAATTTTGCGTCCGCTCCCAAAACGGCCATTTCCTTGACCCCGGGGTCAGCGTTTTTGGCCAGTCCCCCCTCCTCCACTGTTTTGGCTGCCACTTGTTTTCAGGCCGACTTACCACATTAAAAGTGATCAGTAACTGTTTCCCAACAGGTCTGGAGGTGGATGAGGCAAAAAAGAGGCAATTTTGCGTCCGCTCCCAAAACGGCCATTTCCTTGACCCCAGGGTCAGCGTTTTTGGCCTGTCCCCCTATCCTCCACTGTTTTGGTGTAGACTTTCATGACCAACAAGCTTTAAGATACAGTATCACAATCAGGTCTAAAAAGTGGTGGTGGCTTGGTGATCATAGTTCAAAATAGTGATGTACAAACAAATCGGGCACTTTGTTCTGAGGGTTACCTTACCAGTTATTTGTGAATGTTGCACTAAAATATCACAGTGACAATGAATATTGCACTAAAGTACAAGTTCAAATGTTACAATAAAGTTACAATACAAATGTTTCAACATATGTTACACTAATGGTATACTATGTGGAAATAAAGTAACATTGATAAATAAATAAAGTGACAACACACTATCCCACCGGTCACAATTGTGACCGACCAAAAAACTAACTTTTTTACCTACTCATCCATGAATTAAAAAAAAAAAAAAGATTGATTATTTCAAGGGGATAGTAATGGCATGTTATTTGAATATTTTCATGTCTAGGAAAAATTCGGGATTAAATGGGTTAAGTATGAAACCTCAAACCATATGACATTCGCTGAACGTGCACACACACATGCACATACATATTATTCATGCAGTTTAGAATGAGTGGGAAAAACCTAATTAAGCTCACCTAACCAACATTATTTGCTTGTTTAGTTTAATGTTATTGGTACAAGATTTTGTATGGCTGTATTATGTTAAGACACTTATATAAAGACAAGTGTCTGCTCAGATATGTCCTTATTTTCTATTACCTTGTTTGCTAATCAGTCTAAAGGGGTCATAGCTTCTTTAATCTTCTGGATGAGATGTAAAATGTTTTCAAGAACCTAAAGCATGTCCAAGTGCTGGATTGTTGCTTTAAATACTTTGATTTGCAAATACAGAGAATCACATTAGTTCTCTTTGTTCTGTAAATGTACATTAACTGTTCATCTATCTGTCTGTCTTCTATATACATCCTCCCTGAGGTCGGGTTGTGTTCAGAAAGTGACTGGAGGATATTTGAGGTCCACTGGATACCAAACAGATTCATACCCATGAGAATATCATGGTTACGTGATCATGTAAATATCAACATATTTGTCATTCATGTGAGTAAGAATCATAGTAATGAAGTAAATAAAATGCTCTTGGAGGAATACTTGTTAGTCTGAAAGAACGAACGTCATTTGATTATTGATTCATGCCTTTTTTTTCATAAGTATAGATCATTTTGACATTTAATGACCTCAAGTCAAATTACTAGATTGAGCTTCCAGGAAAAAAGATGTAAGAAATCAGAGCAAGAGGAGAAGTAAACTGACATTGTTGCCGTACTTACTGGCAACATTTAGAAACCATTGCCTAATAAAATTTCCATTGGTGCTGTATTACTGTAGGGTGATGCACTATATAATTTTGTGAGTCATTGTATGGTTCTTGTGGGCATTTACAGCACAGCAAATGCTAGTTTCAGGCATTATATATTTACATTACATTCATTTAACAGATGCTTTTAACCAACGTGATTTACAGTAAGTGCACTCGGTCTCCATAGGAACTGCTGTTAAAAATTTCAACTGCATCCCAGAAGAATGTATTCTGTGGTCCAATAACCTGAAGAATGCAATAGAGTTTTGACTATGACTTGGAGGTAAAAACAACCTGTCCCTTTAGTGCCCTGCAGGCCAGCACCTTAGTGTTGAACTGGATGTGAGCTGGGACAGGGAGCCAGGGAAGTGGAGTAGTGAGAGACAATTTGAAGTGTAGGAATCTATAGAAGCAAGCTACTGCTGCAATATTGAGAACAGCAGTTCATTGTCAGGGGTCATGTGTACTTGTTATACACATTCTATTTATAGTATTAAGGCGTTGTGGTTGTGAATGTGGGATTGTCTGTTTCGGGAAGTTGCAAAAATTGTTGGAAGCAGCCCTTTGCAGTTCTAATGTCAAAAAGGGAGCATAACTGTGCCCTTAGAGCTATGACAAGCACTGCAAGATTCAGTTCACTGGCTGTATATATACAGTATATTTGTTAGGTATAATATATACTCACTGTTTTGATGTTTTTCAGATTTATACTGCGTGCAGAGCATCCAGGAAAAGTGCTTGTGTAGCCCATGTGGCTACAAAACTGCACGACACTCCCTCTATTTATTGTAAACCAGTGGAGTTGCTGTCTAAACACCACTTGTCAATATTATTGATGGTAGTTGGTGACCCTTGTCCACCCAGTGTAAGGCAATACAGTGAAGACAGAGAGCAAAATCTGAGAATTTCCTCATCCTCAAAACAAAGGACAAAAGGGCAAGAAGGGACTGACAGCCATACAGTAATGAATTGAAAGGAAAGCAAACGAGTGACATGCTAAGGTATGGTTTTTATTTATGAATAAATGTTTGAATTAGGCTTTGAGTGCAACACCTCTTTTTAGCAGAGAAGGTGGAAAGAAAAGGAAAGTAAGGAACTAAGTAGAGCAGACAAAACAGGTGACACTGAAGGACTATCCAATGGAAATGACTTTGCTGATGTCTGCTGAGTAATAGAAGTTGACGTCTGCAGGTGTCAGCGGAATTTTTTATGGAATCCCCCCCTCTCAACAGGGTGTCACGGCAGATATTTCATGTCAACGGGCGGACGCAGAGAATCTTTCCAGTCCTGTCGTGCTCTAACCTCTAAAAAAGGCAGGCATCAGCAGGGTAACCTGTCATCCCACATGGGTGGCTACTGACCTGGCTTGTGCTCTCTGGAGCTGGACACAGGCAACAAACCCCACAGTCCATATCCAACCACACCTAAACAGAATGAAAGCATGTGTATGATTCATTTTCTTCTCTCATTTCCACACCTGCCTTTATGCTGATTGTTAAAGCAGGACTCTGTGACCTACAGTGCAGAGTCTGAGTGTGCATTTGCATAAACTCCGCAGTACAAACTGATGCTAATTTTTTGTGCTCTCAATTGCTGTTGAATACGGAGCTAGGTGTAAATGCCGTCATGTGTAAGTAACTTTATTGATTGAGAATTTAAAATAAAGACAAAGACGAGGTGAATGCTACAGATGGAGGGGGATCATTTATATGCAGTTGTGGTTTTATTTTTTTGTAGAAAAAATGAAAAAAAGGACAAGATGATGATCACTGTATGTACCTAAAGCAAACAAGCAGGTCCTTGTATTTCTGACTAAATGTAGGTCTTGAATATGTGGTTATTTTCACTCTGACCTGTTCCATTGGGGGCCTGTTCTATTCCAGCAGGTCTCAGATCTGTGTTTAAACATGTCAAATAACAAAATGGATCCGAGCAGGCTCACTATCTGTGAGTGTAAAATGTGAAGAGCAGGGACTCTTGACACATAAAGTGTCTCATTTTGACCCCACTCGTCATTTTGACCCGACTTAATATCCTCACGTATATTCCAGTTGGCAGTCTTCGCGCCACTATTGGCATCAGTGCTCCCCTTTTTCTATTCTGTATTTTCTATAAATGAAAATGGAAGTGGTAGATTGCATTCAGGCACATGATTCATACAAAACCATGGACATCTGTCTGTGGTGTTTGAAGGTTCTGATCTGTATCATGTCATATATTACATTTTGAGTGTGGGCACACCAATTTCAGCATTTGTAGTATATTATCGATTCAATCCTAACAATAATCCTGACCAAGTGCTTCAAGGTTGTCTGCAGCACTCTAACTGCCACCACTCTTCTCACTCATCCTCATCGTCTAGTTTGCACAACCTTCCTGTGCAAATCCTTCACTGTTCACTGTGTGTGTGTGTGTGTGTGTGTGTGTGTGTGTGTGTGTGTGTGTGTGGGTGTGGGTGTGGGTGTGGGTGTGGGTGGGTGGCTGTGTGAGCTCTGATCTTTCCCCGGATGACTCCTGGTGTGAGGGTGGGAAGCTCATTAGCTCTGCCTTTCACCTGTCTGTATTAGACAACGCGAATCACCAGTCATTAATTAAGGCACACATGATTACCATGTTCTGTCGTGTGTGTGATATACTTAGCATGTTTGTACAATTCCATGTACATGCATATATAGGTTACGTACAGAGCTAGATGATGGACCCCCATTTGTGGGAAAGCAGAGTTGACTATGACTTATTCTGTACAACAGTGATGTGCTCTAGGGCTGGGCCATATGCTAACGATTAATGTACAACTGTTAGCATTAATCGCTAATGCTAATGATGTGCAATAGTGATGTCTTATAGTTATGCACAGTTCTACATCTTCATAGTGAATCTCCTGTCAACTATGTGTACTGAAAATGAGCAGAAAATCATGGAAAATTATGATATTATGAATTCATTCAGTAATCAAGATACTAAAAAAACACTTATCTTTGCTAAAATAGGAAAATTATGCAATGCAACTGCTATATTTTTACATCTGTTACAACTATCAAACTAATTAATAGTTTGTTGCTATACTCACAGCCTGTATCAAATGCACACTAGCCACAGAATAATGCATTATGTCACATCATCTTAACACTGCTCGTGGAACATGGCATTTGTCCACCTGAGTGGACAAAAATCACTTTGAAATGTCTCCAGCAGCTTGTTGAATTCCTACAAACTATTGTTTGTAAATGGATCTGTCTAATAATTCAGGAGCCCAGTGCACTGCAGCCCTATAGAGTACACTTAGTGTGACAAGTAAAAATTCTCCCCTTTTGTTTTCTTCATTTACAACTCTGCACAATGGTGCACAATAGCTAAAGTGTAGGTTTAATGTGAGTTTGAATTTGCTGTGGCTTTAATGAGCCAGTGTGTTGTTTCCATGATGTGGAGCTCTGCAGAAATGAGGGGAAGTGCGTAAGAAAAGCTTTACAGGGCGCTGGGATGACATCCTGCTGTATTTATCACCTGCTCGTCCTTCCTCTGCTCTCCTGCTGAGCTAGGTGAGTCACACACTACTCTCCTGCTCTTAACTCTTCATCTTTGCACACTTTCTCTCCTACCTGCTACTATATCAATCCCTTTACTGCCTTTCTTTTTTATATACACTCCTCTTCGTCTCTCTTTTACTTCTCCTCCTTGGACTCTGGAATAGTATCAGTCCCTGAAGGATGAACTGAGTTTGAAAGCCACTCATTGGGATAAATGAGTGTACTTTCAGAAGTTTCTCCAGCCTCCTGGGAGGTGCAAAATCAGGCCTTAAAAAAGATGCAGGGAGCAGAAAAGAAACAGAGAGAGTCGGAAGTAAAGAGAGACCAAAAAAAAAAAAAAAAACAAGATAGGGGCAGACCGAGTGAGATTGTACATCAAGGGGCCCTTTGTACATTATTAGGTCGATATCTCAATCTCAGTGTCTGCGATGCAGTTCTGCCATGCTTTATCAGCCTCTTCTCCTCCCTATCCAAAGAGAAAAGCCCTCAGAAAACCATTTACTCTTTTTCTTTGATGTAAAGAGCTTAATGTCGTTCTGAGGCCTTTCTCTCCACATTAAAATAGAGATTCCTGAGCTTTCAGATAGATGTGATAGTAGTGGAATTGTTTCTGAGAGCTGATGTAGAAATTGTCCTGCAGCTATTAAAGTGAACTTGAGTGCACTCTTATTAACTTTTTTTTTTTTTTTTTTTGGTGCAGTAACAAAAGGTCAAGTGAGGGGAAATACCTGAGAGAGATCTGCTTTATCCTTGAGAAAAGACCCAAAGAAAGAGAGATTAATTTCACTAAATGTATTTGTGACGATCACCAGAAGCAGCTAATTAATTATAGCCATAACGAGTCGAGAGAGAGCGCACAAATTCCCCCTGTAGCCATTGGTCACGTGTTGAGGGATTTGATCTTGTCACTGTTCGTTTTAGCTGTAATTAATCTCCCATCCTGTGCAAATAAAACTAACTGTAGTGTGTTGTTGTTGGGAATATACCATGAGACCATATTTGCAGGCCTTTTTGATATATGCATATTTTATTTCAATTTTTTTTTCAAATGCTTGTCACTTAGCTTTCAGTGTATGCATTCTTGTGCTAAGTCCAAATCTCTCTTTCTTATCCTTTGCCAATTTGTCGTTTCAGAGATATGGATTAAAGAATTGTGGGTCTGTCACTGAGTAAACACAAAAACACCTTGTCCTCTTTCCACCTTCTTCTCTGATGAAGGAATTGGGCTGTAAGCCAGGACAGAGATTATGGACATGAAACCTATGGCGAGGATGAAACGTGTCAGATCAGAATAGTTATGGTAAAGATGGGTGATGTCTCATTGAATCCTGTTGTGAAAAAAATATTAATATTCATCCATTCTTGTATTATTTTCCTTTGGAATCAAACCTATGTTTGTGGCTATGTCAAACATGTCATAAAGGACACAAAAAGCTTTTTTTAGAGCTCTAATAGAGTGTCAGTTTTGTCAGTTAAAGCTGCTTTTTGATGTAATTCAGTGTGTTGTGATAGTTTAGATAAGGTAAGATATTCCTTTACTAGTTCCATGGCGGGGAAATTCACTGTGTAACAGCAGCAAGTGGGTAGCAGAAATAGAACATTCAATAAAACAATAAATTCTAAACTAGTGGAGAGTGATACAACAGGAGGAGATAAAAGAAATATAAAAATGTACAATTTAAACAAGAGGAGAAGATGGAGTTGGAAAAGATATAATTAAACAGTTTTTATTTTAGGCATTGTATCTTTAGCTATGATATCAATTTTAGCAATCTTATCCCGACAGCTTGAAAAGTCATTACAAAATGCAGCCACGCTTTGAGTGCTTGGTGCAGTCTATGGTGCATTAATTAAGACAAATTCATAAGGGGATGAAACGATATGCATGTATTCAACTCATGAGGTGGAGATGGATAGCCAGGTCCTGGTAGATATACGTAGGTGTTTGCAGTATGCTTTTCAGTTGAAACCAGTGTGAGTGAAATTAATTTAAGAACTGATGAACAGTATCAAAATTTAAATGTGCTAATTGTGGACTGGTCATAAGTGATGGTACCGGACAGATCCATCTGTAGCAATCAACACAAATACTGAATCCTCATTCATCAGCTTTAGTCAGTTATCTTACGTACACTCACATCAGT
This sequence comes from Pempheris klunzingeri, assembly GCF_042242105.1. Lineage (NCBI taxonomy): Eukaryota > Metazoa > Chordata > Actinopteri > Acropomatiformes > Pempheridae > Pempheris > Pempheris klunzingeri. Next base: position 15,960,253 of record NC_092024.1, on the reverse strand, counting down.
TGACACTGATTACAATTTTTGAGTTTTAGGGCTATTTTTCCTAGAGATATCTATCTCAGAAGCACCACCTCAGCAGTCGTTATCTCCCCTGGTACTGCTACCTCCTGTAAATGTAAATAAGATAAGCTCACTGTGATGTGAATCATCGTGCTGGACCTGGTCAACAGCCCTACAGTGGGCTTCTGGACTATTTGTAGACTATCCAGAGACAACTTGCTGTGGCAGGTCACAGCTGATCTTCTCTTGCTCAAGGTGTGATACAACAGAACCAACTGGTAATATTTCATGAACGTGTCAACAATTTTATATGTCCGCTTAAGTACATAGCCATGATCAAATATAACACAGACAATAGACAACTAGATTGTGCAGCCAAAAACGTGCCCAATGCTATGGGCGTCCTCGAGAGCTACAGCATCTGAAGCAATGATAAAAACCTCAGTCTTATCTGCATTTAAGCCGTCCACACCTTAATGGCAGTCAGACAGTTGCACAAAAGTCTGTCTCATCAGGATTAAAACAGACATATAGCTGGATATCATCAGCATATTAATGACATGAGATGCCTTTAATTATATTTGATATTTACTAATGATATGACCTAAGGGAAGCATATACATAGCAAATAATTCAGGACCCCAAACAGAACCTTGGGGCATACCACAGGAAAGACAACCACCACAGTCTAAGCCTTGCAGTCAAAAGCTGTGCTAAGATCCAGCAGAACCAAAACAGAGCATTTGCTCATAACAGAAGACACTATTATGTCATTGGCAACAACTTTTTTTTTTTTTTTTTAATAATTGTCATCTTAGAAATAGACCTCTATTGTTCAGGAGAGAAGAATCAAGGTTTCTTCAGCAGAGGCTGAACAACTGCATGTTTGAAATAACTTTGCAAACAGCCAGATTGCATGGAGTTATTTATAATAGAGACCAGCCATAGACGAATAGACCCAAGTAGACCCATTTTAAGCATGGGAGTTAGTAAAATATCTATAGGGCTTAAGGAAAGTTTCATACTACCCACTAGATCAATGACTTCTTTCAGGAAATTAGGAGAGAAACTGTCCAAAATTGACACCTGAGTTGGATAAACAGAAAAGAGAGTGTAAGAGGGGATGCTGCTAGCCCTGACATCTCTAATCTTATCCACAAAGAAAGAGAGAAAGTTACTGCAATTTGAAAAGACAAGGGCATCAGGAGGTGTAGGAGTGTCGTTGTTGATGCTGTCAAACAGGACTTAAGGATTGTGTTTACTAGAGGAAATTTGGTTACCAAAGTGAGAATCCCTCGGATACTTAAATTATAAAGTTATAAGGTCTTTGTAATAGAGACAGGATCCTGTCTCTATTACAAAGATTGTATAACTCGGTTATATACCAAAAAGATTAACTAAATGGATAACCACTATCAACAGATAACCAGGGGGTCGATAAATTATGATACAACGACCAAATTTGGTAATCTGCAGTTCAAATGAGGAGAAAGCCCCAGTGCTTAGAGTCTGACTTGGAAAGTAGTTCCTGAGTCCAATTCCAATCTGGCAACATAGCTCTAAATCTGTCATTACAAAGATTTTGAATTTTTTCAAGGCTGTACGTTGACTTAGTTACTTAAATTCTGCAGTTTTCGCCAGTGCTCAAAATTAAATATTGAAGGATATATTATATCTAATATTTGGTAACCTGATGTTTCTTCTGTTTTTGCAAAGAATTAGATTAATGCAATATGCTCTTCCCCTTAAGTGCACCGTGTTATCTCATATTTTGTCCTCCCTTCCTCAAGACCTCCTGTGAGTGTGTGATTTTCAGTGTGAGGGATTAGACTGTAGCCTGGTTATAAATCTTCAACTGCTCTGATTTAGTAACCATGAATCCTGCAGTCCTCTGACAGCTGTGATTTGTTGATTTAATCAATCTTCTCCTCGTAGACAAACAGGCAGATTTGAGTATGTTTGATATTCAGCCTCCTTGTGCAGTCAGCGTCTCCTCACAATGTTTCAGTAGCTCCAATCTAAGAATCTTGATCACTTTTCTTGCAAGTCTTTTTCTCTGGGTTCTAAATATGATGTAATTTACACAATATTCGCTTTTTTGCAGTTTTTTTTTTTAGGTCTTTCTAACATAAAAGGGCTGCAAATGGTAGTGGTTTCATTGCAAACTGTAGTGGTCAGTCTTTGTTAATTTGCATGACTGACCTTTGAAAGTTTAAACTGATCAGTCCATTGAAAATTTAGTTTTTAAACAGATTTAATCTGTTTTGGAAATGTATTTACTGAGATGCCTGACCGAACAGGTTATAAGTGAGATGTAATAAATAGTGATCGGATGTTGAGGATCTTCCACACCCTAGTTTTTGAGTTCAAATGGGAGCAGGTGGGCTGGTGTCCAGTCACAGGATTGATGGAACACCTAGATCCAGAGTCCCATCACACCACTTCTCATCCCAGTCTCACATGCCAATGAATTAAGATCCAAACTGCCCTTTCAGTTCCTATTTGCTTATTGATCGCAGATTTTCATCAGTCTTAAGTATTGAAGTATTGCAGAGAGGAGAGCCATGAATCTTATGCCAAATCGCACCATGAGCTATAAGTTAGAGCCAAAAACTGGGGCTTCTCACCCACTGAAACCTCAGCCTTAACCTGTCCAGCTGGGACTAGCATTGTAAATCTAGGTCTGAAGCCTGTGATGGATATGTGGGGTGTGGAGTGATGGCTGTAATACCACCAGACTGACCTGCAGGTTAATCACAATGTGCTGCTTAAACAGCCTAGCACTAACAGGAACACACCTAAAAAAGACCCACACACCTCTGTCACACATACACTGTAACTTACATGTTTGTCACAGGCACATGCATCCACATACACGTTAACACACCACATACACCTCTCTTGCATTTCACAAGTATGTGTGTAACTAATGGCACGACAATACATCATGTCAAGTGCATACAGCATGCAGTAGCCTACACATTGTTCCCAGGAGACAGGGTGGGTCTCTGTCACACTGACCTTTCATTATGCTGAATTAGTATGTCAGTCAGTGTTATACATATAACACCAATGGTATTATCTATACTGCACCTTAAAGTGTCTGAGGTTTCTATGTCTTTTAGAGCATTCATATCTTATCCGTATAAATTGTGTAAACTAGTGATTTGTTAGTTCTATATTCCATATTAAGTGTCTACTTTTGCTGCTGTAGAGTGCATGTGTGTAATTGGCTGCCTGTCCCTGACATGTTCAATCCCTGTCATAAGAAGATGAAATGTTACATTATGCTTTTGATTGAATTAGGACCATTTGTAGTTTGCCTTCTTTTATGCATGCTGAACATAATCTCTTAAACTGCACTGACTGCACATGCAAAACAGGCCTTCCATGTGAGCAGGCTTTCTCTGCATTCGTATTAACCGGAATAAATATGCTGACTGGACATGCATAATACATGAGAAAATGGGTGTTATTGTAATGCGTGTTTCACAGTGGCAGTCCCCTCTGCCTCTCCGTGTAGTCAAAACAGACACTTATATGCACTAAAAGGGACATCACAGCACTGGAGGCCCATGGCCGTCGATGCAATGCCAAGGAGGAAAGAGGGAGGAAAAAGAAAGTGGAAGAAAAACTCAGAAGCCCAGAGCTGCAACTCATTATTGTTAGCCTCTCTCTCTTTCTCTCACTCTGTCAGTCAGCCCATGGCCCTTTTGCAAGCATCGTCTTCTCTCTCCCAGTGGGTTCCCACCAGTCAGTGGATCTGCCCTGGATGCTGGCACTAAGCGCTAATTACACCGTCTATCTCACCACACTGACAGCCATGGCCAAGAAGATCTCTGCTGCCTTGTTTGCTAATCCACAGCTGGGGAAACAACACTTCAGTGAATACTCGCCGCCAACTGATGAGTTTAAGTTGACATGTATCAGCATACAACAGCTGATGGGAATTCATACAACACAACAAAGCATCGGTTGCATCCGTTGACATAATTCTGCGGAATGACATGCATTCAGACTCTTGTTGTTACATACGTGTTTACTGTAGATACTGTACATGATTCGATTTGATGATGTGTCCTGTGTCGTATATGTATAATGTGAATGATGCTAGGCAGAAATCCAGCAAGCACATGAGTGATCATGCAGTCGATTCACATGCACACTGTGTGTTTTTCATGTTGCATAACACTGTCAAATGAGCATCAAGAAGCAGATGTCTGATGAGACATGATGGTAAAAAGATTGTGAATCATTTACAATGTAATCCACTTTACCACCCCTTCTTCAGATTGTAAACTCTCCCAATCCTGTTACTTTAAGCCTTCTTTTCCAACCTTAGGCTGCAGTTTGCCAAGCTTATTGCCTGTTAGACTCACAGTCCCCACCATGTGTCCAAGAGGGAACCGTGTACCTCGAGAGGAGTGCCCGTGTGGTTGTGTTGACTCATGAAGGTTACCATATTGATCACATGCTCGGTCATGCTAGATCATCCCTTGACATTACAAGTGTAAGGGCTAAGTTACGAGCAAACTAACAGTTTCAGTTTGCTTTCCAGTGAACCCATGTTTTCAAAAGACAATTAGTGTGTTAGTTCTTTATTCAGTGGAGATTGGCATAGAAGACAAAAACAAGCCATATTCTACCCCACACAGGGTGAGCACATTTAGTTTGCCTTGGCCCATTTAATCAAGGAAGGCATTTCTATTCGCTGAAATAATGTCACTAATATATGAGCTTTGATCATGGGTTTATTATGCACTTGCATAAAGTAGAACAACATGTTTTCATGGTCATTAAGACCAGTTCATCCTTTGAGAAATGCGTTTTTATTTCTTATCCTATGAAAAATAACGCCCTAATTCTTGTATCAGTTATGTCATTTTTCTTCTTATCGGATAACTAAATTATGGCTTTGGGTAGTTTTTGTTTACATTTTTTTGTGGTTTTACAACATTTAAACTTATGTAAACAGTATGAGGAGTAATTTGCTCAAGGTTAAAGCAATGTTTTGACGAAAGGTGTCATCTACATAAAAACTACTTGGGGGCAGAGCAAAGAGCAGAAAACATTGACATATTAATATCTGATATATAGTATGTGGTGAAGTGGTCCCAAACAAAAATGGAACAACATTAGCAGATATTTGGAGTTGTGTTTCAGGCCACCTAGCTAAAGTAATTTTCTTTTACCTCTGTTTCGTCCACCAGTTCGTGAGGCAAATATCTATCTCTTTAGCTGCTGGATGCTCCACTGTATTCGCTAGCTTGCCTGTACTTTTATCTGTCTATTGTTTCACACTGATGATTACAGCGTGACTGAATTAGACCAAGAAAATTAGCTGAAATACACTAAAATACACTGTAATACTGCGTAGTTGGCGAAAATCCTCAGTGGGCTCAACACTTTGATCAATGTTTTTCACAACAGAATTATTTTTTCATTTGGCAATATACAAGTATATTAATATGGTCCTCATTTTTTGTATAAATCATGTAAAAATGTTCTGTCTGGTCAGACTCAGGAGAACCACTGTACACAATGGATGATTTGGTCATGTGAGGTTCTTACTTTAACAGCAAAGCCTTTTTTTAACCAAGGTCATCAGTGTTTTCTGCTTGTCATGTGACTTGCTACCTGTTTCCCAACCCCTGATGCCTCACACCAAGGTCAGGCCAATTAAAAGAGCTTTAATTAAACCCTGGCGCTGGATCATAGGAGCGATTGTGTTTAAGGAAACAAGAGGAGCTTAACCACAGTCTGCTCTGCAACAGGTTCTATTATTCCTCCATGTTAATCCAAATCCAGGAATTTTAAAGGTCTTTAGATGACAATTGCAAACCTGAAAATGCTTGATAATGATGAGATAGAGTAATTACACCTAGAATCTTTATTGATGTTGACAACTGGGCAAATTAATGAGATAATACCATACATAATAGCTCCCTGAATACGATTTAAGTGCTTTCGTTTGCTTTAATTCTCTTCCGGTGCATGTTATGTGGTTACAGCACAGTGAAGGCGGAGGGTCAAAGCGTGTGACGACCAGTCACCTCACCATCTCAAGACAAGTTGTGTAATCATGCCAGTGTGTGCGTGTGAATGATATGTTCTGTATATCACTTCCCCTGGAGGGTAGCTTTTCAAGGAGATATACCATCACACTGACGGGATTGCTGATCTGCAAACGGGGATAAGATAAATGTACATGTCATTCACAACCACATGGGATCCCTTCTTCATATGCCAGAGGACGGGAAATGAAAAACAGTCGGGTCGTGACAGCGGACAGCACAACGCAGGTTAAATAGCAATGGGGATACTGGATACCTTTTAGAGCTCTAGCCCTTTAAAACAGTTGCTGACCTGTACTGTATATTACAGTGCAACGACTGTGGAAAAGATCGGTTTGGGTCAGCTCCATCTCCTAAGTCAAGGTGATGTAAAAGAACCCGAGTCCTGTCTAAGTGAAGCCCTGCTGACTGCTGACCTTTGTGTCTTTTCCCATCTATCATGCCGAGCTGTGTGTTTGTGTATGTGTGTGTTTGTGTTTGTGTATGTGCGTGTGTCGGTGGTGAGGGATGCTTATTTGCGTGCCAGTTGGTGCATCAGGGTGTGCGCGTGCAAGTGAGAGACTTTGAAGGATCTGTCTTTGTCGTTGTGTTGCGTGAATGAGCAATCTGTCCTGCTCATATTCAGCCAAGCATATCCAGTCCTGGCCCCAGCCCTGCCTGTGGTGACAGGAAAGCCGTGGCAGTTCAAATCAGTTGACATTGTTCTGGCAGTGGGAAGTGCTTATGCAGAGAATATATCTCTTTGTTTTCTGCCATCTGCAACAATAAAAGTAGCAGTATTCCTGATAGTTGCCAAGTCAGGTACAGACTAGGAGATGAAAGGAGGAATGTAGATCTACAGAGCACAGTGGCACATCTAATATTAACAAGCAATGTAATAGTTTTTAGCAATAACACTGTTTGTAATAAGGTTCACTCTGAAATGTGCACTGTGCTATCTTACTGTGTTGGAGTGTATTCTATATGAGAGGGGGAAGGACCAAAAATTACATGATGAATTATATGCTTTTAAATTAATTGTGTCAGTGATAAAAGCGTAATTGAATTAAAATTGTAGTCATTTAGTAACTTAATGGAAGAGTTCAACATTAAATAAAGATTGATACCCATTCATCTGTACGCTAAATATAAGGCAACAGCCTGTAATCTAACTTAGCATGTAGTCTGAAAAACCAGGGAAAGCATCTAACATGGCTCTGTCCAGAGGTTTACAAACCAGCCTACTGTATCTGCACCTGGAGCTCAGTAATGTTATGTCTTGTTTACTTACTCCATACAAAAACTGAAGTGTAAAAATGACACACTGTCGGTTTTTGCGAAGTGATGCTAAAAAGCTCCAGGTTATAGCTTCATATTCACCCGACAGTGGTAACAATCTTCTCAGCTACAATAACTTTAAGCAAGAAAGCAAGTAAGCGTATATTTTAGAATTTTAGAAGTTAGAGACACATTTATTTACCAGACTGTATGGCAGTATCACATATTTTCTTCATCTGCTTTTTACTTCACTTCACTGAAGCTGTATGATGCTTACACTATATGCAATATTGAAACCTAAGTTGCTGTGTTTTTATAGCTGTGTTACATCAAATTTTGCCAAGACATGTTTGGTCTCTTTGCACACTTTGGGATATCTAGTGGGATTTTGGCTGTAAAAGATGATTTTAATCAGGTGTGATTTCAGGTGACACCAGGTGTGACAGAGTTGAAGCGAGTCAAGGAAACATATTGTCAATATAAAAGAAATCCAGTCTTATTTTCATAAGTGTGGCCACCCTGATTAAGAGTCATGCTAACTTACTTACATGCTAGAGATGTGGGAGACTCCATCAACATAATGCAAATTGGGTAAGGCAGCTTGAGAATCCTTGCAACTCAAAGTAAACTTTGACTTTACATAAACAATTTCAAATAATCTTAACTGCAAGAATGCGTAATTAAATGAAAAATAGTTATGCTGGCTCAGTAAAAGGATGACAGAAAATTAATTGTCATATCTTACTCGTGTATGAGGCAGCACCATAGATCACAGCTCCAGTAGCTCTAACAATGCGTGCAATGACGAAAATAGTAATAACAGGAATCAGCATTCCAACATCTGGGGAATGCCGAGGTGCAAGTGTCACCTCAGGGGGAGATTAGTGGTGTTCCTGTCTCCCACAGGGCTAACAGTGGTGTATACAGCACAGTGCAACAGATAACAGAGCTCAGACAGACAGTTGGATGTGTTTATCAGTACCAACGGCGTTCCCCAAGGCTCCATATTAATGCCAGCCTTACTCTGCATCTTTATATGGCTGGCTTTGGAGACTGGCCAGCTCATTTCTCCTCCTTCCTCCTTCTCATCCCATTTCCCTCCACTTTACTTGATCTCCTCCCTCCTCCTTTTACTTTTTCTTCGCCTTCTTCTTCTGTTCCTTCTCCTCCTTCCACTTGCATTTTGTCTTTCCTCCCTCTTACCTTACTCCTCCTCTTTCTGCTTTTATGCCACAGTGTAGCAATGATTCTGTCCGTGTGTATCTGTCAAGCCTATCCCTCTAGGCTGATTTAATACGCTGTGGGGGAGACATAGGTGCAGGAAATGGAGGTCAGAACTCATCGTTAGTGGCCAATGAATTCTTAATTAGGGCAACAAATGGTGCAGTGCCTCCAGTGTGGCTGGAGCACTCCCAAAGCACCAGAGATCGGAGGCCAGTCACCTACACTGTCCGTGTGAGCTGATTACATGCTGGAATGCGGCAAACATGGGTAATCACCCCACTTTGTGATGGTGTCTGAGGGAGTTTTGGCAGATTTCAGCTCTAAAATACAAGAAAATTCCTCCTTGTTCCTATGTATGGTATGATTAGCTTATAATTGTTTAACGATGGAAGGCTTCTTCCAGAAATGAAAGAACAGAGTAAGGCTCATTATGAAGAGACTCTCAGCGGGGTGTGAATGGGATATTCCGTGTGCCATGATAATATGGGAATACAGCTATGTGTGTCTGACTATTTATGTACATATAATGAGGACACCAAGAATGCAGCCGTTTTAAAGCGCCAAAGGACTTATTTTTCTCTTGCGTTCATGTAATTGAAACAGAAACAGTAATACCCTTTCTGAAAAGGGTCGGGACGAGAGCAGCGAAGAAAAGCAGTTTACCTCCTTTTCTTTTAAAATGTAGGTCATGATTAGTATGAGTTTGAGCATGTTATAATTTAACTACATACCAATGTCTAATTACTATTTCCAAGGTCACTCTCAGGGTGCTCTTAAAATTAAAGTTATAATGCCATTATAGAGGAATATGACACATTTTACAATTTTCTGGCATGCAGTGGGATCTGGCTACTGCGCCTTTTTGTGATCACAAAGACTGGCTTAGAAAAAGACCTTATTAAAGTTAGCTATATTGTCTATATCCCCATTGTATTCCGTTTGTGACATTGCAAGGTCTGAATTGGAAAATCTTTCCCTTTTCCAGTTTTCTACCCCCAAGGTTATGCAGTAAACGTTGATCCAAGTCAATACTTGTCTAATTAGCAACCCCACTTCTGCCTGCTTGTCTTGCCATATACTGTGAAGACAAGGCAGTGTCTACCAGTCACAATATTAATCAATCCCTCTGGCAATTCATCCCTGCTTTTCCTGGATTTTGCAACCTATCATGCATAAAAATCTTGTGTGTAAAGGGAATAATAAACCTTCTAGTGGCTGTACCCACAGTTACCCTCCCCTGGTACATGAGTTATTTTCACCTGTTCTTACCTCCTTATGTATCTCCCTTCCATCCATCGCTTTCTTCCTCCCATCTGTCGTCTCATCCTTATGCGGTACATCAAACGTCCCCAGCCTGACTGTGTGCTGACAGGCAGCCCACTGACAAGCTCTCAGGCCATTCTGAAGGGAGCCGAGCCTTCCTCCGTGAGGCCCTCGAAGAGACAGTGTCAAAGCGAATCCACTCTGGACATTGGGCAGCACAATCTGCCTTGTTTAGAGAACATATAAGAAACAAACCATAGGAGTTCTAGTTTGTGCATGTGTAATGCCATGTGTCTAATGTTAAGGACAGCCACCTATCATGACGATACACGTGTTGTAAGAGGGAGAGCTAGAGATAGAAATAGTGTGAATTTTGAACTTAGTAGCAAACTGTTACAGTTTCATTTAAGAAGTCTTTATACCATGTGATAGTCTCGAATTGACTGTGTAATGGTATACATTGCATTGGTAGCAATGGTATGTGTATCTGCTATAATGTAAGCTGCAATCCTTAATAAGTCTGGCTAACTATCTCACTGCCTACTTACTAATTTTACCTCCAGCGACAAGAAAAACATCATATACAAGTATATGCTTTTGTCAACCACTTTCTGAACTCAGGGATGGATTCTTTCAGACATTACGTAGAATTATGATGGGTAAATTTGCCATCATTACACCAGAACGCTTGAGCAACAGTAAGTTATGGGAGCAGGGCTTAGCTAATGGTAAATTAATCAGTAATTTGACGCTTCTAAAAGAAGGAGCCATGTGAATTTGGTTGTATGTTATTAGTTAGTGCGGTTGATTGTCTTCCCAGGAGATGAGATGCATAGTTATTGCCTAAATAGTGCCACAGCAGCTTATCTGCCTAATGAAGGCTTCTAGCATGTTTTCTGATATCTGATATGCACTTTAATTATACTTTCAGAAATTTGTACATGATTACATAAGCAATCATGCATACAAATTAACATGTTTTAATCATGTAATAATTTAAATATAATATCGTATTTAATATATGCTATACTGTGGTGAAAGTACAGTCACAGCCAGAAATCATGTTACCTGAATCCCAGTTGATTGAAAGAAACAGGAGGATGATTGATAAGTGAGGTGAGGCATTGCTCACTCAATCTCATTCTGCAGATTGTTAGATTACCTCAGTTGACTGAGCTGGGGGAGAGGTTAGAATAAGGGCAGCTCCCAGGAGCCTTTGTGTAATTTCATCACTTGTTTGTGAGACTGGGTGGGTTTTTTTTTTCCATTCCCTTTATTCTTTTCTTTTCTGAACAGGTGGTGTGATTGCATGTACATTTTGTATTTGTGTGTCTGTTTGTATGTGTCTGTGAGTCACGTGACCTATCTCCCAATCTATTATTGAGCGCTCTGCCACACTCTGACAAAGTCAAAGCTGATTAATAAGTAAAGACAATACCCTAGAGGTTGAGGAGCCCTGAGCAAATGACAAAGAAATACATTCATTACAAACAGAATTAAATCTTCCAAACTAAAACTTTTCCGCTTCCGAGTTCTGGCTTTCATTTGTCTCATTTGTTGTCATTTGTTTCATTTGTCAGCATCTCCGTTCTGCAATCACTGCTGCCCCTTGGCGAGAGCTGCTCTGAAATTATCTGAGCCAATCATTCTCACTTAACTTTCCTCAGAGCTTCTCTTTGTGTGCCCTATGGAGAGGGTTGGATGTGTGTGGGTGTGTGTGTACATGCACTTGTGGGGAGGGTGGTACTTAGATAAAGTTCACCCTCTACAACTCCCATATCTCTGCTTGTTTATGATAGATATGGGATTTAACATGCACATGCAACAGCAAGCTACTGCTAAGAACACAGTCCCTCTATATCTGATTATGCTCTCAAACACATACACACCTTGTGACATGCACACACATCCTTACGCACACAGACACACATGCAATACACACACAGTGACACACGCGCACACAGTGTCATCTTCAAAGGCACCCAGGGGCGGCATGGCCGACGTGACAACAGCCCTAATGAGCTCGCCTGAGTGGGTGACCCTGTCGCCTGGCGAGAGGAGTGGTGTCGCCATGGAGATGCGGGGGCGAAGGATCTGAGTCATGGTGTCATGCAGGTGTGTTTTCAGGGGGATGAAAACACTTTAATTTTATTTAAGATTCATACATCCATGCAAAGGTGGATATAGATACAATGTTAACATGGTAAGCTATTGGTGTGAGGGATTATGAGAGAACTTATGTTTGTGTTGCACTTAAACTACTTACAATATTTAGCTCACAACGTTTCTGCTCCTTTCCATATTACTGTACCACAACATGGCTTTAGCAGTCTGAGTAAGTGGCCATTATTCTGCCTGACAGGCCCAACCATGACACATTTAGGGGTTTGAGGTGTATAATGATGACTGTGTGCTCCGCAGTCTTTCATCATCTTCAGCAACATACAGAGACTGAAAGAGCAACAGTGAGAATGAAAGGGTGTAAAAATGAGAGGGAGAGACAGAAGAGAAGGGAATGCAGAGAGCTCCAGGGTCCTTAGTGTGCTCAGTGATGATATGCGGCGTAATGAAGTTCTAGACTTTATGTATCAGAAGCGTGACGCTCTGCATCGCCTTGACTGTCAGCGATTTCTGCCCCGTATCGGTGAGATGAGGCCTCTTATAATCTCCTTCCATCCACTCCATACCAGCTTTTGAGGCTTGCTCCGCCGACTTAAAGCCTGCATTTCATTTGTCAGCCTAATGGTGAAATTTGTAAGGAGTTTAAGTTCATGCTTCTCCTCGAGGTGTCATGTGGAGTTGTCAGTGGTGTCACTAGGGAAAGAAGCGAGTTTACTGCTTGGTGTGAAAAGTAATCACTTTAAACTTGGACAAGTTGGAGCGGCTTAATGGAGGTATAACATGCAGTGACGCTGTGTATGTTTCAGTATACTGTATATTAATGATGCAATTAATACACAGTTAATCCTTCTATAAGTTAAATTTCCCATAGCTAAAGGATAGTTCTTCATTATTAAAACTGGACATTTACAACATACATTTTATATCAGGCACACTGACACAAAAAGATATATTAGGTGCATGGCCACACACACACACACACACACACACACACACACACACCCAGATACATTTACTGTAGAAGCCCATTTTTTCCTGGCTCACAGTGGAGAGAAGACTCTCATCACACATGAATAATTAAAACCGAAAGAACGCCTTTGCTTTTTCGCAGGGTCAGCGCACAATCAGTAGGAAAGGTCGAGACCAGGCCGGGACACTATTTTGAAGGGGGCAGGGAATGAAAACAAGCTGGTGCCGCGGTACACAGATGAAAGAGAGGTGTGGTGTTGAGATTGGGTGACGAAGGGGGAGGGGAGCGTGGAACATTAGAGGAAGGGTTGAGGATGAGTTGAAATGGATTTAGAGAGGACGGATGGATCTCTGGAGTTATTACAGAGAAGAATTGATATCTTTGTTTGCACGATTGGACTGACAATCGATCATGGCTGTTTGGGCGGATGAAAAGACTTTAGGTTTCTGTTGTATGACCACTTTGTCTTTGTTCTGTCTTGAAGAAGAAGAAGAAGAAGATATACTGCGTCAGACTGTCATATTACAGACTCAGTGAGATGTCTGTCCATTTGAACGCATTCGTGTTTACAGCCACTTTACATAAAGGAACCTTTAAAGATTGCGTGGAGGGGGATTAGTATGAGTGAGCATTTTGTGCATGCTAATGAAAATTTGGTAATATGAATGAATGTATGATTGCCTGTGTCTCCAGTGTTGTCACCTTGGCTACTAAGCATCAACCAGTGTACTGTAGAAGATGAAATTCTGTATTAGCGTTAATTCACCGCAGCTCAGCCTGGACATCTGATGATTTATCCCTAAAAATAGCTGAATATGAATCATACCTTTTTAGTAAATACAAATAACAAACATTACATTACAATTTAGCTCTTTTTTGCCTTTTTTACAGAGAAAACTAACAGTGTGCAGAGAGGCTGACAGGCTGACAATAGCTTCAGCTACTGTACTGTGTATATTGTCTAGTTTTGTGGTTCCCAACTTTTTTGTGACTACTTAAAACAAAGCAATGACCACTTGTGACCCATCACCACCAGTTGCATACTATACGAACAGGTTATGACTAAGTCAGCCAATAAGAGATTTCTTTCCCATTTTTGGTTGAGTAATTTTAGACCTGGAAAGGAAAAATTCCAGTAACTGACTCTTAGTTACACCTTGCCCCCATTAATAACTATTACTACGCCTTCCATTCTAGCCTGACACACATGCAGTTTACAGTGATAACAGTGGCAGATTTATCTAAATTCATTCCAAATGAATGAACACTGATTTTTCAATTAACGGGTCTTCAGTATCACACAGAAGCAGACAAAAGCAGGCCTCTCATCTCATCACTAGCTGGCAACCATAGATTTTGTCAGCTGAAATAACTGCCGGTGGCAGCAGCTAGCTAGCTCATTAATGTTAGCTCCAAGAACTGGATGAATATTCTGTCTTTAACTGACTTTTTAATGTTTTCTTCTGGCTTTATTTAAAACAAGAGCCCAGTAAAAAGGGTATTAAATATGCACTTCATGGCTGCATACATGATTTATTGCTGAAAAATAAAGATTATAGGACTGTCGAAAAAGTGAACATGTGTAGTTTAAAAGTTATTTCAACCTTCCTATTCTGTTGATTATATCGTGACCCCTAAAGTTCACCATGCAACACCTCTGTTTCTCCATAGGATTATATGAAAAGCCTTATTTATCCTGCGTGTACTGTGATGATTACCTACACGCTTCTGAGTGAAAGATGAACTTTTAGTCCAAGTTCCAATTACTAAAATCTTTTTCCCCAACAGAGAGAGAGACTTTTACATGACCTCAGATTGATACCAGTCCATGTGTCCATTCTGCCCACTCTAATCATCAATCTGCAGCCTGGTTCACCAGCCGCTGGCACCTGTCAGGATGAAAGACATGGATTAGAGACAGAGAGAGAGAACGTGAAAAGGTTGGGCATACAATACCAGCATCACGTGTCCCGTTGCTAGGGCGGCTGTGTGTGTGTGTGTGAGATGTAAGTCCAACACCACTGTCAGGCCTAGCTGCAGGCACAATAGGACGATATCCAGCTTTGTGTGTGCGCGCGCGTGTATGTGTTTTCCTCCAGGACTCATGTGTGGCTTATATGATTGCGTGTGAAGTTTAAGATAGCTTGTGCCTCTTCTGCTACGTTGTTTTGGAAAAGACTATCACTACGCATCATGCTCACCCATAGAATCTAACAGCCTTACACACACATACATACACACACGCGTCCATGTGCACACCGCTCATGCTCATCCCCTCCCTATTTCATGTCTAAAAATAGATCTTTTTCTCAATGATCTCTCTGCTTCTCAAAGCGGCAGGCTGTAAGACAGGCATGTGCATGGGGTTAACTACAGCCCGTCCTCTGAAGAGCTCTCTCTTTCTCACTAACCCCCCACCCCCCACCTCCATCCTCAGACACACACACACACACACACATACACGCACACACACACACCCTCAGAGCAGCCCATTCAGGGTGCAGATGGCAGCTTGTGTGTGTGAGACAAGAGACCCTGTGCACTCAGTTGGTTAACAGGGAATCGGGCTCATTGACATGCATGCAGCGCTTCTCCTCCCGTCCAGGAGAGTAAGCTTCACTCTGGAGCGAGACAGTTAGCTCACAAGCTATGATGGCCATATGTTCATTACACCCTCACTTCCTGTCACCCCTCTCTGCCCTTAGAGAGGATAATATTAGGCTTACAATTAACACACCACAATCAAGTGTAACAAACCTAGTAGTTGATTGGAGATGAACAAAATTGGAGAAAGAGAGCTATGTCTTCTGCTAACTGGAATCGATTATGATAGCCGAGTTAAATGCTACTTCATTTTAGCTCATAACTTCGATATTTGTGCTTATGCAGAGTTGCACATTTATTTTTGTTCTATTATGTATCCACCCTGCTCCACATTCACTTACTGTACATGTCCAACTGTCCTTTACAAACGTCTTCAAGTGTCCTGTCAGACATCTGCACAGCAATTATGCAACAGCATGAGGTTATGAAATCAAAATTACATCAAGAATTATGTCATAGATAAAGCTGAGATCATGTCTTTTTTTTTTTATAACTAGCAATCAATTATCACATTGTCAGTTCCTGAGACGACCTATTTACTAGAAAATATTTAGCAGACAATATGAGGCCTTCATGCTCTAAATCTCCTTTGAAAAAAGCATAAAAGAGTCATACAGTTGCTTAGATGTGGCACATTATTTCATTATTATGAGCACAGCATTAGTAGTTTTTTCCTCTCATGTCATACAACTTTCATTCACCTTGATTCATCTGAGGTTTTCACTGCACAGGACCTCAGAAACACTGGGTAGGCGATGTCCTCATTGTGGGCAACAGCATAACAGAGAGCTAGTTTGCGTGGCAGGTAAAGAGAAGGTCATTGTGGTTTTGATTCCAGTCTGTTTGAGTCTAACAAGCAGACAGGATGATCCAGTGGGATTAGTACAGCCCAGCAATCTCTTTAACATGTGCAGTGTGATCATGAGCTGTGGGCTGATTAAAGGTACCTATCAGCAGTTGGACTGGGAATGTACTGTACTGCTTTCCCTTATAAATACCTCAGAATGAAGACAGGGGTTTGTTGTTTTTTTTCACTTTTACCTTTACACATGAGTTCTCCTCAATTAAACCTTGTCTTTTGTCCCCTTTGTGCTGTGACTTATGAGCTGTGTCGAAACAAAGCACACACAATAAAACACAAAACCTCCCTCACACTCACTGCCCAATTAGCCGGGCCATTCATGTTCACATCTTTTTTTATTGCCTCACACCACCGTGTTAATTAATAAAATTGTCATCCCTCATAAATTAGGATAATTTTTGGACTCTGTGTGTGCGTGCGTGTGTACCTAATCATGTTTCTACAACTGAGGCAGTATGTGTGTCAGCAATAGCTGAGCTCTAACAAAGTACCATCTATCACTCTGCTCAGCCAGGCTTCAATAATAATTGGGTTAGAATAAATGGGCCATGATTTTGGAGCAGAGAGGAAAAAAGAGGAGAGATTGCAGCCAAAACAAAGCCACAGACAATTCAATAACCAGGCCCCACCCAGAGAGGCAAGAAGCAGAGAGTGGTGAGGCACAACGAGGCAGAGGCTGCAGACACAAAGCGGATTGATGTCCTGCCTCTGTACAGGGCCAGTTCTGAATAAAGATGTATCTGTTACCAAGACACGGGGGAGGCTGCGGCCCTGAGGCAGCGAGACAGGGTGACACAGCAGAACTCTGCAGCATTTTATCAGATGATATATTATGGAATGTGGAAAAGATAATATTTTATCATGGAGAACTGGTAGATGCTAATAGGTTAGAATACAATTCAGTGAAGGTGAATAAATCGTGGATAACTGATGCAAGGCATGGTTCATTTCATTTTATGAAATGTGTTAAGTGTATTATCTTAAGCTTTGGTCTGTGGGAACATTTCTCTGTCTCTATCACAAGCCATGTAGGCAACACTTCATTATTTGTAGTCCAGCTAGTGGTTCTGCCCGAAGTGGTGCAAATAGTCGTCTCAACGAGTGGCCCAAACTCTCTACCAGCTGTAGTAATTATTAGGGGCACAAAGTCAGGTGACGTTATCATGGCCAGGTGAATAAATGAGTCAACAAAACATCAGACTTTAACACAGCAGCAAAATCATTTCGAAACACTACCCAAGTGTTTATTCATTTCACTATGGTGACGAATCTTTCTACAGCACGCGTCGTTCCAAAGGGCAGTTACAAACGAGGTGTTATAAATTAAGCTGTAGACTTGCTAGACCCTCAAGCCAGAAAGTATCATCAGTGAAAGATCTATGCTACGTTCCCATAGGACGTACAACATAGTAATCAATCAAGTAAACATGCAGTTTTAGAGCCCAGAACAGCGAGAGCAATAGCTTGCTTGGTTAGCGCTAAAGTTATTGGATAAAAACTTAACTAAACGTATAAATTAACAATCAGCTGTAAAAAAAAAAAAAAAAAGGTAACTACAGATAAAGCTTCAGCAAGAGCGTTTGAGAAGCAGGTAAAGGATAGCTAAATATTAGCTTAGTCACATGTCTGACAAAATGGTGGATGTAAAAATGTTAAAAAGTAAAAAAAAAAAGTTCAGCTGCTGTGAAACTGTGTCATTTGTTGCTATTAGCAACAAAATATTCAACTGAAACCAGCTTCTATTGGCTGACTAGTAAAATGATGACCTAGATGTTAATGCAGTTGGGGTGAATGCTGGCAAGGGTCTTAGCATTGAGATGAACTGTAAATGAGTGGAGAGACATCAGATGTAGATGCTTCCATACGGTGCACTAGCGCTCACTGAGTGGTTTGACAAGTATGAAGATTATGTGAATTGTGTCCAACGGGAGATTTTGTACCGACATGCACTCTCCAGCATCAAAATCAAAACGCTAAATGAGGGAATATTTTTAGAAGGAATTGCCTTTCATTTGTCGGGCCTGTAGAATCCACATCAAGATGTATTGAAGCTCCTTGTGACGGCCCAACAGTGAAGCCTTTATTGTTATATATGACACTATATGTGGTATATACGATATGTGTTATCTAAAGTTTGTTCCATTTGGTAGAAAAGGCTTTCTTTAGGGAAAGAGGCTGTAAAAGAGAGAACAACTTTTGCAATGAGGGCAGTAAATCTTCAATTTCATGTAGGAGGACAAGGAAAATGGGAGCAGGGCAGAAAAGAGGAGAGAGACTTTAGATGAGGATGAAAGAGCTCAAAGTAAGAAGTAATTTCCACAGAGGCCCAACAGAAGACACATAGAGGAAGCGTGTTCGACACAACACTGGGCATCCTGTGTGTCACGCAGTACAGCACACATACCCACACCCACATACAAGCATACATTCACACTCTCCCGACAATATGCTTCACCCACTCACCCTGTGTGAATGACAAGGTAGCAGTCAGCCGCTGTGTGCAATATTTGGCAGATTCACTCAAATACATTCGCGCTTGTACACACAAACACGTGTGACTCACCTACAGATGGCTCTTAATGTATGCAAGGATGGAGACAGATAGACAGTCTGTATTACTGCAGATCATTCTCTGAAACAAAACAGGCGGATTCCACCTTCCTCCAGTGGTTTTGCATCAGGAAGGAGATTAACACTCCTCCTGTTTCAGAATCTTTTATGGTGTGAAACGGAGTAGTGGCTCGGATACAGCGCAGCAATGTGTTGCATTGCCTAAAGTGGGGGTTTTGAAGTCACAGATAATCTGCTTTTGAAACAATGAGATAGTGTTGCTTTTCATTCGGCTCGGTTAAGCCATGCTCCAAATGAGGAGAGGGAGATAGTGTGGATCAAACGTTTTTGTGTTGAATCCCAAAATGTTACAGCTCTTTAAAGTCACAACAGCTGCAAATTCTCCATCTATTGTGCTGACTTCTTTTGGAGATGATGGAATTTAGCATTTTGGACAAAAATAATCCTCATGAAGTACTGATCTCAAACATCAATGGAAAAAGAATCCAGGCTCTTTTTTAACAGCTGGGTGCTGAGTTTGAGCTTAATCTGCACATTGGTAGTCTCTGGTAAGAAAATACAGAAAACTGCCAAGTATGAAGAACAACAGATGATAACCACGGCAACTGAATTAGTCTCTGTAGCATAGTCCCATCCTATTAGCAGCGATAATCAAACTATCTCTCTTATCATAATTAGATATGATTTCATCCTTTCAGTTTACCTTAATGATCCATAACTCATTTAATATTGTCATACTCTTCACAGAGCAACATTAATATTGTCATCTCTGTCTTTTCTATTATGAAATCTATTGCATGCCTGTCCATGCTGTAAAAGGCATCTCTCCCCCCCCCCCCCCCCCCCCCATTTCAAGTTTTGCTTTTACACCCAGATTGATGGTGTATGGATAGAGAGAGTGTATGCTCTACACATTGTGAGGCAAATCTGTGATTTTTTTGGGGGGGATCTTGGGCTCTATAAATAAAATTGAGTTCTTAATCATACACAATATGATTGTATAGACCCGATCGAAAGAGCAGCAGCAACATTCAGATTGAATTTATATACAGTGATTCCCGATAGTATTGAGTGAGTGTGTGAGAGAAAGGAATGAATGTGTATGAACAGTTGTGTATATAGCCATACAGACCATTACGTTTGTTTGTAAAACATATTAAATAATAAACTCCTGAACTGAACTCTTGAACCTAAAATGAAGCTGCCTGAGAAAACATACTTTTATGCAGTGATGCAATATGTATATTTAATTCCCTCACTAAATGTGCTTACCAGTGAAAGAGAATTATTCATTAGGACATTTTAGCCCAATCCATATCTTGCATCTTAGTAATGGACAGCTCTTTATTGTTTTTATTATAATTATTAGTAGGGTTTTGATGCATGGATGTTATTTAGATTTATGCAGAACATAAATTCTGATCCTTTTGTTCTCCTGCCTTTATTTGTATGGTAATGTTTGAGAAAGAGGCGTGAAGCTGAATGACATTTCTGTATTACACCAAATATCAGCCATGCTGTGTAGAATACCAACTACTGTATTAGGATGTGAGGGCAGTAAAGGACAAAGCAGGACACTGCAGAATGTGTCAGAACGGAGATCGAAACAAGATGTTTTTCAATAAGGAAAATTGCTGCAGGAAACAAACAGTACTCAGAGTGATTCGTAAATAGTAAGATCTTCATGCTGTAGTGTATACATGATGTTTGATGTTGGCCCTGTAGAAGAGAGGAGAGGTCGGGGGGGTAAAAAGGGAAGAAAAACTGAAAGAGGCAGAGAACATAGAGTCCTGAACACACAAATCCATGTTTGCTAATGGAAACGGGCTGCTTCCCGGCCCTGCCACATTCAAAAGAGCCCTAGACCGTCGACTGCGCTTTAATCTTCAGCAGGTGCACAAACACAAAATAGACATGAGGAAGGGGGAAACAAAGGTTAAGTGGAAAAAAGACACCATGCAAAATGGAAGCCATAGCAACTAGCCTATTACATAATACGGCTAAATTGGCAACCACTCAATCACATGCAGTTCCTTTAACGAGCAGCAGTTTAGTTTTATCAATGTAATTCAACAGACCCATTTATAATAACTCTGTCATTAGTCATTGTGGATTTTCATTTTTTCTTACCTGTGAGTCACAGCGGGCCAGCTCACCCATGCAGCAAAGTGTCATTGTTGTTTTGACAAGCATTACATTTCGCTTCATTTCTAAATCAAGCCTAAATCCACCCTCTTTTGAAGTTTGAGTTTGAATACTGATGTTTGTAAAAAGCCTGAGTTAAATGACTTAAGTTAAATTGTGATCAGAGCTTGCACATCTTTAGACAATGATGAAAACAATATTTATAGTTGCTATATTCAATATTTTTATAATAAAATTGGATTAAATGCCTATGTGTGATGCGAAAGGGGTTGCTCATAGTAACAAACATACGGCGAATTATCACCCGACTCTGCAGTTCAGCTCAGCGAAATGTAGCTTTATTGCGTCTTTCAGCTCAGTTTTTTGGTATTCTGGTCTGCAACTTCAATATTTTGGTTCATTCACACTGGTCTCATTGCATTATTTTTTTTATCACAGCTGCTAGCTTCTTACTTAGGCCAATTTTTGGACTCAAAAAATGTATTGCTTTGCCCCTATGGAATTGTAGGTTGTAGTATCAACTGATTACACTGAATAAGCACAGGACTGAACAAGGATTGTCTCTCCAGTCTTTGTCACCCGTAAGTGCCAATAACAATATTTGTATGTCTGTATTTATACTCTGAATACTTGCATGTGTGTGTAGTGTAATATGCTTGCAGTCTGAATAGCCTCTGGCATCTCTCAGAAACAGAGCTGTGGACGAGAGATGAGGACAGCACATTGGCCACAGCTGAGCTCTGGCACTGATGAGAAAACAAGTAATCAAAGAGACATGAAGAAGAGGAGACACTCCAGATTTGTGATAGGAAGGAACTAACGAAGGATGGAAGGAGGGTCCGTGGGGTTTTCACTGCACTGCATTGGTTGGTCTATCCCACTTAAGATGCCGACTGTGGTGGCTGACAGGCATGGTGTCTTACAAGACAGCTGTCAGCCTCGATGCGATTGTGTGTTTGTGCTCCAGCGGTTCCTATGTTAAAAATAAATAAATAAAGATAGTGCAAATAAAATCTCAGACTCTTCATCTGGAGTCAGCTAAGGGAGTGTGAGAAAGCAGGCCAGCAGCTCTCGGTTCCTCTCCTGTACACTGGCAGCCTGGTCACTGTATGACACCGTAGCCTCACACAAACAACAACAAGCTGAGCTGGTGCGGTTCGGAGGCCGTCATGCAAGCGTGACATGTGTTACTCACTCTCACTCAGATGTGTTGGGCGCTGAATGATGCAGTAGGTGTTAAAAGCCTTTGGAATGAGCTAAGGAGCTGCACATATCTCTGTGGTCTAGCAGCTGTTGATGTCTATAGGTGCACACAGAGAGGTGTGGCCCATACATGCTGTGCACTTCAGACTGTCATGTAAAAAAATCATGTTGACATTTCAGTGGAAATGTTATGTCATCACCTATGTGATATTAACAGGTATAAAAATAGACCAATAGCAGTGCAAGTTATTTACACTGGCAGGCATCAAGTAAAAACATCTGGGAGAAATACACTGAGATCTTGCATTTAGAGTTGAACAGTATTTTTATATCATACTGATGCTTCACAAGTGAAAATTCTCTACATAGATGCTACGGCAGATGGAGAAAGTCACAGGTATAATCTCTGTGATAGTTTTAGGCCTTTCAGACAGACACTTCAGATCATTTTTATCCAGGGGTGCAGCCCTTGAAATACTGTACGAAAGTATATGTCTCTCAACATTACTTTGCCGTGGGCTACAATATAAAACTGAAAAGAAACAAATGGAAAGTATGTCACTATCTGAATGTGGAGGTGCAGACTCTCAGGTGAGCAGTTGCATGACTCAGGAGTGGCTCCCATGAGCCCCTGCTTGAAGACATCCGTGAATCATCACTGATGGGACCAAGCTGAAGTGTGTGTGTTTTGTGTGTGTGTGTGTGTGTGTGTGTGTTGTTGTATTATTTAATTCTCATCATTCAGTTCTTCCTGAGTCCACCTCTCTAGAGATGGACATCAGGACATCCTTCGTCACCAGTTGTCTGTCAGCACCACTAAAACAGTTTCAATTTTTATCACTAACTTGCTCCCCACTCCATTGTTCCATGTCACTTGAGAGGCTGAAGTGGGGCATGTACACGGGCACATCGGGCAGGAGAGAGGGGAAACTGGTTGGCTGATTGGAGACATAATTCCTGAGGGAATGCTGTCAGCCTTTTGACGGAAAAAATGACTGACAGTGAGTGTCCGCTCGGTTGGCAGACAGGGGCACCCAGAGGTGGGTGAGTGAAGAGGACCAGAATGGTAAAAGATGTGCCAGAATGGGGACAACAAACAAGGTCATGCAAACTGTGTCAAAACTAAAAAAGGGGCAAAAGGGCTTTTGAGGTTATAGTAGAATAGTAGTTTTAGAAAGAGCGATCAAGAACATTAGCCCATTTTACACAGAGGTTGTGGAATATTAACCTAAAGAAGACTTGCCATTAAACCAGTTTTGCTTGTAAAACAACAACGTTGGTGTCACCGTTTTTACACAGACATTGATTTGGCTGTACTGGTTACTTCCTCTGGTCTTGGTCTGGCTTATCACAATTTTGGTCTGATTTTCTTAGTATACTTTATAAATGTAATAAGTAAATTGCTGAGATCTGTGAATATAGCAACACCACTAAAACAGACAGATGAGGAAAGACTCTAAAGCAATCTGAATTATACAGGTTTTAAATGATTACACTTTTTAAACAAATATCCATGTTAGTGAAATCTGTAAAAGAAAACTTGGGTTGCAACATTCATCACAGTTGGAATTATCAAATAATCCAAATTGAAATAATTGTCAAAAGACAAAAAAGATTTAAAACAAGATGTAAAACACAGCCTTAAACAAATACGATGCTTAGCTCTAAAAATGCAAAGATGGATATCTGCAGCCAGACATCTTCATGCTGGAGCAAAGTTGCATCTCGGCTCTGATGAATTATGCAGTTCAGGATCATCCCAAACGTTTTTTGGGGATTTTGGTTCTCTCCTCTGTGCTCGGTGTAGTAGTAAACACTGCATGATTTATCAAAGGCTAGAAACAGCTTGTATGGCTGCTGCAGGTTCCCGCAGAGGCGGGGGAGCAACTTGCATTAAAGTATTTGGCTGCTTCTAGCTAATGCTGGATGGCATAGGCTCCGTCTGCATGAGTGAGGTCATATCTGCAAACAAGGAAGCTGTGGTGAAGTCATGTCTGGCTAGCTGGAAGAGACAGCAGTCTGTGAGAAACGCATGTGTGGCCTCATCCACTCCTCCCTCTACTTCCCATTTTCTCTTTTTCTCTATATCTCTTCCCTTTCTTGCCTCTCTCCCCCGCTGAAGTGTAATTTTTACTCCATTCACCCTTCCTTTTCTTTCCTTTGTTATGGCCTTGTCCTGATTCACGAGGTACAGAGGTGATGTAATGCAGGTCTGCACTCATGAATGTTTGAGTAGAAATTTCACACTCTATTTCAGTCATGTGAGCGGCCAGTGTGAAGCCGGGATTGACTTTTCACGGAGTTAGTGTTTGTGTGCTGAGGCATGTGTGCATGTGCTATTTTTCTGTGCCTCCAATTCAGTGACAAGACAAGAAAAATCTAAAAAGTTGTTGAATAAGAAAATAGTGCTTCAAGAAATCCACAGTAATTACTGAATTTAGAAGACTGAACACATAAATGAAGCTAAAAATCTGTTGTTTTCCATCATGCAGGTGAGCAGTGCCACCATTTACATACATTTACATATATTAAATAATGTACTATGTTTGGTGGTGAGATGATTAGTCAGTTATTCAGTGATTTGTTATTCAATTTTGATTAAATAATAAAAACGTTTGTTCTTTAAATGCAAGGATTTGCTCCTTTATTTGATTTATATTATTATAAATAAAATATTTTAGGTTTTTGACTGTTGGTAGGACAAAACAATTTGGCCTCCATGAAATTATGATCAGTTTTCTGAAATTTTCCACACTAAACAATTAATGAGAGAATATTTGATAACGCAGTGATTGCAGTGATTGCTAGATGCTGCCCTAAAACTGTTCATGATTATTTGTATCAGTCAGTCCGTGTGCGTGATTGCGTGTATGAATGTCTGTTCACGTACACCTCTGGATAAAATACGGAGAGCGAAGGGAGCTCCAGTAACCCAGAGAGAGAGTGATGATAACAGCACAGTCTTTGCCAGATGTGTGACGTCTCCCGAGGGGGAACCCTGGTGCACTGTGCTTCAGGATTAATCGTTTGAATAAAAGAAAACATAATTAAAACCTTCCCTCATGCCCAGGCAATCAAACAGAGAGAGAGAAAGGGGTGGGGGGGTAGGAGACATCTTTGATGGATAACCTACTCCAGCCCCCCTTCCCCTTGCGTGCCACACACACACACACATACACAACATGCCTTTAGCTGAGATGACATACTGTACATAAGCACAGAGGTCACAATTGATGGCTCCTGTCTCTCAAATGCAGACAGTGTCAATTTTTCCTGTGTGGCATTACAGCGGCCATGAGGCGGGCTGACGTTTTGATTGTCACATGAATCAGCTGGGTGGTGGGATTCAGTGGGAGTGGAAGGCAGTGATTTTATCCCCCACACATGTTGTATCCATGGACTTTTGGTTCGGAAGGAGAATAGCCTCCCATGACCACAGCAGGCTGCACTCAGTATTGTTTGCAGACAATCAAGGGGCGTGCACCATGATCAATTTATGTGTATAACAGGTTAAAAAGTCTTTCCTCAGTGTAGGGAAAGGGAGAAGAGCATGGCAAGGACAACACGATTAATGACAGTTGCAGCCACAATTGCTACACCACACCAGATTTGAAAAATGACCATCTAAAACGGGAGCTAGAAGATGCCTTAAGACCCTGTAAACTTTCATAATCAGCTTAGCTATTGGGCTCTACATAAACATGATTCTCTGGATAAGTCTGCTGATATCCATATTGTCAAGAAATCCCATGAAAAGACCCAGATTAGCAATGGACTCACCCAGCTCCCAGTGTTGCCTGTGTAGCCAAAGCCAGGTGTATCTTATTCCACTGTGCCATAAACCTCCATTGTTGTCCAAAAACTATTAAAAACACATTAATGAGCTGCACTGTATCAGCACTGTAATTTATTTTGAGTCAAACCAGCATACACAAAATCTGTATCCGCAATTAGTCCTACTTTACTCCACTTTGAGTAATGCTTGGCAAAAACCCAGCTGTTTGAGAACATTACTCTTAGAGCTGAGAACCATAAACATGCTGGGGAAGACGGGAAGTATAGTACTGACCTGTTGACAGTAAGAAAAAATTTAGAATATATAGAATTGATTGGTGCTAATTTTGTCACAAAAATGTAATTTTATAGAAAATTACCTGCCACAGAAACCTTGTTTTCATGTGCCTCAGTCTTAGTAAAAGATATTCCACTTTATTCAAACAGTAAGATGCATGTGTTTGCACTGTAAATTTTCACCCAAGCAGAACAGATTACTAAATAAAATATTATTTAATATGGATGGTTTTAGTTCATATGCCTTCTGGCTGTTTAAAAAAGCTTCCTCTGTAATCTCAGTAATGACTTGGCAAGCTACAAACCAGCACTTGATATTCATGAGGCGATTCTATAGTCTGTACGTTAACATGGGGAGTAAACAGATTTCTCTCCATGACGGCTGGTGTGTGTGTGTGTGTGTGTATGTATGAGTGTGCGTGTGCGTGCGAGAGAGCAAGGAGAGAGAGGAAGAGGAAACTGCATTGTTTAAATCATGACTTGCACATGAGCAGAGCCTCTGCACAGAGGACATTCCCATTCTGCAGCATGTGAGTATGTGGTGCTGCAGGGGAGGACTGTGGGGGACAGCTGCTCACTCAGGTCATGTGAACCCAAAACTCTGTTTGGAGGGAGACCAGCTTGTCTCCAGTTGTGCCTCCTAAGGCCACGGGAGAGCTCCCAGGCCTGCCTGAGCCTGGGCAACCCTCACTGGAGTCCCATTTTACATGCCAGTGGAAAAAAAATACGGAAATGAAAGGATATGAAGATAGAAAGAGAAAACACTACAGTACAACTGGGACTGGATTTGTTCTTTGAATACCTGTGACATAGAAAATATTTAAAATATGGTTCAACTTTTTTGTTGCTGTCATGACAAATAGTGTGTTACGACTGTACTTAGCTAATGTACTGTCACGTGTAAAAATGCATAATACATAACATAGATACATAACATAATAAATCCATTAGTAGGTAAAAGTGTTAATTAATGACTAATGCATTATTCATCGTGATCTAATGCATGTACAAACACATGATATAGTTGAGATAAGATAATTCGTCTTTCAAAGTGTCATGCACCTAATGGTGCCCAGCCCATATGGGCATAGAAGTATGTAATGTACTTCCATACATGCTAATCTATGTCTCACCAGATATGAACACACTCCTGACCCAAACACTCTCTCTCTTTCTCTCTGTGAGGAGTAAAAAGCAGCACTGTGGGCGGAATCCACCTTGTTCACTATGTGTTCAATAATCTTACTATAATGGTATATGCTTATATCTATATATATTTATATATCTGTTTTATTTTTTAGTTTACATCACAACAACAATCGTAGGGTTTAGGAGGGTTTCGGTGCAATTGTGAAAAGAACTATGCACAAATACAATTAGGAAAATATATAAAACTATGAATGAGAGGAAATCCAGCCAGTCAACAAAATATTTCTTCTATTTCCTACAAATAAAGCAGTGTTTCAAGAAAACAACAAAACCATTTCCAGTTATTTCATCCATTTCTAACTGTCACATAACAGAAATACCATGAATATACCAAATATACCAAAATATGTTGTTAAGTTTGGACTGATGCCCACCAGGTCGTATGGATTGGAACTCAGAAACCAACAGTTTGGCTATTTGAAGTCAAATAAAACAAATAAATGAAGTTGAACTGAATACATTAATACATGAATTGAATGATTATTTCTTTAACAATGTAAATGATGACATGAATGAAATCATGGCAAATTACTTTTATTAGCATGTTAGCATGCTGTACCCACATGTTGTTAATGCGTCAACACGACTAGATGGAATAAATAAGACTGCAGCGTCAACAGTGTGTTTGGTCAGTGTGTGACCTGCTCTTATAGGGCACAGGAGCATCGTGACAAGCATGACTGAATTGTCGTCAAGGATTTCAAGGTTCTTTGTTATACTTGACTAGCCCATGCAAACGTACTATTTTTCAGTATAACAATGTTCTCCATAAAAAGTGAAGCTGGAGTGCACAGTAAAGGATTTATCTCACCATGCCTGCAGAAAATAAGGTTTTAAGATTAAATGATATAAAGACAGACATGCTTTGTAGCGTGAGAACGTATATCAGCAGAAGTCAGGAGAAATGGACCTTCAGCAGCTAGAGACCATCTGTTTGCTGCTGGTGTATTGATCCCAGAATACCATTAAGCCATTTCTTTAAGGATTCCACTGCATCAGCATCCTGAAGCTACAGTCTGCCCTCGCTGGCCTCATGCAGGTCCTTACTGGTCCAACCACCCCTCTAATGATTGTTGACTTGCCTCGCCAGTGATGAAACCTAATCACACACGTACATTTACTCATGTTATGTGCTTAAGTACAGTTTTGAGGCACTTGAACTTTACTTGACTATTTTGAGTTTGTTTACTTTTATACTTGTCAGAGGGGAATATTGCACATTTTTCTTGCCTATATTTATTTAACAACTGTAGTAACTTTCACACTATTCATACAAAACATAATCATTGAATCATTTTTGGTGTATCGTTAAAGATAATGACTGCATAATGAGTATTTTTAGCACTTTATGACCATACTTTTGTACCCCTACCACTCCCCTTGTACCTGTTCTAAGACAGATCAATCAATAAGTGTCACTTATTGATCTCTCTTATTTCAGTTATGCTTTTATTATGTAACGTGTATGTCTTCTTTTTCGATTAGAATCTCATCAAACAGTTTTGTTCACGCAGCATTCAAATACAGCTTGTATATTATGATGAAGTCATCGCAATGTTACTTTTGGCTGAGACCAGCTGGCATGAAAAAGCAGAGAATCATTAGCACCATCAACACTTGCTGCACGCCAAAGCCCGGCTGCTGTGACCTCATCCAACTCACAAATTTACATCTCAGAGAGATTAATGACACTCAGATTACAATTGATCTTTCCTAAATAACTGGAATTTCATGCACTCATTTCAAGTGATTTGCAGCTAAGACATGTTCTAGCACATAGAGCTGTGTTTGTGGTGTGCGGGGGGAGGTGTGTGTGTGTGTGTGTGTGTCTGTGTGGGTTTAACTGTACGGCTTGGAAGGAGGGTCTAAGGCAAGATTTCTCAGTCTAATTAGCGCCTCAGCAACAACAACGCCAGCATACGTTTCTACATAAATTTCCCAGCAGCCCTGTTTTCATTTGAAACTCTGAGAAGGGAGCAGCTCAGCATGTGTGCTTGGAGGCTTATGGGAAATGTGTGTGTGTATGTGTGTTTGAGCTAGTGTGTGCTATCATAGGTCATCTTGGGCAAATGCTGCATTCAAACACACTATCGGGAGTACATATGGTTCATAAACTGGAAACTTGGATTCAAATCTACCATCTGCATCATATTGCAGAGATGCACAAGAATCTGAGATTTTCCATTAAAAGTTTATGGCAAATAGACAAATGTAGGATGCTGGTATGTCTGTTTATTTTGCTTTACTTCTCCGAAAATGGGCAAATTTAATTTCAAAAAAATTTCATTTTTTGGAATATTAAAGAAAAGGGTAATCACAAGTCCACAGATAATCTACTGTACCAGGGCGAGTGTTAAATGAGTGATACATGAACTATACAAGAGGAGACACATTTTTTTCGGGATGTTACACTAATGAGCTGAGCACTCTCAGACTGCTTTTACACATGTTTTTTTTTTTTTTTTTTCGCATTTAAGCATTAAAATCCTCTTGCTGAACACAGAAGGACTCCCACAAGTGTGCATTGTGTCGTTTGGAAAGGCTACACTGCAGACCAGGAAAAAACCCTTTACGTCATAGTGCAATCCAGTACAACTGTCCTGGACAACAAAGACAGAGGTTACCTGGCTGCTTCAGTTAAGCCACGAACATTTGGTTCAGGTTAGCGGACAGTTTTAGATTAACGGATAATAGTTTTGTTCAGGTCAGCTGGCAGTTTTAATTAGTTTATTAGTAACAATTTGATTTGACTTACAGGTTCAGTTAAGCAGCTAGAGGAGTATGATGAAGAGATTCAGCTGTTTTCCACATGTGTCAGGTTGGATGGAGATCTTAAGGAAAAGAAAGCACTGCTATTTACAGATTTATCCCTCATAGTCTGACCTTTTATCCTGTTTATTTGTATGCCAGTGTAATAGTAAAAAAAAAAGTATTTGTTCTGTTTTACAGTTAATACAGTCATGTTGCAGGTGTCACTTTTATTATTCTTGAATCCTTTCTCAATACACATTTGATATAGCAGCAAACCTGTAGCCTGGGTTACCTTGAATTTCAAAGCTTTCGTTTAAAACCCAGTCACTGTGTTTCTAAATCGTGCTGCATCAACAAAAGATTGAAAGCTGCAATGCGAAGTGTGATCTCATGCCTTTCTTTTGGGCTCAGTAAAATGACAACCACGTGATTCACAGCAAAGTGGCATCACATCAGAGTGGGGGGATGGGTGAAGGAGTATGAGAGGTAAGTAAGGGAGAGAACAGAAACACACTAAGGAGGGAGATAAAGAGATGAGAGTTGGTGAAACAGTGAGGATTGAAGAAGGGAGCGAGTTGGGGGAGGAAAGAGGTAGATTCTATTGCAAAAGGGCAAGGGAATAAGGAAGCGAAGGAGAGAAGGAAGGAGAAATAGAGATACTTGCAGAAAATCTGCTGAGGGGAGGCAGACAGCTATGTGGCTGGTTCACACAGAGTCCAAAGGTAAACCACAGTGAGGCAGAGAAGATGATGAACAAACCAAGCAGCAGCGGCAGAGTCAGTGAGTCCAACTCACATTGTGTAATCTTACACTTCCCGTGGGATTAAGAAACAACTGAATTCACCATCAAAGTAGAGATATTTGTATAAATTCTTTGTTTCTCTTTCGCTTTGTTTGCATTTCATCATCAGCCCTTTTTTTTTATAGCTTACTCAATCATCTGGCTGCAAAACAGACAAGTTAAAAGGTGGTCCTTTTATTCTGCAGCCACAAATTTTACAAGATGGGTATTATCTTCTATCCCTGTGTGCCTCTGTAATACACCATAGTGATTCACATTCTTCTCTGTGTGTGACTGCATTTCAGTGTGGGTAGCTGTAAATTAATATCTCTATACAGCTGCCTCTGTGTCTCCTCCATCTTCCTAAGCACTGTGCTATTCTGTACCTCCTATATCTGTACAAGTCCAATTGGCCGGCGAACGCCTCTGTGTCCGATTAAGACTTGTCAGCCACTGATTTTTATTGGCTGTGTAATGGTGCAGAACCTCAACATTTATCAGGGTCGATGGGCTGTGTGTAGTACAAGCTATTAGAGAATGCAGGGGAGGCAAGTGGGCATGGAAAGTTAGAACAAGCAGTAGGTGTCAGACTGAACTGTCCCCTCTGCAGGGATATTAAAGATGTCACAAGGAGGAAATTGTTTAGGGTTTGTTTTGCTGCAGTGTGGCCTGACTGTGTCTGCTTTGCATTAATGACAAACTACTTTGCCAGAGAACGTTGGTGCACTATGGCAAAAAGCTGTAATGGTCAAAAGTTGCGGCTTCCAAATGCTGTAGACTCTTGACTTAAAAGTGCTGAATTTAGAGAAAATAATTAGTAAAATGCAAACAGGCGAAGTTATCTGGTCTTTTTCTTAAAGTCCTAACTTCACCCTAACCAACTCTATCTCAAAGGTACTCTATAAAACATCCAAAACATTAATGTAGCATCAAACAATAATATTTTCTATATAAAGATACAGTGGGCTAATAGTGGCCTGAGCAAAGAATGAAGTAACACAATACGCTGTGTGTGTTGTAACCTGAGCTTCTCTGTCCTTTGCTTTGGTCGTTGAGATGGCCACATGCGAATGTTAATTCATGTGAGACAGTGAATTGTTCAGTGAGCAAACCCATAGCACAAGGAAACTGAGCCAAAAAAACGAGTCAGAGCTCCTGCCCAGCGACAGACTCAGCTACGCTACTGAGATAACTCAGTCGCACAAAAGCAAAGAGAAGTTGTCCGTCAGTGTTGTGTACAGAATGGACGAGAACGAATGAGACGTCTTGCTGGACCGCAGAATAACCGCAGAGGGTAGATGAGGGAGCTGCACACTTGTTTTGGTCTAAGATGTTGAGATATTGTATAGAGAACCTCTAACCTGTCCTACCTGGCCAAAAAGAGGAAGAATACGTCCAGTTTTTGGGTTTGCGTGCATTGTGTCCTCATCCAGGTGCTTGCTGTCCCACTGTGAACCTCTGGTTGACAAATCTGTGTATAATCCCCTAATGTTCTTAATCCTGGGGTCACATTAAAAAATGGATGAGAAATTAATCTGCTGTCAGGTCTGTCAGGTATATTTTGTCAGTGCCAGTGCTTATTTTCAACCAAATCCTTCTTTATGGGCCAATTCGGCCCAACCACCAACCAAACCAGCCAGCCAAATCCCTTTTACAGACTCTGTCAAATGTTCTCTGTCCTTTTGCCCTTGTACTGTGAAGATTTCATTAAATTGGGGAAATTTGAAAACAAAACTCTCAAAGCACAGATCACATAACAAAAGTTTGGTGTTCTGCTTCTTTGAACTGGTAAACAGCAGAGTGGTGAGGAGGGAGAGAAACTATTGTGGCTGGAGACAGAGAAAACTACTTCACAGCCAGAATAGAGCGGATGCTTTTGCTCCCCTGGCAGACAGAAAGTTAGAAACTTGGTCACACTGCGCTAATGTGTTACCGCTTCCTCCTCCACATGGATGCAAACATCAAGTGTGTTTTGTTTCAATGTGAGCCATATCTGCCTATGCCATGCTATGCCGTGCATATGTGCTGCAGTAACCAGGCTAATTTCATTGCTTCTGGCTGAGTAGATCAAAAAGACCCGCATTCACTGTTTCTCTTCTGTTTGCTCTCCCCCTTTCAAGCACTAAGCTGCGCAAAAGGCAGAATTAAAGCAGTGCTCCCTTGGAGCCATTTTTCTCTTTTCAGATTGGTAAAAGAGGAGAAATTGTGAGGACATGCTTGTTTTGGGGTAAAGGGATTGCAGGATTCACTCTCAGGTGAAAGTTCTGGTTTAATCTGTCACAGTTTCTGAGAGGCCACACAGAGCAGAGGCTGCAGCAAGAAAAACAGTTGTGTGTTTACCACGTGAAGCATTTGTATAATTACATTCAGTTAGAGAATAGACACACAAATACACAGTCATACACCAGATAATGTGAAATTTTTCAATTACTCTGAGTCCTGTTATGATTGATTAGATTGTATTTTGGAATCTGTTCAGCTGTCCTCGTCTAACACCTTATTCCAGGGGAGTTGTCAGTATGATGTAAGGTGGCTGCCATGCTTGTTAATAAAGGTGTCAGTGCTTCAATTCCATCACTCAACTCCTCCAGTCTGGCCTTGTCCCTCAAATAAAAACACACTCTGGTCACGGTATATCACATCTGCAAGTCCAGTTCCACTTAATATACTGTCTTTGTCCTTCTTGTGAGGAAATTACCCAGAAACAAGTAGATCTGCTTATCAAACCCCAAAGTACTCACCCAGTCTCCCTTGGCTCTTTTGAACAGACTGCGGCCTGGAGCTAAATTATTATGTAGCTGAATATATAATGCCATACTTGCTACTGTAAATCTTATGTAATGTTTAATACAAAACCTGAATGGTGATAATACCGTGTAATCATAATTTTGACTGCTCATTTCAACTCTGTGTTTTACTCTCTTTTGAGCTCAAGACAGAGTAACAATTACAAAGAAAGGGCTTTTTTTAATGATAGATTTCATTATTCTCCCACACAGTATGAACATTTTATAGTTTTGTGCCAAGCAACGACATTCCAATTAGATGAGGTGCTTCTGGACAAAACCTTTTCAGATTGTGAACTAGGATCTAACAGTTTGAGGTAAAGTGATGTAAAATTGTGTAGGAACCGCAGCAGCCCACAATTTACAACACACACAACGCAAGAAACACACAATTTTAATGCTACACTCATAATGAATGCTCTTTAGATGATACTGGTGCTCAACATTTACACAGAAGTGATAAATTAGAGAAATTAACTCCTATAGTGCTGAGTTTTTACTCAACCGAGGCAGCCTGTTTGCTGACCTAAGAATATTATATTATTATATTAAATGAATGTTATATTATGTTGTATGACTTTTCTTATAGTACTGAATACTGAATATTTATGTTGCTATATTGTGTTTTGCCTGGCGTTTGTGTTTAATTATGCAACTCTCTGTGCTTCTATGCATTCTGTGCTTTCCTTACAAGTTGAATTACATTTTTTATGAAACACAAATACATTCAAATTTGTTTTTTCAGGATGAGTTCTCTGAGTTACACAAGTAATAAGGTTGTGCACTTTTCTGTGGAGGTGGAGAATTAAATTCAAAATGAAATAACTGTTTAACAACACCTTAGCACCACACACGCTTATGAATTAATGTGTGCAGCATATGATCTTTAATAAGACTGTATTCATCCTGAATTGAGTTATGATGAGGTGGCCCACACTGCTCATAAAAAGCCAGTTTGTTTATGATCTAAGTGCCCTCCACTCCCACAGTATACACCCAGGGAGAAAACCTCTCCTTTAATAGTAGGGTGTCTCTTTGTAGATGACTCACATTAAAGGGGGATACATGTCTCTAAAAATCTCTGCCCTCACCCTGAGCACAGACAATATCATGAAATTGGAGGTGTTCCTGCATTGTTTTGCTTCATGGTCTTAAAATAGCTTGCGTGCAGCCGTGGTGTGTTCTGCTGCACTTGTCAGGGCGGATAAGGCCAGTAGATAAATGCATAGGTTCTTGAGATTACTTGATCTCTATATATTTGCATCGTCTTAGATGTGTACATCTGAAACAAGTCAATTGTCATGCACGTTTTACCGTCCACCAGCCAAAAGCCCCCTATGTGGCCTGTAACCTGGCTGTCATGACTACAGAAAACGCAGACACACAGGTACAGTGTCATCTCTGCTGAGCTCTGCAACATTCACATGATGTAAATGCATGACAGCATGTATAATTGCATTGGAACATACCCCAATAATTTTGCCATTTTGCTGGAGTTTGAGACCAGGTTGAATGTTGCAGGAAAATGAAGCTACCAAAGCATCAAAAATGATGACAATTGCATTTTAACACTGTACTGTAAATGTACGGAACAGACACTTCAATGTTTTTGTTAAATTTGTTGTTTCTTTTTAAAGGTTGATTTATAACTTACTTCATTTTGTGATGTTGTTTTAGAGGTTTTGTAGGAGGGTACTTAAAGTGGTAACTGAATGCCTAAAAAACATACAGCTGAGAGGGAAAAGAAAAGGAGGGAGACAAAGATGCACACAGGCGTTCACTGCATTGCATCAGAGCTCAGTTGACAAACGGCTCCTCTTTCTTCTGTTTTTCTTTTTTTCAAGTTCACGACTTGGGGAGAAATCTCGGGTCCCTGCTGAGTCGGAGATGGATGTGCCGATGCAGCCGCTCCTCAGTTCCTCCTGGCTTTGCCGAGTCATTCTGGCAGCAGAAGCGACCAGCCCTTCCCTTATCACCTGCAATGGTCAGCTGCAAGTAGCTCATCTCTGTCTCTGTCTTTATTTTATTTCTCTCTCTTTCCCTTGTCTGGGCATATCCTGGAGCACGTTCTCTTTTTTTCTGTCTCCATCTTTTTTCTTATTTTGACCTTCATGAGGAGCTCACAACCTTCCCCTCAATTCAGACTGCTTTCTTACATCTTACAGAAACAGGGATGTGCTGAGCGGCAGAAAGGGCAACTCCCTCAGTATTCAGAATCATGATCAGCTTTTTGTCATTCCTTCAGAGTACAATGAAAGTCACAAACTAAATTCACCGTGAGACGCTGTGATTATATAGCTCGCCATATGGGCTGAGGTTTAGGATTGATTTGCACTAAATAAATGGAAAGTTCCCTCAGACCACCCTCTTATGGAATATTGATGTGTCTTGAAGCAGCATCAGTGTTGCAACACATTGCAGAGTGATGAGATCCTGTACAAGGTGTGTCCTGCAGTGGGCTTCTTCTTCTTTTTTCTTTTTTTTTTTTTTTGTAGAGAGTGGGTGTGGCTAACATCTTCACTGCACCAAGGCAAAACTTCCACTGGATATGTATCTGTGTGATTGGTCAGTCAACACAAGCTAGAGTAGCAGACACAAAGTACTGCACCTCACACGTTTCTGGTGTACATGAATCCCACTTTTATTTTCCACAGAAAAAAAAATGATGTTTGTTTTTTTTTTTCTGGTCTGTTTCGGTTACATTTAAAACCATTCTATGAAAAACTGTAGCACCAGAGCAGGTTTCTATTGCCCATTCTTTGAAGAAAAAAAAAGTCAATTTGTGCTATTTTTCAGTTTTGATCAGCTTTGATTGGGGAGAGACATTTACTTCTTGTTTATAAAAAAAGACTAGCACTTCATTTCTTTTTCCAGTCATTTGCAAAATAAAACAGAGAAAACTGTATATCTTATTTTTTTTCTCATTTAAATCACAACAAATACATTTAAAGCAAATAAAAAAAAAAAAGAAAACTGGGCGGCATTTAGCATAATCCAAGCAGGGAATCAGCTTTCATGATGATTATTATATATTTATATATTTATATGTATACATATATATCATGTTTATATACAAGTATGGCACTTGATTACACAAAAGCAAGAAAACACTTCACAAATAAAAGCAGTGGGCGCTTTGGTGTGTCATAAATTAAGGAAGTCACAGACGTTAGCGTTTGCAGCAAATTCACCAGATACTGTTTTGCAAGTCAGCTATAAAGCAGTGGAATGGTTACATATGTTAAGGTCAGTGGTGCAACACAGGCAACAAAAAAATATATGAATTACGCTGATGTAGTTAATCTAGGTGGAACCATAGTCAGTAAGGATTTATATACGTATGGATATATAAATCTGGATGGTAGATTAGTCCTTTAACCACTGTGTATGGTGCCATTTAATTAGGTTGGTGCCAAAGAATAGATGGAAAAGAAAATGTCTTAAAAACACCGTCAGGTCAGTAGCACATTTTGGATAAAGGTCAGACTCTCAAGTGTTCACCTCTTAGTGCAATTTTTGCATTTACTCTCTTCAAGTACAGCAGAACAGCCCACAAAGAGTAAATATGTGAACACGTCAACATGGTCTCCATTTAGCATCTTACAGAGTATAAACGTTACTAAAAAGTTGCATCAGTGCAATAATAAATAAGTAAACAAACGTGGAATCCACGCTTGCCATGAAGTCCTTAAAAGACCAACAAATCAAAAAAATCTGCCCACTCTTGAAGTCATGACACGAATTAGGCGTGCGGAGCTGTCCACCATGTCCATCATGGTTTTCTTGTTATTATTATTATTATAATTTTTTTTTTTTTTACATGTTCTCCCCTCCTCGCGTGTTACACATAAGCAGAGTCACTGGACTGAGTGCGGCCGAAATTGGGCACACTCATCCTCGGCAAGTCCTTATTTCTGATCTCATAGATGGACTTCCGCCGAGCCTGCACGCCTCGCACGGCCGTTTTGATTTTCCTCCAGCCCAAGTGATTGAGTTCTGCCAGGTTCAGCACCACGCAAAAGCCGCTGACCGCGAACATGAACACCAGGAACACTGTCTTCTCCGTGGGTCTGGAGACGTAGCACTCGACATCTTTTATGCAGGGGTAGCGATCACATTCGTACACCGACGGGACGTTGAATCCATACAAGAAATACTGACCCACCAAAAAGCCTATTTCCAGCGCGTTTCTGAAAACCACCTGGATGATGTAAAACCTGGAGATGCCCTCTTGTCGCCTCATTTTGGACTTTGTAGTTCTCATGGCCGAATTAGGGATCTCTTTGACTTCTAAACAGTCTGGCTCGGCTTCTTTGGTGGAGTTCTCCGTGTTCTGAAGTACTCCATTAACAATGGTGTTCTTTATCTTTTTGCTCTCGTCTCGCTTGAGTGAATCTTGATCCTTATCTAGTGTCAGATAGACTGTTGAGTACCGCCGCTCCTTCTGCTTGGCCGACTGATGCACCGAGTACGTGATAAAACAAAGACTCGGAGTGCACACCATGATGATTTGAAAAACCCAATATCTAATGTGTGAAATGGGGAATGCCTTGTCGTAGCATGCCTGGTTGCAGCCCGGTTGTAAGGTGTTACAAACAAACATGGTCTGCTCGTCATCATAGACAGTCTCTCCAACTATTGCTACGATTAGAATCCGGAAGATGACCACCACTGTTAGTAGGATCCTAAAAAGCAAGCAAACAAACAAACAATGTGAAAATAAGTGTAAATATATATGTGTGCGTT
This sequence comes from Pempheris klunzingeri, assembly GCF_042242105.1. NCBI lineage: Eukaryota > Metazoa > Chordata > Actinopteri > Acropomatiformes > Pempheridae > Pempheris > Pempheris klunzingeri. The sequence goes on along the minus strand of NC_092024.1, from coordinate 15,921,618 downwards.
AGCTGATGCAAATGTGGTCAAATTGGGATGGTGTGTGTGTGTGTTGGGTTTGGGGAGCTGTCCAGTGCTGAAACAGGACGCTCTTGAGGATACTATGCGTTTCTTGCTGTGCTCCTCTCATGGTGCGTGTCTGCGTGCTTCGTGTTGTCTGATTTAATGGCTGAAATGACATGGAAGCAATCGGCGTTGCTTTGACAATACCTGTGTGAGCTTTGTTAATTGAAAGATGTGATAACGCCGACCATCTCTCTCTTTCTCTCTCTCGTTCTCTCTCTCTCTCTCTCTCTCTTTCTCAATCTGCCACCCCAGAGCGCACACACCAGCACCCAAACTCACCAACAAACATCAAATGGATAAGTGGATGGATGAACACATGAAATGACACATGAATTTGAGTGTAGTCTAAAGCTGTTTGCAGCACCATCCCAGGTTCTGAGAAGACAGCTGTGGACTGATTTACTTAGCTGCCTCGGTTAGGAAAAAAGGAAATCTGTGGAACAAGACAGAAAAAATCCACAACACAGACACGAAGGACTGGGCACCATGCTACAGACGATCCGTGAGGCACAAGACAGAAACGGGGGACTGGGAGCCATGCTAAAGACGATCCTGGAGGCTGCTGCGTTTCTTCGTTTGTTCTTGGTTTTTGTTGATCTTACCTTCCTATCATAGTAGAGTGCTGCTGGACAGCAGCCTCCAGGAGCCTCTCTAGTATAGTCCATTCCCCCATTTCTGAGCATCCGGAGAAGACAAGAGCACAACGGCACTCTGTTCAGATCCCTCCAAAAAAAAAGCGCGTTATGTCCCCTCCTGCTTCTCTCTCACTCTCCTAGTTGTTGTCAGTCTCCAAAGCGTCCGATTTTAGCTAAAAAATGCATCCGTCACGGGATGCTGCTGCCGTCCCCGTTTCTCTTCGTCTCTCTGCGCGCTATCTGGTTGGTTATGCGCTGAGCGCGCAGCGCCAGTGAGAGTCCTGCTGTGTGTGCCGAGCGCTCCCACGACGTTTCCACACTTTTCCTTGTCATGGGAGTCTGAAGGGCTGATTACTATAAGCCCTCCTATTTTCGATCTTCAGATCAGGTTGATGGGCTGCGCGCTGCGTCTGGATGGAGGGAGGTTGGATTTAATGTCTTGCCAGCGTTAATCCGCCTTTAAGTAGTCTCCCCCCTCCCATGCGTCACGTACGCGCAGACAGGTCGGTGGAGCTCAGCCAGGAGGACCAGGGCTTCTGATTTTCAGTATTTCAGCTTTGTATATAACACGCGCCATTCAGTGGACATTGCTGTGGGCCAGCGTGTCCACAGTGTTGTAACCTTTTATGCTTTGACTTTATACATTTTAGCACGTGTGGCTGGGAATCAACCTTGTAACACCGGCTGTATTGTTACCATGCTCAGCTGGCTGAGCTACAGAGCCACACGTGCACCATATAAAACACTATTCATCCTTTTGAGACCGGACTTGTGGACGAACAGTGTTCTGGTCACAATGGTCAGGGAGGATTCTCTGTGATCAGAACTCATCAACGATTCACAGAGATGTTTAGCCTATATGCAGCATATTCTATCATTTTAACAAGACCTATTGTGTCATGCTTTTATCTGAAAACTATGGAGCACATTGCCCAATAAATGGACCCAGTCGTCCATTCTGGGGGAGGATATCCTCGCGTGACCGGAGGCGTCCCTCCCTGTGTCGCAGGCTGCTGGCCCGGCTGGTAGAGCTGTTGTTTCCACCTCGGGCAAAGATGATGGTCAGGGTACAGTGACAGAGTGAAAGTACCATCCGAGTTGCTAATCGCTTTACAAGGCAACCTGCCTGCCTGCCTGTCTGTCTGCCTGTCTGCCTGTCTGCCTGCCTGCCTCTCTGTCTGTCTGTCTCTCTCTCCCTGTCTGTGTGGAGGATTAAAAATAGAAGCAAAATATGTGACCCCGCCCTGTATATTGCTCTGAGATTTGATCAATTTATGGCGCTGCATTGTGTCTGAGCACTAATTGTCAGAGCTGATTGTCCTTTTTTAACCTAAATAGGTGGCTCCACTGTAGATCTACAGAATATTAGCCTGAGAATCCCTTAAAAATGTGCTTTTTTTGAATTTCAAGTAAAATGCTGAATCATATTAAGTTTCTTGATTACCTTACTATTTTTGTTATAAAAAATATATTAAATTTTATTAGCAACTTATTGATACCCAGGTGTTATTATTACTATTGCCATCATTATATTACTAAAGGTAGGCATTTGAGCTGTCCAACCTTGGAAACAGGGATTACTGATCACGTGACAACGGTGTTTCCACCGAAACTTTGTGTGGTTAATTTCTCATGAGGTGGCTTATCCTCTCCGCTCACTTTAATCTTTTCTAATTCAAATCTTTAATAACCTCTACTCATCCATCACGTGACCAAAGGACAGCGCCTCGCTGCTTTCGAGAGAGAGAGAGAGAGGGGGAGAGAGAGAGGGTGGGGGTGGGGGGGGGGAATTCTAAATCAGATCCTGGAAAACAAATGCTTTTTTTTTTTTTTAGATTTACACTTAAAAGAAAGAATGGTGCTCCCTCTGTGAGATGTAGTCTTTCTTTACTTATAAAGCTATACATATCTACATATATATTGCACTTGAGTGTAAACAAAAACAAAAAAAAACTTGGCTACAATACACGAGTCGGGTTGTTGGCACAGGAGGAGATGGGGAGGGGGGGGGGCGCAGTCTGGCGCTTAGAAGCACTTCCGGTGGACGATGGAGGGTCCAGTGTCTTTATACTCCTGCTTGCTGATCCACATCTGCTGGAAGGTGGACAGGGAGGAGAGGATGGAGCCGCCGATCCACACGGAGTACTTCCTCTCAGGGGCGGCGATGACCTAAACACAAGCACATTTGTTGATCTCTTACTCCGCTCATGATAATGTTACAGTCACACTCCACAGTGAGTCAGAGCTACCTTAATCTTCATGGTGCTTGGGGCCAGAGCAGTGAGCTCCTTCTGCATGCGGTCACTGATACCAGGGTACATGGAGGTGCCTCCTGACAGGACGTTGTTGGCGTACAGGTCCTTGCGGATGTCAATATCACACATCATGATGCTGTTGTAATTGGTTTCGTGAATGCCAGCGGATTCCATTCCTGTGCAAACACAGCAGACAAGTTAGTGGGATTTACCCCCCCGGCAGCATGAAGGCGTCTGACACCGCCGTCAGCTGTCCTAACAGGTGCCGAAACGGACAGCTCCGCCAACAGCTGCGCGCTCTGTGGCGCAAATGTGAACAATAAGCCCCTGCTTTAGATTACTCATGTCTATTTATCAGCCATGAAGTGGTGAAGCAGAGGGTGGATAAACCGTGACTTGCAGTTTGTGATCATAATAAGGCAGCAGACCACTAGCAATAAACACGTCTATTTCATAAAACCATCAATTTATCCAGTGTTTGTTTCGGATATAATAAGATACATAAGATTTAGATGATATTTATGTTCACCTGAAACTGTGCAAAAGTTTTCCTTGAAGCACGAAATGCTCTAGAAGTGAATACATTCTTCTTGTTTTAAAGGTTTCACATGCAACATGCTTGTATTTTTTTCGCAGAGGCATAAAATCAAATAAAAGTTTATTTGGATCAAAAACATAAACTTATCGTTTGTTTATATAAAAGATAATCTAATGTTTTCGGCTTTACTTTTATAGCTACTTATACTTGACTGACTATAGCAGTGACTTACAGTAAAGTCACTGTATGAAACTATAGTTCGTGGGACAGTGTCACTACAATCCAGTTAACTCTTTGATGTCTGCGCTCGCCTTTACGCACCAATGAATGAGGGCTGGAAGACGGTCTCTGGGCAGCGGAAACACTCGTTGCCGATGGTGATGACCTGACCGTCGGGCAACTCGTAGCTCTTCTCCAGGGAGGAGGAGGAGGCAGCGGTGGCCATCTCATTTTCAAAGTCCAAAGCCACATAGCACAGTTTCTCCTTGATGTCACGCACGATCTCGCGGTCGGCTGCAGGGGATCAGATTTGTATAAAGTCAGCCAAGTGCATCATTTCTCATTTTTTGTTATCTAGTTGTGCAGAGGGAGGGAAATACAAGACCAACCGAAGTTTATCGAAAATGTGAATTGCTGTTCTATACTCACCGGTTGTGACAAAAGAGTATCCGCGTTCAGTCAGGATCTTCATGAGGTAATCTGTGAGGTCACGACCGGCCAAATCCAGAGCGTAACCCTCATAGATGGGCACGGTATGAGTCACACCGTCACCAGAGTCCAGGAAGATACCTGATGTTGAATACATGAAATTTTAATCCATGTACAACTCAGTGAACAGAAGCTCTCACACGCCTGAGGAATCTGTCATACCTGTGGTGCGTCCAGAAGCGTACAGGGACAGCACAGCTTGGATGGCCACGTACATGGCGGGGACATTGAAAGTCTCAAACATGATCTGGGTCATCATCTCTCTGTTGGCCTTTGGGTTGAGGGGGGCTTCTGGGCCACACGCAGCTCGTTGTAGAAGGCGTGGTGCCAGATCTTTTCCATGTCGTCCCAGTTGGTGATGATGCCATGCTCGATGGGGTACTTGAGGGTCAGGATGCCTCTTTTGCCCATGGCTTCGTCGCCGATGTAGGAGTCTTTCTGGCCCATGCCAACCATGACGCCCTGATAACAGCAAGCACACGGGGATTAGGGATCTGATGGCCTACTACTTATCATCACAGACCAACATCACTACGACTAACTGAAGCATTAAATTGTGTTTTCTGAAAACAAAACAACAGCACATGAATGATCCTCAGTTATCAGTTGCACCATAGATACGTGATTTTGGTGAGCAATTACGCACAGTGGATCTGGCCCTCATCCAAAGCCACAGTTTGTTTTATGTGACAGAATCAAGTCACAGAGATACAAGTCATTGTCTGTAGAGGTTATAAATAGTTTAGTTTACCTGGTGACGGGGACGACCAACGATGGACGGGAATACGGAGCGAGGTGCGTCATCCCCGGCGAACCCAGCCTTCACCAGGCCGGAGCCATTATCGCACACCAGGGCTGTAGTTTCCTCGTCGTCGCACATGGTGGTAGATCTGAAACACACACGGTTGCGTGCGCGTACACGCAAGCAGTGGCACTGTTAGATCCAGCGATGGAATTTCCTGTTTGTCAGGGTTGGGTGATTGGAGATGTTACCTTTTCTTCGTGGACACACAAAATAAAAACACACAAGGTTGCTTTTTATGGACAAACATCCCAGGGAGTGGTTAGTTATGGGCCTTGGTGAATTATAGTGACATTATATGCTATAGGAGTGCATGTTATTGGATTGGGTTAGTGTTTAGGCTTTCCTTTGTTGGCTCCCCAACACCTGAGCTGTAAAAGTTATTTTGTTAGTACTCCACAATCCGCAAAAGAAAAGAAGCTGATGAACTACAGGTACTCACCAGATCAGCACCAGGTGCCGGATCTTGAGAGTGTAAACCACCGAAATGTTAAGACGGACCAATTTATACCCTGACAAGTGTCTGTAAGAAGGGGGCGAGCAGCATAACACCTTCTCTATATTTGGTAGCCAATTGCCTGATTGACAACAGCCACAACATGAATGGCATGACAAGGAGAGAGAACTCCTGCAGTCAGTAATAATAATATAACCACAGCACAACACGGTGTCTGTGGGAGGCCTGCTCTAGTGAAAAATAGCGACAATATGACACAATTCTGTCTGTCGGTGTAATGTTTCAATAATTCAATTCAATTCAATTCAATTCAACTTTATTGTCTGTTCAGGTAAAAACAGAAATGTTTCTTTTGTCACTGCTATAAAAACAAGGTTTAAAAACCCACATTCAGGCATTAAAAGACACCCTCACACATCAAAACACACAGCACAACAGGTAAAACGAATAAAACACATAAAATAGACTAAAAACACAGTGCAGTCTATCCTGTGCTATTGAGGGCAGCTATTGCAGAGGGGATGAAGGATTTTCTGTAAATGTTTTTCCTGGCCAGTGGGGTTCTATAGCGTCTGCCTGATGGCAGCAGCATGAAGGAGTGGTGGAGGGGATGGGAGGGGTCCTCAGTGATGAAGGTGGCTTTCCTCATCACTGAGGGTCCATACAGTTCTGACAGAGGGAGTTGGGCTGTTTGGGTGATTTTACTGGCCTGGTTTATTATTTCGGGAGAGATTTGTTTTGTGTTTGATGGTGAGGAAATTGAACCAGGTTGATATGTTATAGGTGAGGATGGATTCAATGAGTGATTTGTAAACAAGAGTTAAAATGTCCTTGCTGATATCAAAAGACCTGAGCTTCCTGAGCAGGTGGAGTCGCTGTTGAGCCTTCTTGTATATAGTGTCTGCATGTGGTCCAAAGGAAAGACAGGTGTCGATTTCCGTCCCCAGGTATTTGAAGGTGTGTCCCTGTTCCACCCCCAGACCATGGATCTGCAGGGGTTGGAACAGGTCTGGGTTTTCCCCTGAGGATCCACAGCATAGCTCTTTGGTCTTTGATGTTGAGCTCTAATGAGCTCTCAGAGAACGTTTGGACCTGGGTGTGGACCTCCTGCTCATACCGTACCAGGGCCTGAGTGTCGGTGATGTGTGCCACCAAGGCCATGTCATCTGCATATTTGAAAACAGGTGATGCTGTTGCAGGGAAGTATATCAGTGTTGTAACTCTAGGCAGAATCAATGAATTTAAAACAGAAAGAAACACATTACTTCCTTTTAACTGGAGTCTAAAGGAGTCTGTGGAGTCCCATTCTCCTCTCTTTATCTACTGTATCTGCATACCCAAACAAGGGTAAAATCAATTAAGATTCACAGCTGTCTTGGTATTCTAAATAAGTTAGTCTATTTGTTTTAAGTCTGTGTTTCTGGAAAGGTCTCCCAAACACATATGTGTTTAGACTGGCAGGACACACGTAGCCCACATGGACAGACCACTTGTGCCACACAGCTGGTGTCAGCAGCTGTTTGACTCTGTTAGAAGCTCCAAAGCCCACCTTTCAGAGGCAGAAGCCACTGCTGCAGACCACGCATTCTCATTTAGTACAGTGTGTCCAGCTTTATTAGATTTCATCATAAGCGTGCACATCTATTCATGAACAAAGGCATGCTACTGGACTCACCATATGGCAAATGAAAATATATTTTTGCAGATGCATTCATAGATTACATTTACATAAAATCAATGCGTTTCTATAATCATAATGAGCTGCATGGCCGTTATTGATGTGGTGGCCATGAGACATGCTGTGTCCACATATGGAAAATTTTGAAAATATCTAAATTAATGCGTTAGTCATGCTCTCTTGGTTTTTCATTTGCATTTTTTGCTTGTGATAGAGAAACCCTTACGCAAACCAGATAGATACTAAAACATTTTTAATGTCTTCAGCAGAAATTTCAAAGCAGAACAGCATACTGTGTATATGCGCTGAAAAATATGAAGACAGGAAGAAATACTGGCCTGAGCATAATATCAAAGGTTATCGCAGTACATTGAATTTATTCTCCTTGGCATATTTCTCATCCTCTGTCTGAACATATACTGGTTACCCCAAACACCAACCGCTGGTCCAGTAATTACCTTTTTATGTAATAAAAGTCAAGATAATGTATTCTTCTGTGTAAGAAACCTTTACAGATAAATCAAAAGGAATGTTGATACTATTTGTTGTTCCCGACATCAAAACAATGAAGAAAAAGGAACATCTCTTGTTGTGACACATGCCATATTCTTTCTTTATTCCTGCACTGAGGAAAGAACAAGACATAGGAAATGACATTGCCGGTTTGCTTGAAACAGACGGCGAGCGGGCTCTGAAGGCTGTGAAATAACATTGGCTAAGAGCAGTGGATGGTCCCACCACAAGGAGGACAAGACAAAAGGGCACAGCGAGCCATGAATCATATGCTGCTGTCACCCGACCCCGAGCCATAACCCTTCACTGTGTGACTCTTTGTTTTGGTCTTATGTAATGAGTGGTAGGCTGTGGTCTGCTTTAAGCATCCTTTTGCCCCAGTATTCAAATAATGCTAACATTTTATGACCGCAGCTTAGTGAAGTCTGTCCATGGAGAACAGAACGGTTAAGATCAGGAGGGGGAAGGTGGACAACGACTTTTTTCAACATCCGTTTGCTCTTGTGCCAAAATATTTGATGCTACTGTTCAGGTGCTATCACTGCTAGGGAAAGGGCTCAGGGTGTTTGTAATGGTTTTGTTAAACTCGTTCTCAGAGCACCCGCTGGGCGAGAGAGGCTCATGCCAGTGCCTGGGTTAGACATAAAGACACTTGGAGGCTGCTCAAATAACCCTGTAGTGTGACTTTCACTTTAGCTGTTGCCACTGCTCTCTGCGACCCTTCCTACCACCCCATAACAGATTGGCCTCATTACTCAGCAGTAGAGACGAGATAATAAGGACAAAACTGTTCAGAACAAAAAACATATTGATTTTCTATGAGAATTTCACATCATAAACAGAGTACAACCACTTTTAAAGAACCCTGAGGCGGAGTCATTTGCCTGATGCAGGCAAGGTTTTGTACCTAAATCAATAATGCACACATATATAGGAATGTCCCTGCACTGAGTACTGAGCACAACAACTGGATTGTAGAATTTGAGCTGTTCATCACAAACACGCTCAATACAAATGGTCTGAAAGCATTTTTGTTCTTTCCAACATGGCACATTTATCTGTGTTGAGCATCAAGGGCCATTTAAAGGTCACAGCAGAAAGAATGCATATTGCTCAGTGAAAATTGGCTGTCGTCTCTCTGGCCCATGCGCTGAATACTGAGTGACAAGCTGCTGGCTTAAGTCTTCTGCTGGGTACCTCAAAGGAACACGGAGCTTGGATCACTGTCAGCATGCCTGCAGTTATACAGCAAACATTTGCTCATTCATTACCGCCGATACTTTGGACGAGTCTCACTTTCCTAAAATGCACAGATGAATTTTTTTTCTTTTCTACTTTATGAGCATCAGTTACGCAATAGGCTAATGCCTGCAACATGAGTTAGGAGAATAAAAGACACTCAGAAAATAAGTTCAAATTTAGGAAAACAGAGTTATAGATTTAGAGCTGGTGCCAGTCAAAATGAAACTATGTTTATCTTTGTTATGTAACTGCAACATGATGAAATTAATTAAAGCAAAATGCATCAGTATTCGAAGTGTACCAAATGATCAAAGTTGGAGAGGAAATCTATCACATTTATTAGAAATTAAATACAGGATGCTTCTCAAATAAATCACAACTAATGATTCTTTTCATTGCTGATTATTCTTGATCATTTATATTAGGTGTTTGAGCTAGAAAAGTCAGGAATTGCTCATCAGAAGGTCCCAGAACCTGCGGTGACACTTTTTGTCACATGAACAGTCCAAAAACCCAGAAATATTCAATTTATAATAATCAAATAAAGCAGAAAAAAATGAGGATTTTTGAAATGTTTTGCTTAATAAATCACATGAACAATTATTATGGATTATTCAAGCTGTTTGACTACTAATTTGATTGAGTAATCAAGTAACATGCTTATTGTTTCAGGTTTAGAATATACTATCTTCTGTTTGCTATTTTCCAAGATGAAGATCAAAGTAAAGTTTCCACACATAAAGCTGGATTGGAAGTCTGGCCTGTTTTGGGATTAGTATCAACACCTCAACACTTTTTGTGATGCTAACTGAAATGGAGCAATAAGAAACACATTAATATCGAAAGTTGGTTCTAATTGTTCATGATTCTTGGGCTCCTTCCTCTTTGATCAGATATTGTCCTGATTAAAATCAGGAAACCTCTCGATCATTTGACTATATATTTCTTTCTCTACTTTTAAGAATAATTTTAAAATACTATTTTAAAATACATAGAGAAAATGACCCAGACACGTTTATTTATTCCTTGAAAGTCCCTTTCAGACATGAAATATGTGTCATTGCTGGAATTGCTGAGGCATTTTATAGGCTCTGATATCAATGCCAAGTCCAAGTCCTTTTGTATATGTGCCAAATTTGTGTAAGAGTAAACTCCTCTCAGGTTGCTAAGACTTGAGGCTCCTGAGGGGTAGCTACAGCCCTGCTAAATGCTTATTAAGCTGTGACTGAAACTACTGAAATATCTCAACCAAAACAAGAAAAAAGCAACGCTCCTCCTCTTTGTACTGGAGATGTAGATCACTTGCAAACTGACATTTCCCCACATAGCCATTTAACAGTGTACCCACTCCACTTGTGTGTATGTGAGGGTGAATTTACAGAGCAGTATGTGGTTAATTGAATGGGGAGGCCTATACTTATCCTCTCTCTCTCTCTCTCTCTCTCTTTCTCTTTCCATGCCTCCCAGGTCTCCTTGCAGCTAGTAGGAGCTTTTTCCATAGCCAGTCTCAGACCCTAATGAAAAATTCACCAGTTCTCCTCTCTCTTAGCAAGGCACTGTCAGCTTAGCTTCAAGGCCTATCGCCTGCTGTACCCTCTGCCAAGACTTCTGGGAGGAAAAACAGAGAAAGTTGAATTAAAATTTTTTTGGCAAGTGGCATCTATCCTCAGGATGTTTGGGAGCAGAGCTGGGCAGACAAAAAAGCAATCTAACTAGGTCTCATATGACACTCACATAAATACTGCACTACACATTCAAGGCACTGGCCACCTAATTTTTTTTAATTGAATTTGTCTCACATTATAACCAGCATTTAAAGGAATAAGTAAGGTTTTGTCACCACGTGCAGCAGTCAACAGTGTGGGGTAGGAAATGAGGCTAAAAAGTACTTTGGATTGGAAATAAAATATTCATGAATCAAATTTGAATAAGCTATAAAATAGACAGCCACCCAGATTTGTAGGTAGGCTGCTCAGCAAGAGTATTTTGGTAAGTCTTTATAGGGGTCCCTAAGTATTGAATCCTGAGCTATTTTGGTGGTAGCCGAGAATGCACAGTGCTAGTCGGAGCTGATAGGAAGGCTTTTGAGTTTTTAGCCCAAACACCTCGTCTAGAAGAACTTCAGCTAAACAGGCTTTTGCCTTCTGATAGATTCTGTTTAATTGAGCCTCGACAGCAATAATTCCAACATGTTGATTTTCTTGCAATATGCATCCATCCCCTATCTGCTTCATTGATGTTGTTATGAAGGTAAATCTGCTCTTGCCTCGAAAAGGAATACTCCCATAGGGATCAAAAAAGTATCGCTTTAAGCAGTGCATATTTCACCCCCAGTAAATAGTTCAGTTGTACACCGATGTGCTATGTTATTACAGCTCTATTGCATGGCCTTATGACCAATAGGCGATTTGAGGGAGAGATGAGGGGGGGTAACATCCTTCTTCTCAGCATAATGACCAAATTGCACCTCCTTTGTTACTCTGCTGTGTATTGATCAATCCAGAGGCGCTGTCCATGGTGCTGAAGCAGTAGCTGGATTTGTAATTGCGCCTTTCTTCTCAGTCCTGCCCTACTGTTGGTTTTGTCTTGGATCTGTAATATTCTCCAAACCACATACTATAAATGCTCAATTTTATACTCTATTGTTGCCAATATGCTCCGCCA